>NC_141175.1:65517500-66070000 GCF_055505025.1 Bos grunniens | reverse complement strand
GTCCTCCCTGGAGTGAATTTCCCCATTGTGAAAAGAGTGAACTGGCCTTCACTTATGTGTGTTTGAATAGAAAAACTGTCCATAGCGTCTCAATAGCCCACATGCATTCAAACCAACAGCCCAGTTCATCTGCGAGAGTCTTCATCTTTATGTTAATTTTTACTTGGCTGCTTATGGGAGCCTTTGAAATGTACAAAAATATGCACAGCAACCCTGACGTTCAAGATTCTGAAACTTCGCAAACCACACTAAAAACAGTGTCTTGGCTTAATCTGTTTTCCCTTGATACAGTTGAAGTCAACTCTCTTGTGCCATTGTTTTGAATCCTTTCCTTACATGTAGTCATTCTCTTAAAAAAATTTTATTACTGTAGATTTCTAGAAATAGGAGTTAGTACTGTTTTCCTTTTTGAATCAGAAGTAGGTAAACACCAGTAAAGCTGAGTGTGGAGTGTGATTTAGTGGAGGTTAACATAGTGCAGAGGGTATTTTGCAATAAAATTTTAAATTAGGGGGACGATATTTACTGCCTGTCGTGTGTGTGGCTTATGAACTATAGGTTTGATATTTGGCAGAATGTGTAAGAACTGATAATTAGGTATGTGTGTGTAGGTAGTGACATTTGTTTAAAACAAAGTACTGTAAAACTGAATTCATTTATGCCTCTTACTTTGTTCAGCCTCTCATAGACAAGTAATAAAATATACCAATAATATCTCACTTTACAATAAGCTTTAATTATACAGACACCTGATAAAATGCAGATGAGCTATCTGTTCAAGAGCTGTGTGGTTTCTAATAAATAGAATTGGTAGTGTGTGTGTGTGTTCATGTGTGTGTGTGTGTGTGTCTGTGTGAGAGAGAGAGAGAGAGAGAGACAAACAGAGATGGGGAATTATACATAGTAGTACTGGGATTTTTGAAGTTGAGTATTTTAAATTTGTAAAATTTTCTTGGCTGTGGTTATATTTAACAAATTAGAAAAGATTCTCACATAATTTGTCTTTATTTATGGTGCCAAAATACTAAAAGAAGTAATGACACATAAAGTAAGATCATTTGATGAATGCATGTTACTTTTTTATATTGCCATTTGAAAGAATTAGGTTTTTCTTTGTGTTTTGCAAAATAATATGAATATAAATGCTAGAAGCATGACTGAAGAACCATTTGTAAGAAATCCCAAATGATGTAGAGCATTTAGGAACCTTGGTCACTCTTCTTCCTGTGAGCGAAATCTGACTGCTGACAAATTGTGTCAGAAATTCTAAACCAGATCAAATGGATGTTCTTTCCAGGTTAAAAGAAATCCAGAGAAGGCCTGAACCAAGGCTCTTTATGGTGGAGGTTACTGTTAGAGCAGCTCTGCTAATTTCTGGTTGGTTTTTTGTTTCTTTATTTCTGCTGTATCCCTCAGCAGAAGTTCATTGCAATAAACTTGGATACTAAATGAGGCTTTATTAATTAGGGATGGGCAGAAAACCAGCTGTGACATAGTGACCCCGGGTGGGAAGCCAAACCAGAGTAATTAAGACATAACATGGTAATGGGAACAAATAATGAATACACTTAGTGACCTGATGCCGAGCAGTGCCCCCTCTCCAGGCCTGCGTTTTTTTCTTTTACTATTTTTTTTCCCTTTTAAACTGATAAACTCCTGGAATAGATTTCTTATTATACTTTAATACAGATGATGTCCAAAGAAGAGACAGTCAAAAAAAATAGGAGGAAAATATGGAGAAACCGTGAGGTTTAAAGGCTACTAGGTGATTCTATATCTGTTGTTAGTGATCAGAGGTTGGTGTTCCTTTATTCTTTGTCACACAGCATTTCTCTTGCAAGGACAAAGCAAAAGTGGAATAATATCCTGGATGAAGTATGCATCTCTCCTCACCCACTGATGATCTGCCGTATCTGCTGGGTTTATTCCTAGCATGCTCACTCCTCTCTGTGCTGAGGAAAAAAAGAATTTGGAAGAAACCTACATGGCCCCCAAGCTCTCAGAAGGTGAGGAAGTTTCTTGTGGTCCTCTGTGCCAAGCTCTGGATACCCAGGAAGGAGACTGTGATACGGCCTTCATCATGGAGTCCACATCAGAAATTTGTAGACACAGAAGGACAAAGCACTTACTAAGGAGCATGCTCGCTGTTTTGAAATGGTTCACAAAGTTTCCAGGTGGATAAAAACCTGACCCAGTAAACCACACTTTCTAATGCATTTTGGCACAAGGCTAATTGTGCCAGGAGACGGTTTCATTTTCAGTGTGTACACCTCAATCCCAAGCACCCTAACTCCTGCTTCCTCCCTTTCTTCCCTCCTGGTGGCCATAAGTTTTGTTCTCTAAAATCTGTAAATTTGTTTCTGTTTTGTAAACCAGTTCATTTGTATCATTTCTTTTTAGGTTCTGCATGTAAGTGCTATCATAAGGTTTTTCTCATTGTCTGACTTACTTCACTCAGTATGTATACACTGCTATATTAAAAGTGGATAATCAACAAGGACCTACTGGCTTCCCTAATAGCTCAGTTGGGAAAGCATCTGCCTGCAGTGCAGGAGAACTGGTTTGATTCCTGGGTCGGGAAGATCCCCTGGAGAAAGGATAGGCTACCCACTCTAGTATTCTTGCTGCTGCTGCTGCTAAGTCGCTTCAGTCGTGTCCGACTCTGTGCGACCCCATAGACGGCAGCCCGCCAGGCTCACCCATCCCTGGGATTCTCCAGGCAAGAACACCGGAGTGGGTTGCCATTTCCTTCTCTAGTATTCTTGGGCTTCCCTTATGGCTCAGCTGGGAAAGAATCTGCCTGCAATGTGGGAGACCTGCGTTCAACCTGGATTGAGAAGATCCCCTGGAGAAGGGAAAGGCTACCCAGTCTGGTATTCTGGCCTGGAGAATTCCATAGACTGTATAGTCCATGGATTCACAGAGAGTCAGACAGGACTGAGCGACTTTCACTTTCACCATATAGCACAGGTAGCTCTGATCTATATTATATAGTATGAATGGGAAAAGAATTTGAAAAATAATAGATCCATGTATGTATATTACTGAATCACTTTGCTGTAGACCTGAAACTCTCACCACTCCAATATACACTCCAATATAAAATAAAGAGGTAAAATAAATGAAGAGTTTAATTTTCAACATTTTAGAAACTTTGTAAGTGCTGTGACTGTTGAATCTTTTTAGAAATACTTGCTGTCTTGTGAAAATTTAATTGTTTGGCACCTTTGCAGATCTTGAAGTTATGTAGGATCCTTACGTGTATAATTCCAAATCTGACACAGAGTAGGTGCTCAATGTAAGCTGATTAAGTAATTATATGTCTAAGCATGTAATGTGGTGAATCAAGGCAATTATCCCAATAAAGGAGTCAAATAAAATACAAAACAAATGTACCAACAAAATTAAACACACCATTAACATTGCTCTAATAGAAGTTAAGACATCTTGCTTTTTATTTTCTTGACTTTTAAGGCTAGTTTACTTCAGTTTACCATTTGTTCATGTGTATCAACTTAGCCAAAATATTTATGATACCTGATCCCACCTAAGAGATTTTCTTGTCCCAACTTAAAATCATTTGTACTTCAGTTCATTCTTTAGTTGAAACAAATCTTCACCCAGTTTCTCAGATAATAAAAGATTACTAAATAAGATCTAGCCTAATTAACAGGAAAATGAGTTATGAATATGTCAATTACAGCTCTCCAAAGTTATCCATTAGTACCACTTTGAGTGTAAAGGCTTCTCTTTTTTTTTCCTATAAAAATTGCCTACCAGTTGTAAGAGACCCATAGATAGTATTCTTGATAATGTATTCTTGTGTCATGAAAGCACTGGCATTTCTTCTGCCTTCTGTGAATCATATCATAGCTGGCACATGAATTAATCAATAGAAACATTCTGTATCTATTAACAGTTTACTCTGGGGACATAAAAGTCCTGGGAAAAGTAAAAAAGAATTGTCCCCATTTGATTTGAAAGTAGCTCTGCTTGGTTCCTCTCACACTGAACAAAGAAGATATATTGCAAGATCACTGCTTTAAATGATTAATTTTTTTAAATGAGATGTGTTTGAATAAACAAATAATAAAATAGTGGCAATAGACTCTCAGGTTTTCTTCTGCCTGACCTACGGTATTTTGTTTCAGTATGGTATTCAAACGAATGACTTTAGGAAAGTCCTAAGAGTTTTCTCTATATTATTCAGTTCATTTCAGTCACTCAGTTGTGTCCGACTCTTTGTGACCCTATGGACTGCAGCACACCAGGCTTCCCTGTCCATCACCAACCCCTGGAACCTACTCAAACTCATGTCCAGCGCATTGGTGATTATGGCTCAGCTGGTAAAGAATCTGTCTACAATGCGGGATACCTGGGTTCAGTCCCTGGGTTGGGAAGATCCCCTGGAGAAGAGAAAGGCTACTCACTCCAGTATCCTGGCCTAGAGAATTCCATGGACTGTATAGTTCACAGGAGTCAGACATGACTGAGCAACTTTCTATATTATTAGGTTGGTACAAACGTAATTTCTATTGATGGGCAAGGCTGTGTTCCCCCCCTGTTGCTTGACCCGAGGCCAAACTGTGGTGGAGGTAACGAAAATAATGGCCATCTCCTTCAAAAGGTCCCATGCACACACTTTTCTAGTAATCATGTAAGGATATGAGAATTGGACGATAAAGAAAGCTGAGTGTGGAAGAATTGATGCTTTTGAACTGTGGTGTTGGAGAAGACTCTTGAGAGTCCCTTGGACAGCAAGGAGATCCAACCAGTCCATCCTAAAAGGAAATCAGTCCTGAATATTCATTGGAAAGACTGATGCTGAAGCTGAAACTCCAATACTTTGGCCACCTGAGGTGAAGAACCAACTCATTGGAAAAGACCCTGATGCTGAGAAAGATTGAAGGCAGGAGGAGAAGGGGATGGTATAGGAGGAGATGGTTGGGTGGCATCACTGAAGCGATGGACATGAGTTTGAGTAAGCTCTGGGAGTTGGTGATTGACAGGGAAGCCTGGCGTGCTGCAGTCCATGGGGTTGCAAAGAGTCGGACACGACTGAGTGACTGAACTGAACTGAACAATGTAATTGCAGCTTCAGACATGAATTTTAAATCATTATAACTAGGCTCGACACTGCTGCTGCTGCTGCTGCTGCTAAGTCACTTCAGTCATGTCCGACTCTGTGCGACCCCATAGACGGCAGCCCACCAGGCTCCCTGGTCCCTGGGATTCTCCAGGCAAGAACACTGGAGTGGGTTGCCATTTCCTTCTCCAATGCATGAAAGTGAAAAGTGAAAGTGAAGTCGCTCAGTCGTGTCTGACTCTTCGCGACCCCATCTTTATTAATCAAATGGGAACAATTACAATCAACACATTTTGCCAACAAGAAATAATTTTTTTTTTCTATAGCATAAAAATCCATGCTTTGGGAATTCAATGACCTCTTGGAAAGCATTTTCTGCCTCTTGCTGGTTGTGGAAAAGTTTTCCATACAAGAAGTTGTCAAGATACTTGAAGAAGTGGTAGTTGGTTGGCAAAAGGTCAGGTGAATATGGTGGATGAGGAAACATTTTGTAGCCCAAATCATTCAACTTTTGGTCGGGCATTGTCGTGGGGTAGAACTGGGCCCTTTCTGTTGACCAGTACCAGCTGCAGGCATTGCAATATGGGGGGCATCTCATCAATTTGCTGAGCATACTTCTCAGATGTAATGGTTTCACTGGGATTCAGAAAGCTGTAGTGGATCAGATGGGCAGCAGACCACCAGTGACCATGACTTTTTTGGTGCACATTTGGCTTTGGGAAGTGCCTTGGGGCTTCTTCTCAGTCCAACCACTGAGCTGGTCATCACTGGTGGTTGTATAAAATCCACTTTTCGTCCCATGTCACAATCTGATCATGAAATGATTCATTGTTGTTGCATAGAATAAGAGAAGACAACACTTCAAGACAATTTTTTTGATTTCCAGTCAGCTCATGAGGCACCCACTTATCTAGCTTTCTAACCTTTCCAATTTGCTTCAAATGCCAAACGACTGTAAGATGGTTAACACTGAGTTCTTCAGCAACTTCTTAAGTAATTGTAAGAGGATCGGCTTCAATAATCCTTTCCATTGGTCCTTATCAACTTCTGATGGCTGGCCACTGCACCCCTCAACCTCAAGTGTCTCATCTCCTTTGCAAGACTTCTTGAACCACCACTGCACTGTATGTTCGTTAGCAGTTCTTGGCCAAATATGTTGTTGATGTTGTGAGTTGTCTCCGCTGCTTTACAACCCATTTTGAACTCAAATAAGAAAATCACTCAAATTTGCATTTGGTCTAACATCATTTCTGTAATCTAAAATAAACATGAAATAGACAGCAAGTAATAAGTCATAGCAGAAAAGCATAAAGCGAGAAATGCACATTAAAATGATGTATAACATAACCACATTTATTTAAGAATGTATTCCAATATCAAATGGCAGATTTCAACAATGAAAAACGTATTTACTTTTGCACCAACCTAATAGTAACCCTGACTTGCCCTTATTACTCACATAATATACAAAAAGAAGGACCTACCTCTTATAAAAGTATTTGCATCTTTCTTCTTTAATGATCAGGGTAAACATGAATTCTTCCAGAAAGAAAGGTCTATGGTTTTGACTGGTAGGGAATGGCTGTGGAAAGTTTGCTTCTATTTAACCAAACATAATTTCTTAGCCAACCTGAAAACAAATGCTTTATGATTTTTTTCCTCTAAATCATTTAATTCATTCTGTTTGGGAGAGTTTTATTTAAAAGTCAAGCTCAGGAAATTCAGAGCTTTGAAGATAAATAGTTTCCATTTCCTTTGAGTAAGTTTAGAAAGTTTTTCTGGTTTTAAAATGAAGGTAAGAAGGGAAAAGCTCCCCACCAACAGGAAAGAAGTCCTTGGGCTAAATCAGTATCCATCCATTGCTTACCTGAAAACATAATGAAATACCGAAATTTATAAAGACAAAGGTACAATTTCCCCATCAGCCCACCGTTAACATTGCAAAGGACCTGTGCATTAAGCACATAGAGATTGTACCCTAGGGCAGGTTGCAGGTAACTTGGAATAAAAGTAGTTGCTTCTGTGGTCTCAGAAGACGGGCAAGTGCTCTTTTCTTCGGAAGATACTAATACTGATGCAGTAAGCATTTCCAGAGATGCTTTCCCAGAGTGGAGTCCTTTGCTTTATCCCCATTCTCCTGCCTTTTCTTTGTGCATGAAAAGAAGAGAACTGATGGTATAAAAAATAGTGGATGGAAGATGGACAGAATCAGAAAAAAAAAAGGGAAGTTTAGAGATGGACCCAGAAAAACATTCTCTTTCCTGACAAGTGCCTTATGGAGACTGAGGGGAGAATAATTCCTGGAAGTCTTGTTTATGAACTTGTGTGCCTCTCATTGACCCTTTTCTGTATTTTTCAGCTTCTCTAAAAATTTTAAATTATCAATTAAGTCAAAGTTTTCATTTTTTAAAGGTAAATGGTCTTTCAAGGCATTCCCTTTAACCCATGTTTATGAGTAATATAGCTGGAAAGAAACTTAAAGATGACTTAACACAATATCTTCAAAGGATGTAGAAAGGAATCAATTATCTTGACTTCGAGTTTTGAGCATTTTCATCTATCATCTAGCTACCTGTCTACTTACACATACAGATTTATATACACACATATGTAATTTTCTTGTGTGTATGTGTGAAAGTTGTAAGAACTGTAATGTACACCAAACTCCTTATCCTCAGTAATCCCTCACAAAGACAATAGTGTGCAGACGGTGAGTATTGTATTTGCTTCAGTCTAGAGCCACAGCCTATCCTTCTCCACCCAGCTCTGTTCTCAATAAACTCCTTCAACTTCTCATTTGCAATGGGGTTCTGGCAATAGATGCATGGGCAGCACATCTGTAGGACGGGAGGAAAATGAGGTAAAGCCCTTATTCCCTGACTCTCTTCTTACCAGGTCCAATGGCTCCCACTATGGTATACAACGATTCACCTAATCATTCTTTTAATAAGTAGATATCAAAGCTCAATTTGTTCCAGATGCTAGAAGCATGACTGAGACCAAAGGTGTGAGATCTCTGCTCACACAGAATTCATTTAAAAAGTGGCTGTTTCCATTGTTTTTATTTTTAATCCAGAAATATTTCTTGAAGGGTTTTGTGATCCATCTTTTAGTGAAAGAGGCTTTTTCTTTTTTTAATAATTAGAAAAAGTGTCAAAAACAATCATTGTAAATGAAGCTAGTAATTTGATATGTGTGTGTGCATGCTAAGTCACTTCAGTCACGTCTGACTCTTTGTGACCCCATGGACTGTAGTCCACCAGGCTCCTCTGTCCATGGGATTATCTAGGCAAGAATACTGGAGTGGGTTGCCGTGCCCTCCTCCAGGGAATCTTCCTGACCTGGGAATCGAACCAGCATCTCTTACGACTCCCGCATTTACCACTAGCGCCACCTGGGAAGTCCATAATTTGATATATTCATGGCAAATAGGTTGTATAAACCAGGAAAATTGTTAAGTAAAAGAGATAACGTAAAAGAATTTTAGTTACTATTCTATGGGTATTTGAGTCATAGTGATGCCAAGTGAATTAATGAAATATTAAATATAGGCATGTAAGTGAAGACACTCTATTTCTTGTCATACTCTAAACTGTGCAGAGAGTACATGTGTAAAGTAGGCTGTAAAATGATTAAAACCTGCAGATGATCTTTGTTTAACACTTTCAGGTTGTTTTGATATAGGAAAGAAATTTCTTATTCATCGAGAAACTTCTTTGAGTTATAGATTTGACAATGAAGACTGACTATACATAGTGATAAAACATCTGCTCCAGTCTAGTTGGATGCTCAGTCAATTTTGGGAAGAAATCAGTCAAGCCTGTTGCTTGGTGGCATGTAGACAAAACTACCAAGTGATCGACTGAGTTTTTCACTTTTCAATGGGTTGTTTGGCACCGTGTAGACCCAGCCTATGATTATACTGCCATCTGTATTCTTTCTTACATCAGGCTTATTTCAGCCACAACTTATACATGCTGTTTTGAGAAGAACTCGTCAATATTTTGGTTTGTCTTTAGCTATAAGAGTGCCGTAGACAGTCTTGCGTGAACTTGGCTCTGCCTTGCTAATTCTCTGTCAGTTCTGGCAGCTATAGGAATTTAAGTTCATGATGGAGATATTTGGATTCCCCTCAAAATAAAAATATGTAAAATAAAATCTTAAAATAAGCTGCTTTTCTTTGACAAAAATACCCAAATTCCTAGAAATGGTCTGCCATGGTCTATATATATAATATATATTATATATATAATATATATAATTTTAATGTAAAAACAATACAAACAGAATAGTTAACAATTTTGAAGTTAACAATTGCTCATGTTATCATAGCTTCCAAACTGGATGAAGCAATTGAAGATATCATCCCTTTCCAATTTCAACTGTACATAAATGCTTTTTAAATTAAACTAGTAATGGTGGTAGGAATGTTCACTCAAAATTGGAAAATGAATTAAAATATCACACATATTTATCTTTCATAGTGCTATCATGTCTTATAATGTTACAGCCACTATAGGGACCAGTTATTTCTTCTAAGGAGATAAGCTGACAAAAAGAAAGTTTGAGCTTTGGTGGGAAATGAATCATCAAAAAGTTTCTGCATAATGATAAAATTGTTCTCTAGTTTCAACAGTCAGAGTGATATTGAAACATGTTCCTATATAAATATACCTGACTCAAAATCCCATTTTTTATTTGTTTCTTTCGTTAGTTAAAGTTGCTGCTGCTGCTGCTGCTAAATTGCTTCAGTCGTGTCCGACTCTGTATGACCCCATGGACGGCAGCCCACCAGGCTCCCTGTCCCTGGGATTCTCCAGGCAAGAACACTGGAGTGGGTTGCCATTTCCTTCTCCAATGCATGAAAGTGAAAAGTGAAAGTAAAGTCGCTCAGTCGTGTCCAACTCTTAGTGACCCCATGGACTGCAGCCTACCAGGCTCCTCTGTCCATGGGATTTTCCAGGCAAGAGTACTGGAGTGGGGTGCCATTGCCTTCTCTGGGTAGTTAAAGTTAGGGGAAGTGATATCAGAGAAAAGGAGGAAGAAATATGTGTTCTTTATTCAGCCAAGGGATAAAACAGGCAGATTAAGGTTTTGTGGGCCCTAAAATGTATACAATTGGGTGACCCTTTTCAAAAATACGTAAAATTACAAATAAAAAATTAAGTTTAAAGGTTGATGTTATTTAACTTATAGGAATATAATGTAATTTAGTTTAATTAGTGTAGTGTTAGTCACTCAGTCTTGTCCAATTCTCTGCGATCCCATGGACTGCAGCCCACCAGGCTCCTCTGTCCATGGAGTTCCCCAGGCAAGAATACTGGAGTGGGTTACCATGCCCTCCTCCAGGGAATCTTCCCGATCCAGGGATCAAACCTGTGTCTCCTGCACTGCAAGCAGATTGTTTACCATCTGAGCTACAGCCCTTAGGTAGGCCCTAAGGGTAAAGCCCTTAGTTTAATTAATGTTACTTAAAATGAGAGGTCTTTATCTTTTGAAGAGCCATGTATTAATCATGGACCCTAAACCCTGAACTTCATTAGCTTCACAACGTAGCCAAGGGACTAACAGAATATACCAGAACAACAACAATGAGAAAAATTACCTGGAATTTGAGCAAAGAAAAACAATATGTCATTAAAATATGATTTATGATATATCTTATATTTAAATATCTTTGGCTATTTAGTTGGCTATTTACCAACTATTCATAAATAACTCTTGTGTGGGGTAATCTGGGTTTCTCTTTTCCTTTGTTCCAGTAAAATCTGAATCAGCTGATTCTTAACTTCATTATCTTTTGAAACATTTTAGAATCACTAATTAAAAACCTGTAAAACATTAGAAGTAGTGGGCATATTACCAGAAGAAATACAGTGGCTCTAGAGGAGATGTAAAGTGGTAATTGAGGGTTGAGAAACCACAGATTTTTGTCTCACATGCCATCAGTATCTTCACATTGCAGATAAGTAAAATAATGCCCAGAGAAGGGAGACGATTTGCCTAGCTCCACAGAAACCATGAATGGCAGAGGCAAGTTTAGAAGACACATATGTGGGCAGCCAATGCTGTACCATATTCATCACTTCTGAATCCATATCAAACCCAAATCTCCTGTTTCCTTCACTGAGTCAGCCAAGCCAACTTTATTGTTGTAGTCACCACTATTGCCGCCTAGATTACAATTCTACATTCTAAGGAATTGCCTAGTGAATTGCAGTGTCTTCTCATAGGTTAATGTGGTATCAGTCAAATTTCGTATGAGCCTTTTGAGAATATTATGGTATAACACTACTTATTCTGACCATTGGAACCTCTTGTAGCTGCATTGCATTTTGCCAGTTGTGAAGTAATGTCTTTAGCACAAATCCATGTACATGATTCTCTACTTTTAAAATATTCCTTTCAGTCATTTAAGTGATTCACTGAGACAAAGATGGTATGGGAAACTGTTTTTTTCCAGCAGTTTAACAGAGATCAATCCTCCCACATAAACTAAAAAGACTAATTTAAATATAAAAATACATGGCTTATGTATATCAATAGCATGGCAAGAAAGTTGATAGTTCTCAGAGGCCAAATGATAAGTAGAAATAAGAACCCAAGAGGCAAGTAAAACAGTTAGTATAATCTGTGTCCTTAGGTGAATGATAAAACCTAGTTAAACTTGTTTCCTTTTGACAATTTCAAAGGTTGCAGTACTCACAAGTGAAAAATATGGCTTCTAAAGGAGATCCTCTCTGTAAAGCTGGGACCCTAAAGAGTGATACTCTCAGTAAGTAGAAGTATTACCTTTTCCCAAGGGATCAACAAGATAAATTGCTCATCTTGAACCTTAACTGAAGGAAAAACCTCTTCTTTGGGAATTCATACCACAAGCCAATCTTTACTGGCTGGGTTTGCAAATGGAATCCACAGTGCCTGGATATGGTCAAATAAAATTCAAGCCAAGCATTAATTAAAGTAATGCTGGATTACTAGTTCCCCTAGTTACCTAGCCAGAGTAAATGCAAATTCTATCTAAAGGAGCCATTTCCATCCAATCCACAACAAATTGGCAGAAATGTGGCTCAGATGATAAAGAATCCACCTGCAGTGTGGGAGACCTGGGTTGGGAAGATCTCTTGGAGAAGGAAAAGGCTCCAGTATTCTGGCCTGGAGAATTCCACAGATTGTATAGTCCATGGGGTCATAAAGAGTCAGACATGACTGAGCAATTTTCACTGTCACAGGTTCAAAGAATATGAACTCAACTGCAAAATTTACAAAACACACAAAGCAACAGAAAACATGAGCAGAATTAATCTGACCTGAAATCTTCCTATATTGGAAATATCAAAAAAGAGTATGTTTAATATATTTAATAAATTAAAATAGAGGATAAAAATGAGTAAGAGAGAGGAGTTTATTTCAAACAATGACCAAGAAAGTATAAAATTAACCAGGGATCGATGAAAGAAAAATATAATAATTGAAATTTAAAACTCAATACTTATTTTCAAAATCAAATTAGACACAGATAAAAAGAGAGTTAATAATCTGGAAAGCATATCTGAAGAAATTATCTGAAATGTAGTACAGAAAAACAAAAAGAACACATCATTGAATTATTAGGAGACATGAAGGAGAGAGTCTAAGGCATATATATTTGGAAGTTTTTTTTTTTCATTTAAATTTATTTATTTTAATTAGAGACTAATTACTTTACAATATTGTATTGGTTTTGCCATACATCAACATGAATCTGCCATGGGTGTACACGTGTTCCCAATCCTGAACCCCACCTCCATAACAGAAGATCGAAGCAACATTTGAAGATAAAATAACTAACAATTTTTCAGAACCAGTGAAAAATACCTATCCTTAGATTTACAAAATCCCAAATAGGACAAATTTTAAAAATCCACATTTAAGTTTATAATGCTAAAACTGGATATCAGCAAAGACAAAGAAAATGTCTCAAAATGACACAGAAAAAATAAATTGTCTAAATAAGTATGATTGTTAAATTAATAGTTGACTTCTTATCAGTAGCAATGGAAGCCAGAATATCTTCAGTGCCCTGAAAAAAAAATATGAACCTAGAATTCTATATTCAACAATATTTTATCAAGGGTAAGGGTAAAAGAAGAAGGTTTCCATGTGAAAAGTTTGAGATGCAAGGAAGAATAATAATAAAAAAGTAACTAACATTTTGGGAAGTCTAAACAAATATTGACTATATAAAGCAATACTTAAACTTTTGTGTTTGTAAAAGAGAAAAATAAAATAAGATAAAAATCCATAAAGCAATAATGCATGAAAAGGGAAAGAGTTATCAGAGTTATAGTTTTCTAACATTTGTTCAGAAGAAGAGTGAAAATAATAATTAGCTTTAAAATTTTATATATTCTTAGGCATGTTTAGATTCCTAATGTAATCACTAAAAGAAATAAAAGTTAAGTAGAGAGAAAAAATATAATCAGAGACTATATTTTATTCATTCAAAAGAAGAAAATAAGGGCAGCAAAAACAAACACAGAAAAGATGTAATCAATTTTTACTTCAAAATAGGATAGAAATAAACCTGAGTCCATCAATAATTATAATAAATCTAAATGGAGTAAATGATGCAATGAAAGACAAATAGACATGCATAGTGCATTACAATGCAAATAAGTTGAATATATAAGAATGCAAAAGGTACCCATCTAATACTATCCAAAACAAAGAAAAGAAGAAAGAAAAGAAAAAAGCTAGTGCACTTGACTAATACCAGACAGTACAGACATTAAACTGAAAAGGATTACTAAGATTAAAGGAGATAACTAGGTAATGAAGAATAACTCGATACAATGGAAAATAAAAGAAGTTTTAAATATTACACAACTATACAAAGCAACATTTTGTTCTTAAAAATATGTAAAACAAAAATTAAGATAAATACAAGGGAATTCCTTATATTGGAACATTTAACTATACATATCATTAATTAAGAAAAATAAATCAATATATTGATTTGAGGGACAATTTACCAGCTGGATCTAATGACTATATACAGAATATGTTTTTCTTTTCTTCTGTTCCTTCAAAACTTAGAGTGAATTTCAGATATGTTATTATATCACCTCTACATAATCCTGCAAAAGTTTCTCAAAAACATGAACTTGTTTTTACATAATTATATGCTTCCTCAATGGCTCACCAGTAAAGAATCTGCCTATAGTGCAGGAGATGCAGGTTTGATCCCTGGATCGGAAGATCCCCTGGAGGAGGAAATGGCAACACACTCCAGTATTCTTGTCTGGAAAATCCCATGGACAGAGAAGCCTTGTGGGCTACAGTCCATGGGGTCCCAAAAAGTCGGACATTACTGAGCACACACTCGACCATATATATGTCTGATAAAATTATCAATAATTTATTGATATCATCCAAAATCCAGTCCACACTATTAAAATTACCCTGATTGTCCAAGAATATTTCATACTTGGTTTACTTGAAATAAGACCAAAAGAGCTGTTTTCTTTTAGTCTCCTCTGTTTTTTCTTTAAGCCACTGACATTAAAGAAACTGGTCATTTCTAAAAGAAACGTCACATTCTGAATTTATCTGATCTCTTCGCTGTGGTGTTAATTAACTTGTTCCTCATTCCTTCTTTATTCTCTATAAATGGAATTTAAGTCTAAGGGCTTGAATAGATTTCATCTCAGTTGGGAAGTGGGGAGGGAGAAAGTACTTAATATTGCCTTACAACAAGATAGCACCAAGTCTGTTTGGTCCTGTTAGTAATCCAAAGATCAGTTGGTTCATGTGGTGAGTCCGTGGTCCCTCCAGCCTTCATTCTCCATCAGCCTTTCTTCTAATGATTTGATCCATGTTGACCATTGTCTGAACCTATTTCAGTAGATTTTGCAAAATAAAATCTGTTATTTTCAAGTATACATAGTATATTTGTGAAAATTCAAAACATTTTGCCATAAAGGAAGTATCAAAACATAAATTTATTTTGAAAGTTGGTATCATGGAAACTACCTTCTATTATCACTATGAAATTCAAATGGGATTAATAGGTAGCTTGGAAAATGTCAATACATTTCAATTCTTTTTCAGTCAACTTTAAAGGTGATATGAGGTATGAGAGAAAAAATTATGTCAATTACATTTTAAACTAAAATTTAAAATTCCTAAACAAAATATTAGAACACTGACATCTAACAATGTGTAACAAAATGAAATTCTCTCCAGAAGGAAGATTAATTAAAATTAGAAATATCACATAATGTAATTACCAACCTGAGAGATGAAAGGGCAAAAATAGCATGATTCTCTTAAAAGAGTAAAATCCTTCAATAAAGTAAACATATATTAATAGTTTTTATTTTTAAAAATTGTGAAAGAAAAGAGAAAAAAGGAAGAAAAAGAATTTAGCAAAGTAGAAATAGAAAGAAATTGCATTAATCTGATGATTAGTAATCTACAAGACATCAGATCAGATCAGATCAGTCGCTCAGTCGTGTCCGACTCTTTGCAACCCCATGAAATGCAGCACGCCAGGCCTCCCTGTCCATCACCAATTCCCAGAGTTCACTCAGACTCATGTCCATCGAGTCAGTGATGCCATCCAGCCATCTCATCCTCTGTCATCCCCTTCACCTCCTGCCTCCAATCCCTCCCAGCATCAGTCTTTTCCAATGAGTCAACTCTTCCCATGAGGTGGCCAAAGTACTGGAGTTTCAGCTTTAGCATCATTCCTTCCAAAGAAATCCCAGGGCTGATCTCCTTCAGAATGGACTGGTTGGATCTCCTTGCAGTCCAGGGAACTCTCAAGAGTCTTCTCCAACACCACAGTTCAAAAGCATCAATTCTTCGGCGCTCAGCCTTCTTCACAGTCCAACGCTCACATCCATACATGACCACTGGAAAAACCATAGCCTTGACTAGATGAACCTTTGCTGGCAAAGTGATGTCTCTGCTTTTGAATATGCTGTCTACAAGACATAGTGCCTACCTATAGAACAGTGAAAACATCAGCTTTAAAATGGTAAAAAATAGAAGGGTGCCTGCTCTCTCCAATTCTGTTTGCCTTTATATTATAAACTTTAATTCCAATTCCAAAGAAAGGCAGTGCCAAAGAATGCTCAAACTACCGCACAATTGCACTCATCTCACATGCTAGTAAAGAAATGCTCAAAAGTCTCCAAGCCAGGCTTCAGCAATACGTGAACTGTGAACTTCCTGATGTTCAAGCTGGTTTTAGAAAAGGCAGAGGAACCAGAGATCAAATTGCCAACATCCACTGGATCATGGAAAAAGCAAGAGAGTTCCAGAAAAACATCTATTTCTGCTTTATTGACTATGCCAAAGCCTTTGATTGTATGGATCACAATAAACTGTGGAAAATTCTGGGAGAGATGGGAATACCAGACCACCTGACCTGCCTCTTGAGAAACATATATGCAGGTCAGAAAGCAACAGTTAGAACTGGACATGGAACAGCAGACTGGTTCCAAATAGGAAAAGAGGTACGGCAAGGCTGTATATTGTCACCCTGCTTATTTAACTTCTATGCAGAGTACATCATGAGGAACGCTGGACTGGAAGAAACACAAGCTGGAATCAAGATTGCCAGGAGACATATCAATAACCTCAGATATGCAGATGACACTACCCTTATGGCCGAAAGTGAAGAGAAACTAAAAAGCCTCTTGATGAAAGTGAAAGAGGAGAGTGAAAAAGTTGGCTTAAAGCTCAACATTCAGAAACGAAGATCATGCCATCCGGTCCCATCACTTCATGGCAGATAGACGGGGAAATGGTGGAAACAGTGTCAGACTATTTTTGGGGGGCTCCAAAATCACTGCAGAAGGTGACTGCAGCCATGAAATTAAAAGATGCTTACTCCTTGGAAGGAAAGTTATGACCAACCTAGATAGCATATTCAAAAACAGAGACATTACTTTGCCAAAAAAGTCCATCTAGTCAAGGCTATGGTTTTTCCTGTGGTCATGTATGGATGTGAGAGTTGGACTGTGAAGAAGGCTGAGTGCCAAAGAATTGATGCTTTTGAACTGTGGTGTTGGAGAAGACTCTTGAGAGTCCCCTGGACTGCAAGGAGATCCAACCAGTCCATTCTGAAGGAGATCAGCCCTGGGATTTCTTTGGAAGGAATGATGCTAAAGCTGAAACTCCAGTACTTTGGCCACCTCATGGGAAGAGTTGACTCATTGGAAAAGACTCTGATGCTGGGAGGGATTGGAGGCAGGAGGTGAAGGGGATGACAGAGGATGAGATGGCTGGATGGCATCACTGACTCGATGGACATGAGTCTGAGTGAACTCTGGGAATTGGTGATGGACAGGGAGGCCTGGCGTGCTGCGATTCATGGGGTTGCAAAGAGTCGGACACAACTGAGCAACTGAACTGAACTGAAATGAGTTCAGTAAAGGGAAAAAATGTACAAGAGAGACCACATGATATAATATTTAAGAGTATAGATTTTGGACCAGACTGCCTAGGTTTAAATCAATTCTATATTGCTTCTCCTCTCTGTGCTTCAGTTTCTAGTCTATAAAATGGAGATAATAACCTACCTCAGTGGAGGTTGTTAAAGCTACTGTTTAAAAGTGCTTAAAGCAGTGCTTACAAAATACTAAATACTATATGTGTTAAGTAAAATGAATTGGAAAAAAATCCTATAATCATTAGTCAGAGATGACAAGATTGGCTATATGGAAACCTCAATACAGTCCAGTTCAGTTCAGTTCAGTTGCTCAATCGTGTCCGACTCTTTGCGACCCCATGGACTGCAGCACACCAGGCCTCCCTGTCCATCACCGACTCCCAAGAGCCTACCCAAACTCGTGTATATCACATCGGTGATGCCATCCAACCATCTCATCCTATGTCATCCCCTTCTCCTCTCGCCTTCAATCTTTCCCAGCATCAGGGTCTTTTCAAATGAGTCAGTTCTTCACATCAGGTGGCCAAAGTATTGGAGTTTCAGCTTCAATATCAGACCTCCCAATGAATATTCAGGACTGATCTCCTTTAGGATGGACTGGTTGGATCTCCTTGCAGTCCAAGGGACTCTCAAGAGTCTTCTCCAACACCACAGTTCAAAAACATCAATTCTTCCACACTCAGCTTTCTTTATGGTCCAACTCTCACATCCATACATGACTACTGGAAAAACCATAGCCTTAACTAGACGGACCTTTGTTGAGATGGACTGGAATGGGTAAATTTAACCCAGATGACCATTATATCTACTACTGTGGGCAAGAATCCCTTAAAAGAAATGGAGTAACCATCATCGTAAACAAAGGAGTCCGAAATGCAGTACTTAGATGCAATCTCAAAAATGACAGAATGATCTCTGTTCATTTCCAAGGCAAACCATTCAATCTCACAGTAATCCATTACTGGTTTATGCCCCGACCAGTAATGCTGAAGAAGCTGAAGTTGAACAGTTCTATGAAGACCTACAAGACCTTTTAGAACTAACACACACAAAAGATGTCCTTTTCATTATAGGGGACTGGAATGCAAATGTAGGAAGTCAAGAAACACCTGGGGTAACAGGCAAATTTGGAAAGTCAATACAATATAGATTAATTTATCACCACTAATTCAATAGTAAAGCAGCTTTGTTAATATCAAATCAGCATATAAAATGAGTAATATTACTACATACCAATAACTAATGTTAGAAAGCATATTTTAAAAAGATAACCTTTACAATGGCATTAAACATAAGTAAGGTGACTGGTGAAAATTCTAACAAAACGTGCATATGCTATTTGTGGAAAAAGAAAACTTTATTGAAATACAGTAAGAAAATCTAAATAGAGCTTTACCATGTTAATAGATAGGAAAATTCAATAGTGTAAAGATGTTAATTTTTCCTAAATTGATCTACAGAATTGTGACTCTCATTTTTTTCCAGTTGGGCCACAGCAAGCTTTCCTTTCTCATCTATTCTCCCTACAATGCCTTGTCATTTCTATCATAGGGAGGTGAGGGCGGGGCTCTGTGCGCATCCCCTTTCATTTAAGTTGTGGCAGAAACGATGATATCTTATACTGAGTCTAAGTCATAAATGTTAATGCAAGGTCTGCCTGAACCTCTTGCAACTCTTTGTTTGTTCTAGAAATCTAGTCCTCATGTTGTGGGGAATTAGAGAAACAACACGGAGAAGAGGTGTGAGTAGTTATGGCCAACAGTCCCAGCTGAGGTCCCAGCTGACATCCAGCTTCAACCTCCCGACTTGTGAACGACTGATCTTAAGATGTGTCCAGTCTCCACCATCACCAGACAGAAACCATATGAAAGATCCCAAGAGAGAACTGGCCAGCTGATCCTAGCTGAATCCCAGAACTATGACACATTAAAAAACAAAATGATTATTCTTTTATGCCGCTTAGTTTAGGGTGATTCATAACAAAATAATAAATATCTAGAATAAATTTTGCTATTTAAAATTCCTGTGATAAGTTTTAACCTGTACATTAATTCTGAAGTGACAGATATTTCTGAACAAAGGGGAAAAAAAAGTGAGGAGACTTTCCTTGTCAGACATCAAAAATTATTATAAAGGTATAGAAACTAAATATGTGATAATGCCACACAGATAGACAAATTGCTTAATGGAACAGAAGAAAAATCTCAGCGATATAGGAAGCCCACATCAGGGAGGCCCACCTTTGTAAGCCAGCTTCCTGTGTAAGAAACGACATTAAAATCAACAGGGAAAGGATTGACTTTAATAACTGATTCTGGGGGTGAAAACAGTTATCTAATAAGGGTGTTGGAGAAGGAAATGGCAACCCACTCCACTATTCTTGCCTGGAGAATCCCAGGGATGGCGGAGCCTGGTGGGCTGCTGCTTATGGGGTCTCACAGAGTCGGACACGACTGAAGTGGCTTAGCAGAATAAGGGTGTATAAAATTTAGAAGATAATATAAAAGACAAATTTGACCCATTTTTCCTGGTAGCATAATTTTTTAAACTTTTGGAAGTATGTAATTGTTGCAATATTTTAAGCCAAAAGGTAGAAACTTCCTAACACTCAAAAAAAGGTGTCTAATAACTCTGCATGCCAAGTCACAGTAATTAGCTCTTAAATCCAGAGTGTCTTTCTTCAAAAGTTAAGTGGCCAAAGGCTGCTTATATTTTAGGTATATATGTGGTAGTAGTTTGTCATCATTCTCTCTAGACCTGCTAAGCTGGTGAAACACTGAGAGATGGAAGAATTTCCTCTCCCTGTCTCTCTGACCATCCCCTAAGAGATGTTCCATGAAGATATTCCTCGTGTGCCCCTCATTCTTTTTGTGCTGTGCTTAGTCGCTCAGTCATGCCTGACTCTTTGTGAACTCATGGACTGTAGTCTGCCAGGCTCCTCTGTCCATGGGGATTCTCTGGGCAAGAATACTGGAGTGGGTTGCCATGCCCTCCTCCAGGGGATCTTCCCAACCCAGGGATTGAACCCAGATCTCCCACATTGCAGGTGGATTCTTTACCGTCTGAGTCACCGGGGAAGCCCACCCCTCATTCTACAGAAACACAAAAACATTCCAATTGTAGAAAATGAGAAGACAATATGTGTTATGTATCTACTGAACTCTGTTACCATTTACAACTACTTGAATTACTTTTTTTTTTCCAGAATTAGTTGGATAAATGCCTTTGTTTTCCATTTTACTTAATCTGCGTAGACAGAGCCGAAGGGTTCCTCCTTCTCTGAACACAGGCTTTTCCACTGCACAAACCATGCTAGTGCTCTTGATTGACATGACACAGCACTCTCAACCATTTGACTCCAATGAATTGTCAGGCAAGAATGTCTGAAAGCAGAGTGACTGTTTAAGTACTTAAATGCACAGCAAATAACTGCTTGCCTGTTTTTCTTCACTAGTGCCGTCTCATGAAGCGGTGTATTATTATAGATAATCTACAGTGAATAAAAGACAAAGCATTCCATATTCAAAATACACACACATTTGCCAAGTTGACTGAACCTGTGATTTTTCAAAATAAAAGATGCAAATATTTATTTGAAAAATGATATAATTAAGAGGGACTCACTACAGAGCAGTAACTACACACACATGCTGTATAACCAAACTGTAGCACCAATAAACAGGTTTCCCCAGTAAGCACCTTTTGTCAGTACGATTAGTTAAACTGGTGCCAAGAAAGCTCTTTCATGCTTCAACAGGACATAGTTTGCTTGAAGTAATGATGACTAGTTATGTGTAATTATCTGATTATCCAAAACATTTTTAAAAAGGAACTTGCCTAAACAACTTTGGTGTGCTCCATTATAGGGTTTCATTTAGACTCTGAATTATTTAATGTTTATATAGTCCTGAGACAAACTGCACCATTCAAAACCAATTAAAAGATTTACCCCAATACATAACTTGTAAATTGGCACAGTGTGGTTGGATACTTATTATTATTGGATTTTTTTTGAAACTAGTAGGGCTTCCAAAAATCATAAGGTTTTCCAGAAGGGGAGTAGTTTATAAATCATCAATCAATGAAAATGACTCATGAAATTATATCAATTTTAATATAAAACAACATAATTCTTATCTCTTGCGTAGGTAGACTTTTAAGATGTATGAGAAAGTGAATTGCTTATACTATGGAAATGAAAATAATCATTCAGTGTCTAGCACCATCTTACAAATCAGGAAAAATATTAAGATGCATATGCAGAGACTTTTTAGTCATTCTTATTCTTCTGGTTTACTTGGAAACACCATGAATTAAACTAATATTATTTTCTATTCAACCAGCATAAATTAACTTTGCTTCTTGGAACAATCTATTTTGAATACTTGCCCAATGAGTTAAAATTTTTCTTCCCAAGTGAGGTCTCTCTTCCTTATGGGAGATAACTTGATCTTGTTAATTATAAGGGGATAAAAAACATGGCTATAACTTTTAAATTATTTCTATATAATTTAAATTTAAGATATATTCATACATGATACTGGAGAAGGAAATGGCAACCCACTCCAGTACTCTAGCCTGGAAAATTCCATGGATGGAGGAGCCTGGTAGGCTACAGTCCATGGGATCACAAAGAGTTGGACACGACTGAGTGACTTCACTTTCTCTCTTCCTACAGTTTCTTTTGGGGAAGGAAATGGCAACCCACTCCAGTGTTCTTGCCTGGAGAATCCCATGGATGGAGGGGCCTGGTGGGCTGCGGTCTGTGGGGTTGCAAAGAGTCGGACGTAACTAAGCAACTAACGCACACACACACACACACACATACATGATACTGAGCTTGCATTGAATCATCTCCTTGTATTTACAACATTATTAGTTGATAGAATTAGGAATGCTTTGGCCACAAGTAATATAAAATATAATGGTCATCTGAGTTAAATTCACCCATTCCAGTCCATTGTAGTTCGCTAATTTCCTAGAATGTCAGTGTTCACTCTTGCCATCTCCTGTTTGACCACTTCCAATTTGCCTTGATTCATGGACCTGACATTCTGGTTCATAAGTAATATTGCTCTTTACAGCATTGAACCTTGCTTCTATCACCAGTCACATCCACAACTGGGTATTGTTTTTGCTTTGGCTCCATCCCTTCATTCTTTCTGGAGTTATTTCTCCACTGATCTCCCATAGCATATTGGGCACCTACAGACCTGGGGAATTCCTCTTTCAGTATCCTATCATTTTGCCTTTTCATACTGTTCATGGGGTTCTCAAGGCAAGAATCCTGAAGTGGTTTGCCATTCCTGTCTCCATTGGACCACATTCTTCAGACCTCTCCACCATGCCCGCCCAACTTAGGTGGCCCCACAGGGCATGGCTTAGTTTCATTGAGTTAGACAAGGCTGTGGTCCTAGTGTGATTAGACTGACTAGTTTTCTGTGAGTATGGTTTCAGTGTGTCTGCCCTCTGATGCCCTCTTGCTACACCTACTGTCTTACTTGGGTTTCTCTTACCTTGGGCGTGGGGTATCTCTTCATGGCTGCTCCAGCAAAGCGCAGCCATTGCTCCTTACCTTGGATGAGGGGTATCTCCTCACTGCCACCCCTCCTGACCTTGAACGTGGAGTAGCTCCTCTCAGCCCTCCTGCACAAATCCTGAGAGATGATGCTGTGAAAGTGCTACACTCAATATGTCAGAAAATTTGGAAAACTCAGCAGTGGCCGCAGGACTGGAAAAGGTCAGTTTTCATTCCAATCCCAAAGAAAGGCAATGCCAAAGAATGCTCAAACCACTGCACAATTGCACTCATCTCACACGCTAGTAAAGAAATGCCCAAAATTCTCCAAGCCAGGCTTCAGCAACACGTGAACTGTGAACTTCCTGATGTTCAAGCTGGTTTTAGAAAAGGCAGAGGAACCAGAGATCAAATTGCCAACATCTGCTGGATCATGGAAAAAGCAAGAGCATTCCAGAAAAACATCTATTTCTGCTTTATTGACTATGCCAAAGCCTTTGACTGTGTGGATCACAATAAACTGTAGAAAATTCTGGGAGAGATGGGAATACCAGACCACCTGACCTGCCTCTTGAGAAACCTATATGAAGGTCAGGAAGCAACAGTTAGAACTGGACATGGAACAACAGACTGGTTCCAAATAGGAAAAGAAATACGTCAAGACTGTATATTGTCACCCTGCTTATTTAACTTATATGCAGAGTACATCATGAGAAACGCTGGGCTGGAAGAAGCACAAGCTGGAATCAAGATTGCCAGGAGACATATCAATAACCTCAGATATGCAGATGACACCACCCTTATGGCAGAAAGTGAAGATGAACTAAAGAGCCTCTTGATGAAAGTGAAAGAGGAGAGTGAAAAAGTTGGCTTAAAGCTCAACATTCAGAAAACGAAGATCATGGCATCTGGTCCCATCACTTCATGGGAAATAGATGGGGAAACAGTGGAAACAGTGTCAGACTTTATTTTGGGGGGCTCCAAAATCACAGCAGATGGTGACTGCAGCCATGAAATTAAAAGACGCTTACTCCTTGGAAGGAAAGTTATGACCAACCTAGACAACATATTCAAAAGCAGAGACATTACTTTGCCAACAAAGGTCCATCTAGTCAAGGCTATGGTTTTTCCTGTGGTCATGTATGGATGTGAGAGTTGGACTGTGAAGAAGGCTGAGTGCCAAAGAATTGATGCTTTTGAACTGTGGTGTTGGAGAAGACTCTTGAGAGTCCCTTGGACTGCAAGGAGATCCAACCAGTCCATTCTAAAGGAGATCAGCCCTGGGGTTTCTTTGGAAGGAATGATGCTAAAGCTTAAACTCCAGTACTTTGGCCACCTCATGAGAAGAGTTGACTCATTGGAAAAGACTCTGATGCTGGGAGGGTTTGGGGGCAAGAGGAAAAGGGACGACAAAGGATGAGATGGCTGGATGGCATCACTGACTCAATGGACGTGAGTCTGAGTGAACTCTGGGAGCTGGTGATGGACAGGGAGGCCTGGCGTGCTGCATTTCATGGGGTCACAAAGAGTTGGACACGACTGAGCAACTGAACTGATCTGAACTGAATATAAAGCATTACTAATATGGGTTAGACCAAGAGAGGCATATTTTTCTCCTGTAATAAAAGGTTTAGAGATAGGCAGGCAGCTTATGACATTGGTTCCCTCACTCAGACTTGCTGAAGCTGATGTCAGCTGAATTGCTCCTGACCTTATCCTCATGTATCCACAATGACTCCCCAGATCTGACACTGTGTTCACGTAAAGCTAAGAAGGACTAGGGGAGACAGGTGTCAGTACTGCCCACAGCTTTATTAGAAAAGCAAAGGCTTTCCCCCAGTCCACTCCTGCAGTAGAATTTCTTTCATCTCATCCAACAGAAATCTGTCACATGGCCACCTCTAACTTCAAGGATAGCTGGGAAAATGAGTATTTTTCTTCATAGTAGAGATGGGCAAGGGAGAAAAAGAATGTCAGCTAAAAAAATGATTTGTATATTAACATTATTTAATATCTCATTATAGGCAAGTAGTTTAGTTGATTGCTTACACACATCTGAAAAGTGGAAATAGTATTTCCCTGTCTGTATCAGAACTGTGTGAAGATTAAATGAGATGATATACAGGAAATTGCTCTATAAACCAAAAGACCTAATAGCTTAGATGGTCAATGCTGATATAACTCAGCTTCACAGGTGCTACTGCCATGACTCCCTTAAGTAGTTTGCCTCCATTTAGCCCCTTTATTTCCAGAAACCCATTCTGCGGACCTGTAAACACAGTTGTTCTACAAGCAACGGCATAGAGAAGTCTTAAGACATTCACAATAAGTGCAGAAGGAAAAGACAAAGGAAAAAAAAAGCAATTAGACATAAGATATTACAAAGAAATGAAAATGAAGATGATTTAATGCAATTTATAATGTACATCCTAGCTTTGAAAAACTCCATAAAAGGGAACATACAATTCTCCAATGTAAAAGTAGAAATTTTCTCTGAAATTAAAGGAAAAGATGATTAAGTGTATTTAAGGATATCATGCTCCAGAAAAAGTTTGATAAAATGTAGCTTGCTTAAAATATTGAATTTTAAATTCAAGTAATTTAAAAATTATTGTTAGTCATTGAGGAAAAAAAGCAAGAATACTATCATATTAAAAAAAAATCATGCTGACCTCCAACTTATTCAAGTAACATTTGGTTCCAGAAGACCGTAAGAAAATGTCTATAAAGTCCCACTGTTAAAATAGTATAACCCCAAAAATTTATTATCCAGGTATAAAAACCAAAACCAGATATTCTTAAGCACAGAAGGTCTAGGGAAGTACATTTGTGAACCTATCCTGGAATAAAGAACTATATGAAGGTGAATACCAGGCATCAGAGAAAAGAATTAAAACAGATAACAGAAATTGAGAAATGATGGATAGTGACTGTTAACTCTTTAAATATAAACTTCAGATAACCAATTGTGAAATTCCATTTTGGGGACTGAGTTTAAGTGTTATACACCTTGGTAATGCAAAAGTTATACCAAAAGCAGAAACATCAAGAGATAGACAAAAGGAAAAGTAGACAGGGTTTTGCTTTTTGTTTCTTTGCACGTTTCTAAAAGAAAATCAAACCTTTCTAAACTTGAAGCTTATTCTAGAAACAGAACTTCAAACATCTAGTATTTTTATAACATTTTATTTTAAAATGTAGAAGCATATATTTTAAAGTAACACAATATAAAAATATCTATTTAAGAACAGACTTGTGGTTGCCAAGGGAGAGGCAGGATGATGGAGGGAGGATTGGGAGTTTGGAATTAGCAAATGCAAACTATTACATACAGAAGGAATAAACAACAAGGTCCTAATGTATAGCACAGGGAAGTATGTTCAACATCCTGTGATAAACCATAATGGAAAAGAATATATGTGTGTGTGTGTGTGTGTGTGCGTGCGCGCGCGCGCACGCTCGTGTGTGTGTCTGTGCACGCGCACGCACGCATATACACTAAGTCACTTCAGTTGTGTCCGACTTTTTGTGACCCTACGGACTATGGAGCTGCCAGGCCCCTCTTCCCATGGGATTTTCCAGGCAAGAATACTGGAGTGGGTTGCCATGCCCTCCTCCCATGTATCCTCCTGACCCTGGGATCGAACCCACATCTATTAGGTCTCCTGCATTGGCAGGTGGGTTCTTTACCACTAGCACCACCTGGGAAGCCCTAGGAGAGGATAGTAACTGTTATTTGTAGCTAAAACATTTATCCCACATCACATATATCTAAGAAAGGAAGATATTGGCTTGGTTGAATTTTGATAATTTTGTGATCTACCAGACAAGTACTTACTGAAAATTTCCAAATTAGGTTCCCCTTTTTCCTTGATGCCAGAAAAATTATTGACATTTGCTCCTTCTCCTGTTTCCACTCTCCTTTTCTGTCATTGAAACATTTTAAGTGTAAGACATTATATTGCTAGTGTTGTTGAGGTTACCTATAAGTGAACATGGGGTATTTAGTTTTGTGAAGATATTTATTTTTGTGATATTATTTTTTGAAAAGAGTGAAAGTAATAATAACTGCTTTGGGAAAAAAATTCCCTCCCTGAACTTGTATCTCTTTTTTCTTTGATTTGTTTCTTCTGACTTGATCTCAATATGGATGATGATTTCCCCGCCCAGGCTCTGACTCTAAGAAGTGAATGGCATTTTCACATGTTCTTTTAGCAAAGAAAGTATTCAAAGAAGGGCAGTCCTACTTTTCTTGGGTGGTATACTGGATAGTTTGAATCATTATCAAATATTTCAAAGTCTAAGCGGATATACTAATCTGCATGAAAAACATATATACAGGGTTGCTGCTGCTGCTGCTGCTGCTGCTGCTGCTGCTAAGTCACTTCAGTCATGTCCAACTCTGTGTGACCCCATAGACGGCAGCCCACCAGGGTCCCCCGTCCCTGGGATTCTCAAGGCAATCACACTGGAGTGGGTTGTCATTTTCTTCTCCAGTGCGTGAAAGTGAAAAGTGAAAGTGAAGTCGCTCAGTTGTGTCCGACTCTTAGCGACCCCATGAACTGCAGCCTACCAGGCTCCTCCGTCCACGGGATTTTCCAGGCAAGAGTACTGGAGTGGGGTGCCATTGCCTTCTCTGCTGCTGCTAAGTCACTTCAGTCGTGTCCGACTCCGTGCGACCCCATAGACAGCAGCCCACCAGGCTTCCCTGTCCCTGGGATTCTCCAGGCAAGAACACTGGAGTGGGTTGCCATTTCCTTCTCCAATGCATGAAAGTGAAAAGTGAAAGTGAAGTCGCTCTGTCGTGTCCAACTCTGTGCAACCCCATGGACTGCCGCCTACCAGGCTCCTCTGTCCATGGGATTTTCCAGGCAAGAGTATTGGAGTGGGGTGCCATTGCCTTCTTCATGCCTTCTCTGAGATATATATATATATATATATATATATATATATATATATACATACACACATACACACACACATATAATGTGCAGGAGCTAAAGGGCTGGATTTTCTTGGCTGGCAAAATATATTTTATATAATTCCAGAGCTGAAATAAAGACAAAGGAATGTCCCCCATGGTATAATCACCAGGTTGAAAAGTCAGGTGACTTCAGTCTTCAAATTCTTTCAGCACAGTAAGTTTTTATGTTTTTGTTTTTTTTTAATATCTTGGTTGGTGGAGGACTCAATGTTTAAATGGTCATTTATCATTTACCATATAAAAGAAAAGCTATTACCTGAAACTCATTTTTACCCTTGCAGGCAAACAGAAATAATCATTTTCATGGACCTATAGCTTTTTCTTAAAGAATGTCATAATTTTATTGTTATTTTACTTAGGTTTTACTTACATATGCACCAGCTTTTGAGATCTGCACCCTGCAAGTTCTGGCTGTAAACAATGTCTACCAACTTCCTGCTGCAGCAAGTGAGGCCAGGAAATTAGAGTTTCCAAAAATCAATGTTATCTTTCAGACAGACCAAAGAACCAGACCAATGGTTTCAACCCAGACTTAAGCAGCTGTGGCTCCCACCAGAGCCAAGCTGGATTAGTTTCGGGTAGTTCAGACAGTTCAGTTCAGTCGCTCAGTCATGTCTGACTCTTTGCGACCCCATGAGCCGCAGCACACCAGGCCTCCCTCCCTATCCATCACCAACTCCCGGAGTCCACCCAAACCCATGTCCATTGAGTTGGTGATTCCATCCAATCATCTCATCCTCTGTTGTCCCCTTCTCCTCCTGCCCTCAATCTTTCCCAGCATCAGGGTCTTTTCAAATGAGTCAGCTCTTTGCATCAGGTGACCAAAGTATTAAGCTTCAACATCAGTCCTACCAATGAACACCCAGGACTGATCTCCTTTAGGATGGACTGGTTGGATCTCTTTGGAGTCCAAGGGACTCTCAAGAGTCTTCTCCAACACCACAGTTCAAAAACATCAATTCTTCAGCACTCAGCTTTCTTCACAGTCCAACTCTCACATCCATACATGACCACTGGAAAAACCATAGCCTTGACTAGACGGACCTTTGTTGACAAACTTGGGGTAGTTAGGTGATGGCAAACCACTTCAGTATTCTTTCCTTGAGAACCCTGTGAGCAGTATGAAAAGGCAAAAAGGTATGACACTGAAAGATGAACTCCCCAGATCAGTAGGTGCCCAATATGCTACTGGAGATCAGTGGAGAAATAACTCCAGAAAGGATGAAGAGACAGAGCTAAAGCAAAAACAATACCCAGTTGTGGATGTGATGGGTGATGGAACTAAAGTCTGATGCTATAAAGAGCAATATTGCATAGGAACCTGGAATGTTAGGTCCATGAATCAAGGCATTTTGGAAATGGTCAAACAGCAGATGGCAAGAGTGAACATCGACATTTTAGGAATCAGCGAAATAAAATGGGCTGAAATGGGTGAATTTAACTCAGATGACCATTGTATCTACTACTGTGGGCAAGAATCCCTTCGAAGAAATGGAGTAGCCATCCTAGTCAACAAATGAGTCCAAAATGCAGTACTTGGATGCAACCTTAAAAATGACAGAATGATCCTTGTTCATTTCCAAGGCAAACCGTTCAATACCACAGTAATCTAAGTTTATGCCCCAACCAGTAATGCTGAAGAAGCTGAAGTTGAATGGTTCTATGAAGGCCTACAAGACCTTCTAAAACTAACACCCAAAAAAGATGTCCTTTTCATTATAGGGGACTGGAATGTAAAAGTAGGAAGTCAAGAGTTACCTGGTTGCTGCTGCTGCTGCTGCTAAGTCACACCAGTCATGTCCGACTCTGTGCAACCCCATAGACAGCAGCCCACCAGGCTTCCCTGTCCCTGGGATTCTCCAGGCAAGAACACTTGAGTGGGTTGCCATTTCCTTCTCCAATGCATGAAAGTGAAAAGTGAAAGTGAAGTCGCTCAGTCATGTCCAACTCTTAGCGACCCCATGGATTGAAGCCTACCAGGCTCCTCCATCCATGGGATTTTCCAGGCAAGAGTGCTGGAGTGGAGTGCCATTGCCTTCTCTGGAGCTACCTGGAGTAACAGGCAAATTTGGCCTTGGAGTGAAAAATAAAGCAAATCAAAGGTTAACAGAGCTTTGCCAAGAGAACGCACTGGTCATAGCAAACACCCTCTTCCAACAAAACAAGAGAAGACTCTACACATGGACTTCACCAGATGGTCAATACCGAAATCAGATTGATTTATATTCTTTGCAACCAAAGATGGAGAAGCTATATACAGTCAGCAAAAAAAAAAAAAAGGGGGGGAGCTGACTGTTGCTCAGATCATGAACTTCTTAGTGCCAAATTCAGACTTAAATTGCAGAAAGTAGGGAAAATCACTAGACCATTCAGGTATGACCTTAATCATATCCCTTATGATACACAGTGGAAATGACAAATAGATTCAAGGGATTAGATCTGATAGACAGAGTGTCTGAAGCACTATGGACAGAGGTTCATGACATTGTACAGGAGACAGGGATCGAGACCATCCCCAAGAAAAAGAAATGCAAAAAAGGCAAAATGGTTGTCTGGGGAGGCGTTACAAATAGCTGTGAAAAGAGAAGAAGCTAAAGGTAAAGGAGAAAAGGAAAGATATACCCATTTGAATGCAGAGTTCCAAAGAATAGCAAGGAGAGATAAGAAAGCCTTCCTCAGTGATCAATGCAAATAAATCGAGGTAAACAATAGAATGGGAAAGACTAGAGATCTCTTCAAGAAAATTAGGGATACCAAGGGAACATTTCATGCAAAGATGGGCTCGATAAAGGACAGAAATGTCATGGACCTAACAAGCAGAAGATATTAAGAAGAGGTGGCAAGAATACACAGAAGAACTATACAAAAAAGATCTTCATGACCCAGATAATCACAATGGTGTGATCACTCACCTAGAGCCAGACATCCTGGAATGCGAAGTCAAATGAGCCTTAGGAATGTACAAAGCTAGTGGAGGTGATGGAATTCCAATTGAGCTATTTCAAACCCTAAAATATGATGCTGTGAAAGTTCTGCACTCAATATGCCAACAAATCTGGAAAACTCATCAGTGGCCACAGGACTGGAAAAGGTCAGTTTTCATTCAAATCCCAAAGAAAGGCAATGCCAAAGAATGCTCAAACTACTACCCAATTGCACTCATCTCATATGCTAGCAAAGCTAGCTCAAAATTCTCCAAGCCAGGCTTCAGCAATACATGAACTGTGAACTTCCAGATGTTCAAGCTGGATTTAGAAAAGGCAGAGGAACCAGGGATCAAATTGCCAACATCCCATGGATCATCTAAAAAGCAAGAGAGTTCCAGAAAAACATCTATTTCTGCATTATTGACTCTGCCAAAGCCTTTAACTGTGTGGTTCAAAACGAACTGTGGAAAATTCTGAAATAGATGGGAATACTAGACCACCTGACCTGCCTCCTGAATATATATATGCAGGTCAAGGAGCAATAGTTAGAACTGGACATGGAACAACAGATTGGTTCCAAATCAGGAAAGGAGTACGTCAAGGCTGAATATTGTCAACCTGCTTATTTAACCTATAGCAGAGTACATCATGAGAAACACTAGGCTGGAAGAAGCTCAAGCTGGAATCAGGATTGCTGGGAGAAATATCAATAACCTCAGATACGCAGATGACACCACCCTTATGGCAGAAAATGAAGAACTAAAGAGCCTCTTGATGAAAGTGAAAGAGGAGAGTGAAAATCTTGGCCTAAAACTCAACATTCAGAAAACTAAGATCATGGCATCTGGTCCCATCACTTCATGGCGATAGATGGGGAAACAATGGAAACAGTGACAGACTTTATTTTGGGGGGCTCAAAAATCACTGCAGATGGTGACTGCAGCCATGAAATTAAAAGACGCTTGCTGTTTGGAAGAAAAGCTATGACAAACTTAGACAGCATATTAAAAAGCAGAGATATTACTTTACCAACAAAGATCTATCTGGTCAAAACTATGGTTTTTCCAGTAGTCATGAATGGATGCGAGAGTTGGACTATAAAGAAAGCTGAGCAGAGAAGAATTGATGCTTCTGAACTATGGTGTTGGAGAACACTCTTGAGAGTCCCTTGGACTGATCCAACAAGGAGATCCAAGGAGATCCAACAAGTCAATCCTGAAGGAAATCAGTCCTGAATATTCACTGATGCTGAAGCTGAAACTCCAATAAATTGGCCACCTGATGCAAAGAACCGACTCATTGGAAAAGACTTTGATGCTGGGAAAGATTAAAGGCAGAAGCAGAAGGGGATGACAGAAGATGAGATGGTTGGATGGCATCAGCAATGTGATATACATGAGTTTGAGTAGGCTCTGGGAGTTGGTGATGGACAGGGAGGCCTGGCATGTTGCAGTCCATGGGGTTTAAAGAGTCAGACACAACTGAGCGACTGAACTGTACTGAACCTGTCTCAAAGGGAGTCATTGCATTTATTCTCAGAGTTGTCCTGCTTTTTTCCGACAATTCAAGAATTATCAAGTATTTAGACTTGAGTCTTGTAAACTGTTGCTTCCTTTTCTTTTCAGGAAATGAAGTAATCTGTTCCATGTAGAAAAGGAGAGTGATATACAAAGAAGCTGATTAGTGGCCATGAACATGGCTAAGGGTGACCTCATTAAGAGTCTATAGAAGAGATAGGTTGGTGATTTAGAAGGAGTAGAAATGCTCTAGAGTTGCCTAGATTTGGTTGCAAGTCCTCCCTATGCTATTTAATAACTGAGTGGATACAAGGCATTTACTGAACCTCTCTGGCCTTATTTTTGTTAATGTCATAAGCCTAGAAATAATCCTATCTTTATTATAGAATAGCTGTGAGTTAAAAATAAAACATACATAAAAGGACTGCTGAACTAGCTGATGTGCCCTAGGAGCTCAATAAATTTTAATTCATTCCTGGTTAATCACTCTCAGATGGAAGAATTCCTTTTGGCTGGGTCAGAGCAACTTGCCCCTACAGATATCCTTAGAATATAATCCTAGGCCATCCTAGGCCAAACATAATTCAGAGCTACACTAAAGCAGGTGGAATATGGATAAAGGGCCTTGTTTTAGTCCCAGATCCCCATCTCTCCTATCTTCTTAGAATGCCTCTTGGATACCAGCTATGTATCAGTACCAAGCTAGACACTTATATATTGTATCTTCTGTGGTCTTTATAACTGAAATGATGTCATAGTAGTTATTCCAAATGATCACAGAGGGGACTGATTTTCTGAGAAATACACTAACTCAAAGTTCACAGCCAATAGACATAATTCTCCCTTCAAGTCTTGTCCCACCTTCCCATTCTACCTCCCTTTAAGTTCTGTGATGCTGGCAAGATATAGAACTGAGATATAGTTCCCATTAATCAGCCTGAGTGTTTACCATGACCCACTAATCAGCACATGGACAAAAAGTAGAGCTTCAGGATTACTCTGCAGTCAGGGGACATTGTAGCTAAACAAACAATTTTGTGCTTCTCTCTTTTTGCTGGTTCATAGTGTTGCACTGCATACCAGAGATACACTAACATAGTATGCCAGACAGGGAGGAGATCCATCACCATATATCAGACAGTCATAGGGAGGTGTTGGGAGACAGAGCTGGAACCTGGCACAAGGGCTACTCTGAAAGTAATTGTTCCTGGAAGGCTAAGAATGTAGATTTAGATGCCCTACTCTGATGCTGGGAAAGATTGAGGGCAGGAGGAGAAGGGGACTGCAGAGGGTGAGACAGTGGGATGGCATCACTGACTCAATGGACATGAGTTTGAGCAAACTCCAGGAGATGGTGAAGGACAGCGAAGCCTGGTATACTGCAGTCTATAGGGTCGCAAAAAGTTGGACATGACTTAGTGACTGAATTGAACTGAACTGCATCTGTGCACATGTTCACTTTTCCACCACCTTTTTTCAGGTTTCTAAGAAATATGACTGAGAGGACAAAGCTGACAAATACATGTCATTCACTGAAGCTCGATCTCGAATCCTGATCTGCTCACCCTCTCTCGTCACCAGAGCCGGACAGTGTAGAAACTTCAGAATACATGTATTCCTTCCCTTTCAAGTCTAGAACTGAGTTAAGCCTAAGCCTAATCAGCCGTTTTCTTTCCCCCAAGGCCTTTCTGTACCCCAAAAAGTCCTCTTAAGTCTGTCGTTCTTATACAGGGAGAGAGGAAAGGAAAAGAGTTGTATTTAGACTATTTTACTCTTCCACTTTCCCCTCCAAAAGCTGAGGTCCTAGACTCCCACAGTTCCCTAGTGAATGGATAATGGATCCTCTCTGAAGATAGAATAAGCATTAAATGTCCAGTGAGGACCCTTTTGTAGCAAAATACAGAAAACAAATAGCTGTACATTTAGAATCAATTGCTTGGGAAAAGAGAGAGTGGGAAAAGGTTAGATGAAATTAGTAATCTCAAGAAGAAAATTAATATTTTAGTTATTAAAAAAAATCTGTGTGGATCTGAAAAATAAAGATCATAATGCATCTACTTGAAAAACTACATCAGGCAATTCATACATCAGGCAATCAGAAAACACGTACATCAGGCAATATGTATGTGTGCATGGTTAGCTGCTTGAGTCATGTACAACTTTTTGTGACCCTATGGACCATAGCCCACCAGGTTCCTCTGTCCATGGGATTCTCCAGGCAAGAATACTGAAGTGGGTTTCATGCCCTCCTCTAGGGGATCTTCCTGACCCAGGGATCAAAACCTGGTCTCTTATGTCTCTACATTTGCAGGCAGGTTCTTTACCACTAGTACCACCTGGGAAGCCTCAGACAATTCTTAGTGTATTCAGTGGGATTTGTGGGCCCCTTGAAATCATTCTGCAGCATCCTCACATGGACAGCCTCAGCCACAGATTGACAACCCTGCTCTTTGTAATGGGGAGCTACTGAGAAGGATTGTGATATACAAAGTGATACATTAAGGAAAGTGACCAATAGATTACTGAAGACATAAACGACTACAGAGGGATCATTTGGTGATGACATTATTTGGGGTTTAAACCTATGGGGGTGGTGGCCATGGAAACGAAATTTCTTTGACAAATGTAAAGAATATGCTGTTTTTTTTCTTATTCTTTGCTACTTGAAAGTTGGAAAGAAATAGAGACACCACATTGTCAAGTCCTAGTAATTAGGTACCTGGTGTGTTAAACAGTTGGCTTTGGGGGAAAGATGAAGTCAACCTTAGCTATCCTGAAGTATGGTGGTTCATTTGTTGGGTGGGTGGGTAGGTGGGGATATGGAGAAGGCAGTTAAAAATCTATGATCGAGGTTCAAAAGAGAGGTCATGAAAGAGAGGCTGTGGAGTCTTTACTGTAGGAGAAGAAATTGAAATCAGAAGCAATGAAAATATTAATACACGCTCTAAGAGAAATTATTCAGAGTTAGAACAGTTGAAGATGGATCTGGAGTGTACCAGACTCAACCAACATTTTCTGTAAAGAGCCAGAGAGTAGATATCTTAAGCTTTATGGGCCTAAATCCTCTGTTGCACCTACTTAATTGTGCCTTGTAGACCAAAAGCAGCACAGACAACAGGCAAATCAACTGACATGATTGATGTGTTCTGATAAAAATCTGTCACAAAAATTGCTAACTGGCTGGATTTTTCCACAAGCGCCAGGACCACATTTGTTTGGCTCACTGCTGTGTCCCCAGAACCTAGCACAGCACCTCGATTATAGTTAGTCTTTAACAGACATTTGTTGAATTGATGAATGCTTTGGTAGAATGATTATATCCATTCTTAGCTGCATTGGAACAACACAAAAGTAAGAGAATTCTAAAAGTCATGAGGAAAGTCAAGATTTTCTGACATAGACAAAAATCAAGAAAAGAGTGTGCCAAAAAAGAAATGTCTGGCAACAACAATGACTGTAGAATATGAAGAATGAGGAGTTACAACATTTTGGGCAATTAGTAACAAATATGAAGATAAGACGGAGACATCAATGGCACCCCACTCCAGTACTCTTGCCTGGAAAATCCCATGGATGGAGGAGCCTGGTAGGCTGCAGTCCATGGGGTCTCTAAGAGTCTGACACGACTGAGCGACTTCACTTTCACTTTTCACTTTCATGCATTGGAGAAGGAAATGGCAATCCACTCCGGTATTCTTACCTGGAGAATCCCAGGGATGGGGGAGCCTGGTGGGCTTCCGTCTATGGGGTCGCACAGAGTCGGACACGACTGAAGTGACTTAGCAGCAGCAGCAGCAGCAGCATGAAGATAAGAATAAAAGATCTCAAGAATGTTATCAAAGAAAGAAGATTTCCGCACAAAATAACCTGGGTGGTAGAATGAAATTATCTTTATAAAGGAGTTTGTATGGTGTTAACTTCAATAGTTGGGCTTCCCTACTGCCCTTAACATTTTAAGATTTTCAGTCAAAAATAGTTGATTTTAATTTAAAATCCAAAATTGGTGAATTAGGTTCATATAATTCTAACATGATGATTTTGTGAACTATTTAAGGAGAATTAAACTTGTTTTTTGACATTATGTAGATAAAATAACCAGCTTGTCTAATTTCAAGTAGTTGTGGTGAAATTTGTCAAGCATTTTCTTTTAGCTATTTTTTCCCTAAATTTATGAGCTTTTAACTTTTGTGAACTTCCAACTTCACTTTATAAAGTTAATGTTAAACATATGATTTAAACATTTTCTTATTATTAGTGTCCAGCATTTACTTATTCCTTTCAGATTACCCCACATAGAGCTTTTGGAATTACCTTGTGATGATTTCAAAGAAAATTTTCTTCTCTACACACTCTTATGACAAGGTAAATTGATGGATTTCTAATGAATAAATTTCAGGAGGAAAATATCAGCATTTTTATACTTGAATTCAGAGTGTTTAATTCCCTCACCCTTAACTGTAGCCACCTGTCATTCTAAGTTTTTGTAGCCATTTTAAACAATGGAAAATTATCATTTTTTGGGTACAGTGTCGATCACTTTTGTTGCGCTTGATACCTAGTATGTTTAGTTTGTTATGCCTATGCAAGTGGGAGAAAAACATCACCATAAACATGTCTAATCATGTCATTGAAGCTTTTCTTGGAATAATTGGAGTGTGATGATGGAGCAGGGAGAAAAGAGGGGATGGAAATTGAGGGAAAGGGTCTCAGCCTGAATTTTCCAAATTGGCTATTTATCTGGTTAATTCTTCATCTTTCCTCATCACCATGTCTGAATTGAGAAAATCTTCCTAATGATAATAAACTATGTCAAGAACAGATGGCTGATTTGATGTGATGAAAATAACTGTGTCAATTGAGGGTATTTTTTTTTCTTTACCCATTTTGCTTTTCATCACTCTGGGGTTGGTGGTTCATATATATATATATTTTTTCTTTTAAAGAATTTACCCTCAGCCCAATAGAATGTGGTGGATTTTCCCCCAAAAGCAGTTTGAACCCTTTTCTTTGAAAGAAAGGAAAAATGGCTTAAAAAGACACAATTATCACCTTTACCGCCTTTTCTACTTTAGCTAAGTTACTTTTGGAAGGATCAGTTTACAACAAATGTTTAATGTCAGGAATTTTGCAGTTTCATAGGCCCTGACAGCTTGGCATAAAAAGAGGTGGCATTATGTCAATTGTAAATGAGTATGCTATTTACATACTAATTAAACTTTGCACTAGTGGGGTGAAAGAATGTCATTTGGAGCACCCCACTTATTCTGTTTATATCATTGTTGTCTATTTAAACAGTCTATTGTTTGGCATGTCACAGCCTCATCCCCTAAATGCCATTTTGTAACCTTGTGCTGCTTTAAAAAATGCTGCCCAACTGCTTCGCCAATCAAACAAAATCAGTATATCTATAAGCAAAGGGAATTCCCAGACCCACCTTTCTTCACAGTAGCACTGAGTCTGATGATGCTGCTAATGATAATGATGCTGATTCTGGTGATAGTAACAACTTTATCAATTGCTCCCTATGTGCCTCATCTGGCATTCTGCTAAACGATTTTAAAATCTTAATTCACTTGATCGTCAAAGTAAGGTGGTTTTTGGTTTTTACACCCCTTTTATACATGAGGAAGTTGAGGTTGCATAGTCCATGAGGACATCAGGACTCCAATGTCTGTGCTGTTATCCACTTTCTTCTTTGCTGATCATTGGTTCAGTTCAGTTCCGTCGCTCAGTTGTGCCAAGTCTTTGCAACCCCATGGACCACAGCATGCCAGGCTTCCCTGTCCATCACCCACTCTCAGAGCTTGCTCAAACTCGTGTCCATTGAGTCGGTGATGCTATCCAACCATCTCATCCTCTGTTGTCCCCTTCTCCTGCCTTCAATCTTTCCCAGCATCAGGGTCTTTTCCAATGAGTCATTGGTTCACAGTGACACAATAGTGCTTTCTTCTTTGCTGTATCATTGGTCACCAAAGTATCCCATGGTTCTAGGATGTGTCCAGGTTTACTGAAAATATGTCAATAGCAGTCAATTTCACTTATCATCTCCATATATTTACTTAAAGGAAAAAGTGACCAACAATAAAGAAAATACACATTTTCCAGTATGTCATATTTCTCTGGTATATTTCTTTTTGTGTGTGTGAATATATTAGTATATGCACATTAGAAATCTATCACTAATCTGGGCTCACGTTACATGCTTATTTCCCACTGAATTTCAGTTGCATTTTATCCTGTCTTGTACCAAAGCAGGCTGCCCCAGTCTGTTAGTGATGCTAGAGCGTAGAATCTACATGTACTCTAGGAACCCGATTCAGGAATACTGATAATGTCTGTTAGTTTATGAAATATAAAGTGATTAATAGCCTATTGAGCTATTTGATTCTCCTGCTTCACATCTGCAGAAGGTGGTTTATTGGATTTGGCTAAAGACATTTTTTCTCACTGGATAAGCAGAATCAACATGAGAGCAAACTTGGGTGGGAGGTGGCTTCACAAGATTTGCAGCACTAGAGAGTGAGACTAGAATTTTTTCTGTCTGGTGGTGTTCAAATGAGCTCACCATCCATGTGGATATTTATACCCCAGTGTTGAGAGGACAGAGTTGGCATTCCTTGGCATTGTCAACAGGATGCTGTTTTGTACTGCCTATTTCTTTGAAAATGCCAGACACAGAAAGCCTAGGTAATTGACATTGAAATAACTTGCCAAGAGCTGGTTGAACATATGATCCTTTATAGCTTTTTCCTCACTACTTTCAACAGTCTTCAAGGTTGAAATAATTCTACAATGGAGTCCAAAATCTCACAGAAGAGAAGAAAGAAAATATACCTTAGCTCTCCATCATTCCAACCACCATACCATATTTCATAAAATGTGACATAGTTTTGCTCCACAACCTTGCCAAAGGAAAAAAAAAATTTTTTTTTCTAAATTTTAAGCTGATAACTCGAACGGTTCCAGAGATATCAACTTGTGAAAAGTCACAATTTTGTATTGTGCTGAGAAGCCACCTTGCAACACAGGGACTACCATCACTCTTTAATATCCAGCAGAGCCCCCTGCTGTGCCTTGTCAGTCACTAGCAACATCCAAGTCTTCCCGTAAAAGTAATTCACACTTTTTTCACAACGCTGTTGCTTTAATTACCACTGAAATCTGCTGATGCTCAGGCAGGCCTGGCAGGACCAAGGGAGGGTCAGAGCCACAAAAGAAGCAAATAGCTTTTTTCCCTCCTTACTTTATTATTAACAAACCATCTTTGATGGAAACGGTCCTAGTTCTGAGGCCTGGACTTAACTCTGGGTCCCTTGGCGTTTTCATTATCAAAAGAGTCCACGGATGCCATTCAGAGAGAGAGACAGAGACAGAGAAATATTACAATCCTAATTAGAAGTTAGCAATTTTGGTAAAGAGCAGACTTAGCTACTCAAAGCTGACAAACAATGATGGCATTTCTCCTATAGCTTTCATTTTCTTCCAATGAACATAAATCTCATACTGAAGTGTCTTGCTGGACCAATGTCAATTTATCCACATATTTACTGCAAATTTTTTTTTTCAGGATTAGTTGACACAATAAATCATGTACCAAAGGAAACCACAGAACTGCCAAAATCTACCAGTGCATAAAAGTTATACAAAAAACCTCTGCTTTATAAATAATATGACAGCAATGTGATTGGCATAACATCTCATATGTCTAAGGCACCTTTCATTCCATATCAAAAATAGCTCAATAAAACTGTCCCTGTGAGACCAGTTTTCACTGTCTCCTCCACATAGAGAATAAGGTTGCCCATCAGTAAACTTCATACTTTTAGGGAAGAAATAAATAGGTCCATGATCTTAGGTAAATGACTTAAAAGACTGCTAAGCTTTCTCCTGACTCTAAAATTCCAAGTTTAAAACACTACAATTTAAAGTCACATAGTAGGATTTTCTAAGTACCCTCGAATAATGAATGCCTACTGTTGATTATCATTTGTCATTTACTGATTTACGATCTGATTTGTCAACACTGTGCAAGGTGAGATTTTACTGAAAGTGTGGTCTTGTGATCAATTAATTAATATAGCTCCTTTGGCTCCTATTGCAGACCAATTGACTCCTATCCCAGGACTCCTCCAGTTTGGTTGTGACGTTTTTACATAGTTATCTTTACTCCCATCTATGTAAACCCTATGATTCAATGGGTCTAAAATGTGATTGACCTTCAGATTTTTCTGGCAGGGGAGAACATTTACTAACTTAGAACTTTCCTGGAAGTGGGGTGTAGAATCTGTAGTGGGGTGTAGAATATGTGGTGGGGTGTAGGGTTCGTGGAGTTTCAGATAATGTGTTGGGCTTGGACAGTTTTTTTGATCAATCTCTTCTACTGATTTCCTTACTTTCAACACGTGTCTCCCAGCATCTTCTGTGGAAATTGTACTAATTTTTCAAGTCTTAGTTCTATAGCACCCACTTTGTAATAGTCTCTGCCTTCCTAAAACCCTGATAGTATTAAATACCTTCCCCTAAGACTTAAACCTTCTGTAAGGTGCCATTACATATATTTTTCTCTTTCTCTTTTCTCACATATTTATCTTATTAATGTATAAGCTTTTTCATCCAAGATGTAGGTTATAACATTTTTCTTTGAACCCACATTATATAAAAAGATGTATTCCAACTCTCTATGGAATTGATGCCTGAATTTAATTTTATGTAGCCTGTGAGACTGCAAACCAAGTGAAATGACTAACTCTTGTTCATATATTCATTTATATGACACACACACTGTGAAGCTTGCTGAATTGTTCAAAGGTGGCTGAGGCAATACGCATTCCTTCCCATATGTTCTTCTCAGAATGTTGACCAATATGCTGAGGGTTCCCCCACTGAGAAGGTAGGGTCTATGTTCTCTTACCTTAAACCTGAGAAGATCTTTATAACTGCTTCAACTAAAAATAATGTGATAGCAGTGATCGTTTGTAACTACTGAAGCTAGTCACTAAAAGCTGACGTAGCTTCTTCCTGGCTGTCTTTTTGGGGAGCCGGATCTTGAGAGCCCAGAAGTGACCTGGAAAGAATCTGGCTACCCTGGAACCTCCAGGCAGGAGAGACCACATGAAGGACTACTTGGTGATTAAAAGGAGCCCTACTATGAACACTGTGGTGCAGGTATCTAGAAAAATGTTATAGATGATCTTTTTTTTTTTTTAATGTTATTTTTAATTAGAGGAGAATTGCTTTCAGTGTTGTGACCATTTCTGCCATACATCAACATGAATCAGCCATAAGTATACATATGTTCCCTCCCCCTGGAAACTCCCTCCCACCTCCCACCCCATCCTATCCCTCTAGGTTGTCACAGAGCACCGGTTGACCTCCCTTTGTTATTCAGCAACTTCCCATTAGCTCTCTAATAATATTTTACATGTGGTAATGTGTATATTTCAGTGCTACCCTGAATTCATCCCACCCTTTCCTGCCCTCGTGTTGTATCCATACATCTATTTTCTATGTTTGAGTCTCTATTCCTTCCCTGTAAATAGGTCCATCAGTACCATGTAGAAACATGGTATAGATGATCTTATTTGCAAAGAGGAGATAGAGACACAGATGTAGAGAACAAATGTATGGATATCAAGGGGTAAGGGGAAGGTGGTGGGAGGAACTGGGAGATTGGGATTGACACATCAATATACTACTGATACTGTACAATACAGGTAACTAATGAGAATATACTTAAAGTACTGTGATGACCTGCATGGGAAGGAAGTCCAAAAGGGAGGGGATGTATGTATATGTATGGCTAATTCACTTTGCTATACAGCAGGAGCTAATATAACCTTGTAAAGCTATTAGACTCCAGTAAAAATAATTCAAAAAAAGAACCCCTGATGCTTTCAGTTCCCAGAAATTTTGCTGGGACCCCAAACACCATGGAACAGAGAGGAGCCATCCCAAGTCCACCCTAATTCCCAATGCACAGAATTCTATGAACGTGACATATGGCCATTTTATGCCACTATATTTGGGGATAATGGTTACTCAAAAGCAGTCATTAGGACACCTAATCCCACAGGTCCCAGAGCAAGACAAACCATATCTCTGCTCTTTTGAAGCTTGCAGTCAATGATAAGAAACCAAAAAAAATACACAAACAAGATAGAAACTCTTCATCTTGTTAAACTGTTCTGTTCTTTTTTCCAACAGCTTTATTGAGGCATACTTGATATACATTAAACTGCACATATTTACAGTGTAAAATTTGATAAGTTTTGACATATATATGCACTTATTGAGCCACCATAGTTAAGATAACAAACATATCCTTCACCCCCCCAAAGATGCTTATGTTCCTTGGTAATCCTTCTTTCCTGCACTCAAGCAATCCCTGATCTGCTTTCTCTTTCATTAGGTTCATTTGCATTTTCTAGAATTTTATATAAATTAAAATCATATAGTATGCTCTCATTTTGTCTGATTTCTTTTACTTAGCATAATTATTTTAAGATTTATCTACTCATTACTTATATCAATAGTTATTACTTTTTTTTTCACTGAATACTAAGGAAATGGCAACCCACTCCAGGATCCTTACCTGGAGAATCCCACGGACAGAGGAGCCTGGCGGGCTACAGGCAATGGGGTCGCAAAGAGTCGGACATGATTGAGTGACAGAGCGTGAACAAAGGATTCTATTGTATGGCTATACTGCACTGTATCTCTCCATTTGTATCGCTTCTAGTTTTTAGCTGTTTGCTCGAAGCATCCTGAGAAGTCTTTGTATGAACATCTACTTTAATTTTTCTTGACTAAATACCTAGGAGTAAAGTGGTTTGTCCTTTGTACCGTAACCCATGAACTCTCTCAAGTTAGTAAGGTGGGGCAATCTTTGGGCTTATCTCATTTGTTTTCTGTTTCAGATATCACTCACTTTAGATACTTGATGTCTAATGCCTTAAAACTACATGTGTAATATTATACATGTAAATTCTTTGTTTTTAGTTGTTTCAGGTGGGATAGAAATAACATGGACCTTGTTACTCCATCTGGGTACTGTCTCCTTTAAATTCCTTCCAGGTTAAGGACTTAAGAGGCAGAAGAATATTTGCTCCTCTTTGTATTTCCTAAAAATTTGTTCTACAAATACAGTTGGGTATTTGTGTCATGAAGTAGAAAGCCTCGGGGTCTATCATAGTGTCTGGTTTTGACTCAGGTTCCTGCAATTATTAGCTATGACTTTGGACAACTTACTTAGCTTCTCCAAGCCTCAGTTCATTTTAATAATACTAATATCAACAATAACAATAATAGGAATGATGATAATAATAAAAATAATAATCATAACAATTTCATAAGGTTGGTATAAGATTAGAAGGGTACTCCCTCATAGCTCAGAATGTAAAGAATCTGCCTCCAATGCAGGAGACCTGGATTTGATCCCTGGGTCAGGAAGATTCCCTGGAGAAGGGAATGGCTACCCACTCCAGTATTCTTGCCTGGAGAATTACATGGACAGAGGAGCCTGGTGGACTACAGTCTATGGGTCCCAAAGAGTCAGACATGACTGAGCGAATAACACTTTCACAGTTTCAAGGTTAGGAGACAACTTGTCAAAAATACCAAGCACAATGTCTGGAACATCATAGACTCCCGATAAATGTTATTGGTTGTTATTAATAAAAACTTTGGAGCAGGTCTCAGAATGCTGAGAAATTGTGCCAAACCCTTGGATAAAAGGAACGTGGCAAATAGCTTTAATATCATTGTATGGAATACTTATAATAAAGGTGGTTCCCCACACATTGAATAACAGCTCTGGGTTTCATTCCCTTTTCCAAATTCCACCACCAGAGAATTGACATTCTGCAACCTTTACACACAAAAGCTTCAAGAAATTCAGTCAAATCATGTTTGGGATCTGGGAAAAGAACTTAAAGTTCGGTCAACAGAAATGATCCTCTCAGAGAAACTTGTTCTATCCACTAGGGCTGCGGGAGGGTGGTTGTGATGTGGAGCCTAACACAATTTGAAGAGTGAGTTTGCAGAGGAAAGCTCTCCATTTTGAACTGATTGCGAGTGTTGTGATTGAGTGAGCTGTATATCCAGACAAGTAGGCTAACGTGCAGATCACGTTTCTTAGGTTAAATTTTCTGATGAATTTCAAACTTTATTTAGAACAGTATTGAATACCTAGTTCAACTGTGTGTGTGTGTGTATGTGTGTGTTGTCAATGGAGAAATTAAGATCTGTCTCATTTTTTCCTTCATTTTATAACAATTTGAATTTTAGTGCATAAGCTGGTAAGGTATGGACTACAGAGACTGCATGAGAATTTTAGCTGCCTGAAATTGAAAGAGATCAGCATTAAAAATCACAACTACTTTTCAAGGACTCTTATTGAAAATTTGACTATGCTCAATGCAAGGGCACCATAAGCTGGAATGTGACTGGGGTTACCTGATGCTGCGCCAGCTGAGAGACTAGTGGAGCACCAAAGAGAGGCTTTGGTGCCAAAGTGGTATATACGGGCTGTGGGAAGGTGACACTTGTACTTCTGTGTGCAATACTACTTTCAGGTGCAGTACTGTTTTGGGATCCAGGCAGAAGATGCCCCTGCCTTTCTCCCTGTGCTTTGCTGAGCTCATTTTGTTCTTCCTCCTTCAGGGGTCAAGGATCCGAAGTACCAAGGGACTTTCCCAACCAGCTCCCGAACAGCCGCCCCCTTCTAGGCCAAATGGTGAATATACCAAGCCCCTAAATTCCTGCCTAAATGGCCCCAAGCCCACTTCTAGGGCCTGTGTAGGCCTTTCCCCTTAGTCCATTCTCTTAGAAGTGGACCTTCCTTGTGCTATACAATATCTCCCCATTAGTTATCAATTTTATACATTAGTATCAGTACAGTACAGCACAGGAAACTCCACTTAATGCACTGTGCGGCTGTGCTTAGTCAGTCGTGTCTGACTGTTTGCGACCCTGTGGACTGTAGCCCACCAGGCTCCTCTGTCCATGGGGATTCTCCAGGCAAAAATACTGGAGTGGGTTGCCATGCCCTCCTCCAGGGGATCTTCCCAACCCAGGGATTGAACCCAGGTCTCCCACATTGCAGCTTTGCAAGCAAATTCTTTTACCCTCTGAGCCACCATGAATGGGAAGAAAGTCCAAAAGAGAGGAGATATATGTGTGTGTATGGCTGATTCATTTTTCCATACAGTGGAAACTAACACAACATTGTAACACAGTTATAGCCAATAGAATTAATTTAAGAAAAAGAAAAAAAAAAGTGGACCTCGCCTATGGCCTCTGCACCCCTGAAAGCTGAGTGTGCACTAAGCGTGGAAGAAAAGGGAGACACATACATGTGAAGACCCTCTGAGTGCAGGGGTGAGGACAGCAGGAGGTAGGTGTAAGGTTTCCCTCTTTTGTCAATTCTGGTACAGAACTCCAAGGAGCCCAAAGATTCTAAATTGACACTTGTACTTCTTGGTTTTTATTTATTAATCAAGATGTATTAATACAGTGTATTAATCAAGATTAATCAATAGACTCTATTTCAGCCAACAGTTTATTAGGTTGCCTTGTACTGTTAAAGTATTTTGATATATTGTATGTGGACTTTGTCTTCCTCCAAACCCTTCAAATGTTAGTAGTAACTCTTGCTCTGTGACTTCATTTCAAATAGGCATGTCCTTCTTTCTCCTTCATGTACAGGCAAACAGAGGGACAAAATACTGATGAATCAGCCAAATCCTTTTATCCTAAGGTGGCTACTTTATGATCTGCTATCTAATTACCACTTCTGCAGCCTTTAGAGAAAATGTGATGAAGCGCTTTCCTCTTTGGCATCTTCAAAGGAGTCAGCAGTATGGTGTTTAAGTCTTAGAATGCTTAGATCCCTAGTGAGTCTTAGTATCTCCCCTATCCTCTCCACAAACTGCTTGGAGTTCTCCGGCTGGTGTGTGGGTACCAGTTTTTGATTTGCCCCTCAGAGAGGTCACATGATCTGAGCAATTTCTATCACTCTCCACGCCCCCGCCCCCCTTTCCTCTGTCAACTGCCTAGTGTTCTTGCACGCCACCACCTACATCTGGTGAGACAGGGAGGGTTCCTCTTCATAAATGTTGACTGGCTTCCTTTCTACCTTGTATGAATTTACACCTTCTTCAAGTTTAGTGCAAGACTTCTATCTTCTTAGAGAATACCCCCTGATGTCGTTGGAAAAAAGTTAGTTTGGACTTGCACAGAACTGGATTTCAGTTCAATGTTTTGTTACATGCTGACTACTGTAAGTCACCTCGCATGGATCACTCAATCATTCAGAGCCTCAGTCTGCTTATACCTAAAGTAAACAGGTATAAGACACCATTGCTGCATGTCTGTTGGGATGATTCAGTGATGTAATTGCTGTAGAGCCCCTGATGTACTTTTAGGTCATCTCTTCTGTTGACTCAGTCAATGCAGACCCTTCTTCTTGTATGTGTCCATAATTTTCTTAAAAAATATTTATTTATTAGGCTGCACTGGATCTTAGTTGCAGCATGCAGGATCTCGCTCTCTCTATCTCTTTTATTTTTTTTAGTTGTGGCATGTGGACTCTAGTGCCCCAACCAGGGACCCAACCCAGGCCCCCTGCGTTGGGAGTGCAGGGTCTGAGCTTCTGGACCACCAGGGAGTTTTTAAAACAAACGTCAGATAAGTTGGGACAACATGAAGACATGAGGCCATAAGAAAATCTAATACATTTGAGAAGGGGTTACCAGGTTTTTATTTAGTTGCCTAGTCGTGTTCAACTCTTTTTCGACCCCAAGGATTGTAAACCGCCAGGCTCCTTTGTCCATGGGATTTCTCAGGCAAGAATACTGGAGTGGGTTGCCATTTTCTTCTTCGAGGGATCTTCCTGACCCAGGGATTGAACCCATGTCTCCCGCATTGAAGGCGGATTCTTTACCACTGAGCCACCTACCAGTTTTTAGTGTCTGAATTTTAGAGTGTATATGCCACAGAGGTAGACTGAAATCAATCTGGGAGTTGACATTTTACGTTAAATGAAGAAATATGACCTACTGTGATTTCTTAGAATTCCTGAAGTGGGTCATGACTGAATCTTTATATCTTCTTTAGATAGAACATAATTAAACCTCTTAGAACACCTCAGCTAATATATGCATGTTGATAACATGTTATCAGGGGATAACATGGAGATTTTCTTACAACCATGCAACAGTTTAGTTACCAAAGCATACTTGCCATCACAGCAGTGATGGGTTCTGAATAAATGAGCTATGTTCAACTCGGCATTATATTTTGAATCCAAGGTGACTATTACATGCTTAATTCTCATTTCTCCTCAAACTGAACAAACTCTTTTATAAATTTTTCCTTGGTCCTCGTGTTTCAAAATGGAAATTCCTACCAATTTGGGATACTAATGCTCTAGCCACATACCAAGTTGGAATTTATCCAGGGTGCATGTGCTCCTTGTGAGAAAGAAGAAGGGAAGCTGCCAATCAAAAAACTAGTTGTAGGTTTGCAGGCAGAGACCAGATTAGTGATAATTGCTGGCGTGGTTAGTGCTCAGCACAGTGCCCTGTATATAGATACACTCTAAAAATGCTGTTGGGTCCAGTCAAGTCTTCCATATTCCAACTAAGAGCCCTCCTTTGAAGACATTTGCTTCAACCTAGAACTGGGAGAAAGGCAGCAGTATGGACAGTCTCCAATTAGCCAGAAGATTTTAATCTGCTTTGCAGAACTAATCGAATGGTTGTGCTTCCCCAGCGTTCACGTGAATTGCACCCTAGCTGGAGGTTAACGGACTAAACAATAGCAGCTGCAATTAAGTGGATGTAAATGAATGTGATAGGCTAATTCTCACAAGGAGAACATCAATGTGTCAGTGTCAATGCACTGGTGCCTGCAATGAAAAAGGAGTTGACCGGGATGCAGGTGATACGTAGCAATTTTGTCAGGATGTGTAGGCTTCACTACTTGGGAAGTTCTTTGGCTATAGGCAGGAAGAATAAAAATAAGTGATGACAACAGTCCTCTTCTATATATGCTCTTGTGGGAGGGTAAAAAGGAAAATGCCACACGTTCACATCAATACATTTAAGGTATTATACCTCATGGTGTACCTTAACTATGAAATAGATTGTTGGATATGGAGTTGAGTAAAACATAAATCTGCTTACAATGAGGAGAAGGACATTTTCATGACCTGGGAAGCTGAGACTTCAAAAGAGGACAGACTGTTCTGGTTTATTTCATATTTGGAAATGGAGACTGATCAACTGTAGAGGTTTAAGAGCTGCAGGGTTTCAGCAGAGCCTAGAAAGATAGAAGTTGTGGAGCAGTAGGGAAATTTGATTATTGCTTAGGTTCTGTTCTTCATCACTTTGATGATTTTAGGAAATTTCTATGTCTGTAGAAAAGAGTGTAGGGTCTTGGAGGAAATATGAAATCTGTAAAAGTTCCTGTCTATTCTTTTTGCTTAAAGTATCTACAAACATTCTGTGAGATGTTTGAGGGAAAAATATTATATGAATGCAATGAATATGCCTGAATCCCTGTCTCCTGCTCCTGGGTCGTCCCAAAGCAGCCCTGGAATATGCTGAGTGAGGCAAAGTTCTGTGTCCACTCTTCCAGCAGGAGATGAGCCACCATCAGCCTTTCCCCATAAACCTGCAGAGGGCATCCCTGGGTATACTAGCTCCCTGGGCCTTGATGGACCCGCTTACTGTCATAATGCATAGGGCTTCCCTGCTGGCTCAGCAGTAAAGGATCTGCCTGCCAATGCAGAAGATGTGGGTTTGATCCTTGGGTCAGGAAGATTCCCTGGAAAAGGAAGTGGCAACCCACTCCAGTATTCTTGCCTGGAAAATCCCATGGGCAGAGGAGCCTGGAGGGCTACAGTCTATGGGATTGCAAAGAGTTGGACATGACCTAGTGACTGAACAACAACAGCAACAACTGTTATAATATATAGCCTATCAAAAATTAAAAGATGGAGAAGAGTAGACCAGATATGTAAATGAAGAAAGATAATCACAATATAATACATGAGATAAAAAAATCTTCTGTTGAAGACTCATTTCTCAGAAACAACTGAGTCATTATAATAAACCAAGGGAAATGGATCAACATTTTTAGATTGATAGAGAGAATGATTGAGAGAATGAAAAACAAAGCAAAACATTTATTATCTGGAAAAGGAAGGTGAATATATATATATATATATATATACCTATTTATATAGTCTTTTATTGAGGAATATGTTCAGAAGATTTTTCAAAAGCATGGTCAGAGAAATCAAAGTTTTGAGAGTTGATGAACCCCAATGAAGACCCAAATTACTTATACAATTTTGTTGTATAAACAATGAGAGAAGTGACTTGTAGTTTGGGACCTTAACTTTTATTACTTTTTAAATTTGTTGAATTGAAAACTGTAAGTTCTTATTTCTGCCAGGGTCAAATCTATAACTTTATTTATTTATCAAAATAAATGTTATTGGGAAAAGTTTGAACTGGAACAATTGAATCATAAGGAGTAAATATAAGTTCAAGTGCAGGTAAATTAGTAGCATAGCTGATTTAGATCAGTGTCCCAGTCCCATGGTTTTGTAGACAAAGCCTCAAAGACAGATGAAAATAATATGAATGACATTGTATTTAGCAGATTTAGGTAAATACATTACAGATATTACAAACTAGCGATATCTTTCCAGCAGAGCAAGAGATGATATGATGAGTATCTAAGTTAGGCTCTCATGGCTTAATGATTTAAATGGAGTCAGTCCTTCTGGGGACATGAATTCTTTGAGGTTGTAATGCATCTGGACTGTAGGTTTACCAGGGCCATTCTTATGAGCGGTAAAAGGGAAAACAGCAAAGCATTGTTAATAAGACCCTGTAAAACAAACAGCATGATTTAAAAAGAAGGAAAAAAAATAGAGACATAAATTTGACTCCACTGAGACAGATGACTAGCTTCATCTTCAGGTGGAAGGTAATGTCTTAGACATACCTGGTGTTATGCAAAAAATGTGGAGTTCAAGGAAATATTAATCTATTTTTCTATTATTTGGGAAGATCCCCTGGAGAAGGGAAAGGCTACCCACTCCAGTATTCTAACCTGGAGAATTCCATGAACTGTATAGTCCATGGGGTCGCAAAGGGTAGGACAGAACTGAGCAACTTTCAGTTTCACACAGACATATTGTCACAGAAAGAATACATTCTCTATTTGCATAAATTAGGTAAAAATGTATCTGTATTAGGCAAAAGGTAAGCTAGGAGGTGAGATAGAACTAAAAAGTTTTATGCCTTTCTTTTTTTTAAGTCAAAGAAATAACAGTCTAAATGATCAACTTGTAACCATGCTGCTGCTGAAATTATGAAAAAAGAAGGGATAGAAGATATTTAAATGAATTTTATTCTCTGATACTTGATAAACAATAAAGAGTATACTATTACATGTATAGCATAACTATAATTAAAGTAATGAATACTGTAAATATGCTAAGAGAGTATAGTTTAGGTGCGCTCATCATACACACACACAAAGGCGGTCACTACGTGAGGAGACCTGTTCATTAGCATGATCATAGTCATGATCATGGTCCTCATTTCACTGGGTATATGCGTATCGAACCATCATGTTGTACAACTGAAATCTGCACAGTTTTACTTAACAAACTCAAATAATAGAGAGGAATGTGGTGTCTCTTTACTCTAATGTACTTCTCTTAATTTCTTAACTTTAGAAACATCTCCAAGGAGTCAGTAGGGACTGAAAAGGCAGTTATTTATTCTAAAGTTATTGAAGGAGAAGGTGGTTCACTTACCTGAATTTATACAGTCATTGTGGATGGAAATCCACAGATGGAAACCAGGTTTCATAGCATCGAATTTGATTCTTCAGAAATATGTGGACAGTCATATCTTTTGACAAAAACGAAGTAAAATGTTTCTCTTGTATGGTGATCAAACTCATGTGAACTGTTTCCATTGAGTCTAGAACTACTCTACATACTTGATGTACATAATCCTACTTTGGTTGTAATATGTTAAATATTATTATTCCCATTCTATAAATGAGTGAATTGTTCCTAGGAGAGAATAAGAGGCTTGCTAATGCTCTCCTAGCCCACGAGCAACTGGGGCCAGGATTCCTACAGGTGAACTAAAAAAAGTGTAATGAAATATACAATAGTAATTTGCATACATTTTGAGACAGAAAACATTGCACTGAGTAATAGTGTTACCAGGAAATTTCTGCTAATTTTAAGATCATCAATATATAAATAGTTTCTTCACAGGGTTCTGGTCATTTGAAGTATTTTAGGTATTAAAGTGCAAATTTTGGTTGTGTCTGAAAATTGATCAGATACCTGAATCTTTCCCTCTTCTTGGGTCCACATACCAATTTGTATGTTAATATGAGAAGAAGAAAGGAAGGAAGGAGAGAGGGAAGGAGGAAGGGAGGAAAAAAATTAAATAAATTGAGAGAAATAGAGAAAAAAGAAAAGCAATAAAGAGAGATGCTTAAATCTGTAACTACTGTAAATGTTTGAAGGCTATTTCTAAATGTGGAAGCATATTGGTATACACACCAAGTATATACCTTTGTTAGTCTACTGTAGTTTTACAGGTGATACCTTAGTGTCGTCTAGAACATACAACACTCTTTTTCAGATTCTCAGGATTCTGTGTCAACTGCTGCAGTGTGCCAATCACTGACTTCTCTCTGTGTGGTGTGAGATTAATGAGAAAAGACAGGTTGCTTTTTTGCCTTTTTGTATGGGGACTTCCTTGGTTGCTCAGATGGTAAAGAATCCGCCTGCAATGAGGGGGACCCACGTTCAACCCCTGGGTCAGGAAGATTCCCTGGAGAAGAGAATGGCTACCCACTCCAGTATTCTTTCCTGGAGAATTCCATGGACAGAGGAGCCTGGTGGGCTGCAGACCATGGAATTGCAAAGGATCAGACCCGACTGAGTAACTAACACTTTCAACCTTTACTTATAGAAGCCACCCAGCACATCTTCCCAATGGCCATTACCTTGACATTCACTCTGATTCATGGAAAATATTTCAACATACAAGTAGGCATGCACAGGTTTGATATGAAGTTTGTGTATCCCATGTACGTGACAATGTCCAGTATGCATACTCATTCAGGGTGGAATCTACAGAACTGTGTTTCTATAACATTTTAAGTTGATAAACTCCACTGAAGTGAACTCAATCAAAAGTAGAAGCTCTTTCTAAAGGAGCAACAAAATATTTCTAAGGCAACCAGAGTAACTTTTCAGTAATCCTGTATGGAAAGAAAATAAATGCAGTCACAGTGTTTAATATCTTACTATACTAAAAGACAGTGAATACAATCATCCTGTCTTCTGCCCTGACCTCCTACCCCCATGATCTTTATTAGCTTTGTCCTGATAATCTGACCTTCCCAAGCTCTTCCCAGTTCTGACAGCCACATAAAACTCACAAACAGATAGGGAACCAGTGTAGCCTTTTCAGATTTAGGATCATGTTCAAGCTTATGAATCAGATTTTTCTATGTGTGGACATGACAACTATGGAAAAACTGTAATTTAGGACATATTCTCTTTATCCTTTTATGTTGAATTTCACTTTAATGTGATGCAAATGACAGTAAGAAATACATTCAGTGAATGTTAAAGCCTTCCCATTAAAAATTCTGTATGCATTTTACATTCTAATTCATGTACAGTCAAAAACCCTGATAAAATCACAGTGCTGATTTGACTGCTGCACTTATCGTATTAATGAGGATACTTTATGCCTTTTGAAAATTGGGATATGGTCCATTATGTGATTGTAAATGATGTGATTGTATCACATAAATTTGTTATTCAATCCCACCCCTCCCTCCAGTCAGCTCTGTATATAGGAAGATTCATTGGTGAGCCAGAATTGAGGCTGGAAAACTGAACTGCAAATTAGACTTTTCTTTTGTCTTTATTTCCATTTATAGAAAAGCATATAATAGATACACATGTGTGTATATATTAGTATCTATAAGTATGTATGTATGAATTTTTTCTTCTTCTTATTTTTTAAATATCCCTAAAAACCACAGGGAAAAATGTACAAAGGAAGTCAAAGTTAAAAAAACAAAGTAGCCAGGTCTGCAGCTCCCTGAGATACATAGAGCTTCCCCCAACAGTCATGGCAATTCCCTCCACTTCTTAGCTGATTCTGGATTTCTATTGCTGGGAAATCTTCCCTTCTCTCATCTTAAAAGAACTGAAAGATTTGAGAGCAGTTCTTGGCCAAGGTTCCCTGATTTTGAGTTGCATTTGCATTCCTTTAAATATGTACTTCTCTTGCTATTGATTTATTTTTCTGTCCTGCCTGCCTAATTAGTCATCCTTACCCCCAGGAACACCCAGTGGGGGTGATCTGAGAACACAGAAGTCCTTTGGCTTCTCTCTGCCCCTGGACCTTCTGTTTTTGAATATGAAGCACAGATGTCTACCTTGGGAAAGGTCAAACAACTATTTTTTTCCTTCTGGCCATAAGTAAAGACACAGACACCTAATCTGACATCAACATCTCTAAAGTCCCCACAGAACAAATTAGAGCCCTGACTACAGAAGTGGCTTCAGAACTCTGATTAAAACAAAGGAGAGCTGCCCCCACCCCCCGCCCCCCGCCAAGCCTGTGGTAGGGTAACTCTCATACTTAATTGCCCCTTACTGGTGGTCCCTTGTCTTATCTCGTGATTACCCGAGAGAAGCCCACAGACTGAGATGCCTTCTTCTTTCCCAAGCCATGGCACTTGTCAGCTGTTGCCTGTACTTCTGTGCTTCTTAAACATTACCTTTGCCTTGGGATTTCTGAGTGCTGATAGGCTGGATCTTACTTTGTCTTTATCCTTCAAAAAAAATGTCTTCTGTTGCCTGGAACCTGGAGGCTGTGGTGATGCCCTTCACAATAGTGTGGAGTCCTTAGAGTTTGGAAATGCAAATGTCCAAGTTCCTTACACCCACTTGGCAATCTTCCATTTCTAACTTTTGTTCTTGATTATCTTGGAACCGGACATTTAGGCTTTATCAAGCTCTGCATTTTCTCAGAGCTCAGCTATTATGGATGAAATTGACTTTTTTAAAAAAAGATATATCTCTGTTATGCTATAACATCAAAAATATTGTTCCATGTGTTCCCTCCCCTAACCCCATGGGAAAGGAGAGATGCCATAGAAAATAATTTGCATAGAAGAATATAAATATTATTATAAATTTTATTTTTTAAATGACTTATGGGAACAGATAAGGTGCTTGATTAAGATATACCAAGTTCATAAGGGGTCTTTAATGATGGGAGGTAGGTTTTTTACCTTATTTCAGATTCACTACCAATAAGAACTTTATACAGTCTTCTGGACAAAGCTTGCTACATCCTAATCTCTGCAAATCCACTTTGTTCTATTCACTGCTCTCCTTATTAATCAGTTCTACAGAGCTGTACCCTTCTCAGTCCTGTTACACACACTGCATTTTTATGCTTCTGTTACCAAGTGGCCTTTTCTATATTTTTGCTTTCAATTACTCATAGCTTGGTCTATAGAGTAGAATACCATCACTGCCTACATTTAGGCAACAGCACGTTGTCATCTTGCTCCATATATTTTACTTCTATCTCTTTTAGGAGGAAGCTCATTTTGAGGAATCTTGGCTCTGCCTTTGGGGAGGAATCTTTTACCTTCTTTTATTCGGGTTGAAATTTGTCTTTTCACTCCCTTTGTTAACAAAAATAAAAATCTTATTTACGTCTCCTCAGATCCTATTAGCTGAATTGCCTAATTGTTGTAGTTTTAATAAAGACCAAGTCATTTTCTTGCTTTCAATCATTGCTGGTCTATTTTGTGGGTTCCATAATGCCACATTCATAAGTCTGCTTCCTTTCTTTGGGAAGCTTTTTCTGTTTCACACTGATGTGCAGCCTCAGATACGTGGTCCATTTCCCTTTCGGGCATAGGAAATATGGCTAAACGACCCCCCCTGTGAAAGAGCTGAGAGGAAGATATTAAGCCTCCCACTATTTCTCATCACCCTGGACTCTATGTCTAAGGCTCAGGGCAGCTTAGCATACTCAGTTCTATGTGAATTCACACTGATGTTTCTTGCTTCATCTTTTCCAGTGTCTTAAGAATTCCTTAGAATAAATTTCCCTATGTAAAGATAGATCTCCCCTTTTCTCTTTTGACAATGCTGAGTAAATCAGGGTGTGGAATATTACCCATGCAAGCCACTCTTAGAGAGGTATTGCTGGCGGAAGCCACGCTGTTCATATGCTATTCTATACTCAACTGTGGATAATAACAGAATTGATTTTACCTGAGGAAAGACAGAGGAACCTCGGGGCTGCTTCCTGCTTTATTTTGTTCTCAGGTTATTCTGCTCTGAATGGTAAGATCTCTCACTAGAATAGTGGGTCACATTTAGCTTTCTTTACAGCAAATCCCCTGTGGGGGAACTTCTGGCATTGGACCGTGAGGTATTACTATTCTGTGTGTGTGTGCGTGTGTGTGATCAGGTGATAACATGAATAAGCTTGTGTTTATAAGTCCCCATAAATAATTTTTTAAATTATTCTATTAAGAAAATAAATTTTAAGCTGGAGACTAAAACTTGGCATTTGGATCCTCTGAAATTTGGGTTTGAAGAAGACTATTCCACAATAAATTATTATATGACCACAAGTAAGTCACCCTGCATAAATTATAAGGACACTGATAAGAGCCACTATAAATTGAGTGCTTAGTACTACTTATGCATTTCCAATTGCTCCATGCGTATTAATTCACTAGATTCTTACAATAACCCCTCTAGGTATATATTATTATTATACCTATTATACAGTTGTAGAAACTGAGGCATAGAAAGAGGTTATTTTCTTTGTTCAAGCCATAGGTGCTAAGTGGCAGAGCCAAGATTAAAATCAGGTGGCATGGACTCCAAAGCCTCGACTCTTAAATACTGCCCCTTCCACCGCCTCGAGGGAACAATCTACAATCTCTTATGTAGCAAGCATCTAGGCAGCAAGATGCTTTATGAATAACTTGAGAAAATTCTGATGAAATAATATATATAATTGTGATGATTTCTTTGTAATTGTTTCAACTCTATTATCTCTTAATGTTAAAATAGCAAGCAAGTGGTCCTGAATCACGTGGAGAATTCAGGAAAGTTAACATTAATGGTTGTTACTTTTTAAAAAATCCAAATCTGGTTTTGTTTGTTATATGATTCCTCACTTGATTACGTTCAGTTTACACCTCTGCCTCACTTTTTACTTTCTGTGGATGCTTACTGATGCTTGTATGAGGATAAGAAGGCATAGACCCTTGAGTGGATCTCTGGAAAGTGCAGAGAGAGAATCGACAAGAAGTCTCAGTTTCTGCCTGTGCTTAAATGTGCACCACCACATGTGTGTCCCAGATCTGATCTTCACAGTTAGGCATTTTCGAAGGAAGATAGTGAAAGTGTAAGGGTCTGCCCTCACACCAGCTTTCTGGGCTTTGTTAACATCAGATCAGATTCTGCCCAGAGTTGGCGTGAACGTACTGGAGAATCCTGCATACACAAAGAATGAATTGGATGTCCTAGAATTTTGAAAGTTCAAGGAATATTTGATTTTATATATTATCTATTACTTTCTGAAGATAGCTTGCTTCTATGTCATATGGAATTAAGAATAGGGAATGAAATGCTCCATTGATCTTGCACAAGTATTGCTAATTGAATTGTATGAATAAGCATCAATTTGGTGATCAGGAATTACAAATCAGTGCAAGTTAGCCTCAATATCATAAATCTTTTGGGGGCCCCCAAAGAATTCTTTATCTCTGACTCTAGTTCTAATCAAGTCTTCACTATTCAAGCCATACATCAGATCAAGAATAAGTGGAGCCCCAAAGTCAAACCAGTCTATCAAAATAATTATCTTTAATTAATATAATTATTGATCATGTAGTAGAAGTCACTGTCTAAAGGATATAAGGCTTTTAGGATTTCATGGGAATGCTTTACAACTTAATTATGTTTCCCTGGGAGATTAGAACATAATTCAATTTATTTTTCCCATGTGTTTCATCAATCATTGTGTGAATAGAAGGAATATCATAGTCTCATTTCTATGTCAATTCCTGCAGAATTTACACAAGTCTTTTCAGTAGTATAGAGCTGATTATAGATCCTCCCACCTGGGATGATCCCCTACATCACTGTGGCATTGGTGCCACATTCTGTTGGTTTTGTAGTATGTGGTGAAGTCAGCTGCAAAAGGCATGGGGTTACTGTGTTCCAACTTTAGGCGTGGGATTACTGTGTTCCAACTTTCACAGCACACCCAGTTGAGGCCTATGTAACCCTTCCTTCATAGATGTGTCAGGAAGTGTGTTCTTCTCTGGGTCTTGATTTCCTTATCCAAGGATGCAAAGGCTTCCTTCCACTTGCAATGCTCTAGTCTTGCTTGCAGTTTAGCTGTCTCTGTTTACAGTCGTGTGTCTCAAAGTTTAACATACTTAGGAATCACTGGGGATTTTGTTAAAATGCAGATTTTGATTCAGTAGGTCTAGGTGAGACCTGGGCTCCTGCCTTTCTAACAAGCTCACAAGTGATGCGGTAGCTGCTCATCTGTGAACCACACTTCTAGTAGCAAGGATCTCAGTGATGCACAGAGCAAAGGTGGGGAAAGGCAAGCTCATGTTTTCCTTTGGGAACACATCCATATGCTTCCTCCCAGGGCTGTGATTCTCAGCTCTCTTCTGCAGAGCACTGCAGCATGCCTCTTCTTTTGAGTTCCACCAAGAAGAAATGGGGTTTCAAGAAGACCGGGTGCATCCATATGGAGCACAAAAATTCCTTCTCCAGGAAGGAAACCACAGAGCTTCTCAGGAAAGACGTGTGCCTCTAATGCCAGCCATCCCCAGCCTGCTGAACTATGAAATAAATGAGGTGGAGTTTAATTTTAGGGTCTACAAATTTGTAATGTGTTCATCATTCCTGTTGCCATTTTGCATGGCAGGCTGACGTTGACAGACATGTTTAGTGAGGAAAGCTGCATCTGGTTTAACGAAACCCTTGCATCCTATCCTCTCCTGTCCCTCCTCTAATCTCCATTCACAGCTATGAGAGAGAGATGCCATTCACAGTAGAGGTTTTCACAGCTGAAAACGTGTATCCCTTTTGCTTTCCCAGGGGCAGGTTCTTTGGGGGATTTTTTCCAAGCGTGACTGCAGGCTGGCCTCCCAGCAGAGGGCGCACTGCCCCAGTGTCGTGGCCCCAGAGCCGTTCCCTCTACCTCCGGGGTGGACTGCTATCCCACTAGGCTGGCCAGGGCTGCAGGAGGATCGGAAATGGGCTCTCTCGGAAGAAAGGAGATGAAGAACATTTTAGGGGAGAAAATCAAATCAAATCACTTCAGATCTGAATCAGTGACTTTTAAAATCAAAGGTCTACCTGGTTGCTGTTAATGGGCAGCTTGTCATAATTCTTAGCCCTTAGAAGACTAACTTTTCTTTCTCAGAACTTCCCTGAACCTTGCATTGTCCAGCATTTGTATCTTTCACTTTAATGAGTGCTAAATAAGAATGATATAAAGGATTTTAATAATTCTCACTGGACAGTTAATTAAGCAGTGAGAAAGAAGTCTTTAGAACTGCTACTCTTTCTACCTTTTACAGACAAGTGCTTCCACAGATTCCAAGGAAAGAGGTCACATTTATACATATATATAAAATGATGTGTGGGTTAGTAATTTTTCTCAGTAACAAATGACCTCCCTAACGAGCTGAAATAGTGAAATAAAAATCCACCTTTTTGTGGCCCACTTTTTCCTGAACTCAACTCTCCACTTCCCTCAAAATTCTTTGCACAGGAAATGAATTCCCTCTGCCTTTGCGGGGCAGGGGGTGGGGGCTTCAATGTGTTGATCTCAAGTTTTCCAAGTTTTCTGCTCTTCTGTAAATCACACGGGCATGACCCAGCCCAGTCATTCATTACAAAATTCTTTTCTTTCTTTCTTTCTTTTTTAAAAACAGCTTCTGTTTTTCCTCATTTTTGATGGATCCTACCACAAACTTCAGCAAGAGTGAGTGCAGACGACCATAACATTACTCTCAAATAGAGGGTATTTTATTAAGTCCAGCAGTTAAAAATGTACAAAGTTCCTTGTAATAATCCATTCATTCTGTTCTCGCCTGATTCTTGGAGTAAGCCTGCACAATTATTCAAATCCCAGCTTTTAGCTACAGCATACACCTCGCCATGGGGCTATGCCTCTGTAATCTTGCTTTGGTCTTGCATGTCAAATGGAATTAACTCCCATAAGAAATGTGTGCGAAGACAACCCAAAGTGTCTAATCCTGCTGCTGTCTTAAATTTCTGAAACTCTGAGCTGTCATCTTTTTCTATTGCTTTGTTGAAGTTCTCACTTATGCTTCAGTCCATCCAAAGCTGAAGTTTAGGAACATTTGCATTTTTATATATTTTTTTTCAGTTATGCTCTCTCTTGGCCTTTTCACATGTTCTCTTTGTAGCAGCAGGATTTTTTTTTCTTCCTTCAAATTCCAAGACCATTTTATACACAGTGGAATTCAATGGGAAGTGAATTCACTGTTTTTCCTGAAAGTATACTCAAGTTGAAACATAGACAACTCTAGATTGTGAAGATTCACAAGCCAAATCCAAAGAGATATGAGTAAAGGGGTGTGTATGTATGTGTGTGTGTGTGTGTGTATGTATGTGTGTGTGTGTGTGTCTTCGTATTATAGGAGAGGAGAGAAAAAAATAATGATATCATTATTACTATACCTCAGCCACTCAACCTAGCTAATCACAAAAACTAATTCTGTCTCGATTGAATCTCAAACAGTATCATCTCCCTCATGAATAAAATGCTGGGTGAAATGAGCTTGGTTAGCCTACTTGCATGTGGTATCAAGAGTAGATAGCTTGACGAGCAGTTTCAGGCCCTTTCTTCCTTCTCTAGGGGGCCTACTGTTTAAAAATACTGCCCTCTTCCTTCCTCACTATACTCTGAACTCTATTTACAATGTCCTGTGATTCTTAGGCATGAAGAATCTGGAAAAATACTTAGTATCTGGAAGACAAAGCAACACTTAAGTATTTGTTGAATTCCTTAGAATGAGTAGCAAGTTGATTCTATTCTCTCTGAGTGACTTATCCTATTGCCTCAATTTACAAATTAAATCATTCAATCTGGATATGATAGCTGCCTAGGGTTTTTGTAAACTTCTCTCACAGCCTGTGTGTTCAGTCTGATAATTACACATGGCTCATATTTTTAAATGACCAGTTATTCAGCACTGTGGGTTTTTCGAGGTGTCTTGACTAAGTGAGGTGTGGAAGGGTAAGATTGTAACTTGGTATGGTGGATATTTAATAAGTGGTAAACCGCAACATTCTCCATTTGAAAGTTAATTAAGGCCACTAGATGACCGGGCTTGTGCAGAAAACCTGTTCATGGTTTAGCCATGGAAACAGTCACAACAACACTGGGCTAAAAATAGTGGCCTTAAGAGACATTTTTACTGATCATTCCAGAATGCTTCTTGTTTTGTTTTTAAGTCACATTTTGGAGGAAATACTCATAGAACCAGCTCCTTTTGATACTTGAAAGTTGTACTTAGGCCAGGCCTGTAGAATTTAAGCTGAAGAGTGACATCAGGGGCCAGCTGGGTGACCAAATTGTGTTTGTAATGCTATGTGCAAGAATGTTTCTTATAAGATAATCAACTTTTGTATTCTGTTGAATCTCTTTGCCTAGTTAGTAATGGCCTTTAATATGTGATGCAACTAGTTTGGGCACAAGATAACTCTCTAGTATCAAATAGCTTATTTTATCCAAATTGGGCTTGAGTTTGTAGAGGAGCTCTCCTATACTGATGGGCCAGATAATATGAATTGGGGCTTCCTGGGTGGCTCAGTAAAGAAGAATTCACCTGTCAATGCAGGAGAAGTGAGTTCAATCCCTGCGTCAGAAAGATCCTCTGGAGGAGGAAATGGCAACTCAATACAGTATTCTTGCCTGAAAAATCCCATGGACAGAGGAGCCTGGAGGGTTACAGTCTATAGGGTTGGAAAGAGTTGGACATGACTGGGCAACCAAGCAAACACAAATAATATGAATTATGTTTCTGTGGATTAATTGTTTCTTCATGACGAGAGTACTGTAGGAAGGCAATATTAATTTACTGTACAATGTATAACTTTGGTTAATAGGATTGGAAAAGCACACTAAATGTAAATGTCCTTTCTGCATCTGGATAGTGAAGTTACATTGTCTTATCACATATCTTCATGCTATTCTAGGATCCAGTGATATTTAGTGCAAGGGGACCAGGTGATAGTAGCGTAACAGGCAAATAGGATGAAGATGTAACCATGGTGAAGTGGTATCAAGGAGGCCCCTGCGTGATGCTGGGGCTCTGTTGGACTGGCTGATTTCAAGGTGTTTCTAATAGAAATTAATAATTCTGGTTGACATCTCTCTGTGATAGACATACTACAAACTTGGTCCATGAATTCTTCCACTTAATTTTAAATTACCTTACTGCCACTGGAGCATTTTGAAACTGGGTAATATAAGAATCTATGTCTTGACTTCCCACCCATCCACACTCCAGTGGGTCTTTAGGCACGTCATGAGCAAAATTTTGAACTCAGATGACACTTCATCCTCACCAGCACTTGGAGGAGAAAACTGGCACACGGGGCAAATATTCTGGTCCCTTTCCAAAATCTCTGCCTCCTGTCTTGCATATGCCATCGTTTCACCAAATAAAGCTCATATCACAGTCCAAGAGCCATAAAAATTCAAAACTGAAAACTACTAGTCACTTAGTTGTGTCTGACTCTTTCCAACTCCATGGACTGTAGCCCACCAGGCTCCTCTGTCCATGTAATTCTCCAGGCAGTAATACTGGAGTGGGTTACCATTTCCTTCTCCGGGGGATATTCCCAACCCAGGGATCAATCCCGGGACTCCTGCTTTGCAGGCAGATTCTTTACCATCTGAGCCACCAGTAATAGTATTAGTCACTCAGTCATGCCTGACTCTTTGCCGGACTGTAGCCCTCCAGGCTCCTCTGTCCACAGAATTCTCCAGGCAAGCATACTGGAGTGGATTGCCATTCTCTTCTCCAGAGGATCTTCCCAGCCTAGGGATTGAACCCCAGTCTCCTGCACTGCAAGCAGATTCTTTACCGTCTGAGCTACAGGGAAGTTCTGAGCCACCAAGAAGGTAAAAATATTCAGGTCTGGACTTAAAACACCTTGTTGTTTATCTGGCCATCTCTGTATCAGAAAAACCTAGACAAAATGGACCTGGCATTATCATCCCTGCCATTTCTCACTTATGGCTCTTTTAACCTGAGACAAGTGGGCAAACACCATTTGAGTTTTTCAGGTGCCATTTTTCTCATCGGTTACTTAAAATGAATGCCAGTTTCATTGGTTTGTTCTTCCTCTTTCCTATTCTTGTTTCATTTTTGTTATTTGTTCTAATTTAATTTGAAATGCCTAGCATCTGACTGTGATTGGGTGAGGAGGCTCGGGAGACTCCAGCAAGAGCGGGTCTCCTCAAAAGGGTCTTTTGGATACAACAGAATGAGCCTTTATTTAGTATCCCAGAAATAACAAAAGTGGGAGTGAGCAAGACTGCAGCGCCTGTGCTTTCAAGCAGCAGAAACTTAGTGAAACACCCCGGTCCCTTGGGTGTGAACAGACCGCCCCTTGGCTCAGTCATCCTGCCGTGTCCCTGGCTGCCGGCTCTCTGGGCCAACAGAAACAAGCATAACAAAACCTACAGAGAAAGTGTCAACAGAAACCTTCTCTAGGAGCCCAGCTTTTGGAAATGGACTGGATTTGCAGTCCATACAAAGGCTCTGGGCAAGGTTTCACTGGCCGTGGCCTCGTACCCAGCATTGTGACTTCTGTCCATGAGGTGGGACAGGTGGCTTACAAGGCAAACATGATCTATTTCTTCCATGTTTCCTGTCTATCAAATGAAGATTTGGGGAGAGGAATAAACTCTGGATTTTGCAGAGAATCACTTGGGTTTAAAGTCCAGCTTTATAGCCTGAGAAAATGATTCTAACCCTCAGTTTCTCCCTTGATTAAACTGGGGATAGCAATGTTTCCCTCTCTGATTGTGGTGATCAAATGAAACACAGAGATGTGTTAACATTGAGAAGAATATCACAGTGTTTATACCAGCATAGCTTGGTGTGTGGAGCCAATGAAACCACAGATTTAATGTGCTTGAAAAATAGGGAAGCCCTGTAGAAATATAAGGTATTACTATCATCTGTATTATTATTAGCATCGCATGTTTATTAGGTCATTCTTTTCTACAACAGAAAAGGGTGATGATCATCATCTCCGAGTTCAAGCCTCAAACTACCACCCCCAGACCTTCTTTGCTCTTGCAAAAGAGGAGACAGCTCATGTCTGCTCCCTTGCTTTGCAAAAATAGTGCAGAATAGCTCCGTAAGAGGTGATGGATGGCAGCATCCCCGGGGTCCTTCCTACTGCAAATATTACGTATAAGCAATTACCTTGAGTATTTAGTGCTCATGTGTTGTAAGTTTCCAGAGAGGGTTAAGAGAAAGTCAAAAGTTCCTGATGCTCTGTGGTTCAGTTCTTACAAGAGAGAAGCATGATAAAGTGAGAAATGGACAGCTCTAACCTATTGGACCATAACCAGTGTCCAGCTTTTCAGGGTGTGGAGATATTCGCTTTTCTGTAGTCATTACTCAGATAGATTTTTGGTGAATATTGTTGCTTCATTCTGCCACAAAATTCTGCCTAAGACTTGTATATATAAAGGGAGATGATGAGACTCTTTAGGAAATCGAGGGAGAGCAGAGGAAGGAAGAGAAGTGATAAAAATCTATGGCCCAGGCATGTTTGTTCACTTTATCCCTAGCTTTTAACCCAGAGGCTGGCAGGGGCTGGCTTTGTTGAATGTTGCATGATTGAAAGTAATTGTGAAAGACTGTGATCATGCCATTCTTTTTTTTTTTTAAGGTAACTCCCTTGAAAGTGAAAGTCACTCAGTCATGTCTGACTGTCTGCGACCCCATGGTATGTACCACAGTGTCAAACAGAGTGAGCATTCAGTGCTTTTTTATGTTTCCAAAAAACCTGTCAGAATATCTGACCCTCACCTTTAAAGTAGAGGTCACCGTGGAGCACTGAGAAGAGTTTCTTGAGCTACTACATTCCAATAAAAATTAATTTAAAGATAAACAACCTTAAAGAAATAAAGTAGAGGGCCCTGGAGGTGTTGCAATGTCTAGATCATGGGCAGAATACAGTGGGGCAAGTTACTGGCAGCCTGTGGCGTAACCAAACCATTGAGACCTTTTCCATCTTTATGGGAAGAGCATAGTGTTCTGAGGCCCAGACAGCAGCGTGCATTGCCTGGCATCCAGGAAGTTTCCCATCTGCCTTTGCAACACACTTTGTGTGGGGAGTGGAGAAGCAGAAAGTAGAAGTTACTGAAGCTCTGTGAGCATCTGTATCCTCTTCTGTAAGATGGGCTAGAGCTTTCTGAGGCCCAGAATTGTGCAAAATGAAGGAGAAAGTGTAGATTAAGCATGGTGACTGCAGCCATGAAATTAAAAGACACTTGCTCCTTGGAAGAAAACTATGACCAACCTAGACCACATATTAAAAAGCAGAGACATTACTTTACCAACAAAGGTCTGTCTAGTCAAAGCTATAGTTTTTCCAGTAGTCATGTATGATGTGAGAGTTGGACCATAAAGAAACCTGAGCGCTGAAGAGTTAATGCTTCCGAACTGTTGTTTTGGAGAAGACTCTTGAGAAGTCCCTTGAACAGCAAGGAGATTAAACCAGTCAATCCTAAAGGAAACCAGTCCAGGATATTCATTGGAAGGACTGATGCTGAAGCTGAAACTTAATACTTTGGCCACCTGATGCAAAGAGCTGACTATTGGAAAAGACCCTGATGCTAGGAAAGATTGAGGGTGGGAGGAGAAGGGGACAACAGAGGATGAGATGGTTGGATGGCATCACCGACTCAATGGACATGAGTTTGACCAAGCTCCAGGAATTTGTGATGGTCAGGGAAGCCTGACATGCTGCAGTCCATGGGGTTGCAAAGAGTCGGACACAACTGAATGACTGAACTGAGCTGAAGCATCATCCTAGTACCTGGCTCCGAGGAAGCACTCAACAAAAGGAAGCAGTTTTTCTTAGGAGGAAGCACAAAACTCTTGTCTTTGGAGAGGACCTCTTCTCCCTCCCTGTCTCCTCCTTCTAGCCTTTGGGGCATTTCTGTTGTAATCGGCTGCTGGGGCTTGGCATCTATCTGTAGAGAAATATATATTTTTTTTTGAAAGGGCTCTGAGGTGGTGGTGAGAGGCATTTATTAGTGATCTAAAGCAACATAAGTTGCCTCTGGTATTTATTGACTGTTTCTAGCTGGAGGCACAGAAATGCACCAGCACTAAAGGGTGAGTTACTGTTGGTTGCTACTCACTGGACCAGCAGGGACTTAGCGAGCTCTTGGAGGACAGTGTGTCTTGCATCAATCAACAGTGACCCCTCTGGCTGAATATGTACAGGCATAAAGAGGCTCCTAAATTAGCTTCTGTTCTCCTTAGCTGGATGGATGGAAGATGAAATGCAATCACTGGAGTGGGAGAAAATATATGTGGTGCAGGACTGAGCTGTACCCTGGAAATTCAGGCTGATCTGTGCCTCCCAAAACAAATCTGAAATAATTTTTCTCTATGGGCCTATTAAAAAAATATATATATATATATATACACACACACACACACACACACTTAATAAGCTGACATCATGGGAGATGAGGCAGGGAATGGAAGATGTGGGGATAAAAGAATATGGACAGAGGGAAGAATACCCAGAGCAACGTGTTCGATGAATGAATTAAAATAGAGCAGGAATGGCTTAGGACTAACTCCAACATTTTTCTGAAATGTCTATTGATGAGATGAACCCTGTTCTGGGCAGAGATGTGAGGCATAGTATTAGGTCAGTTGATGAATCTTTGATACCATGTAGAAAAAATGCATATGTATATTTTTTAAAAGCTTTTTTATTTTATACTGGAGCATAGCCGATTAACAATGTTATAATATTTCAGGTGTGCAGCAGAGTGACTCAGCCATACATGTAATTTCATGTGTTTATTGACAATTTTATTGTGTATTAATTTACCTAAGCCTAATAAAGATCTGGCTGAACTCTATAAAAGCCAGGAATCCCCTACAAGTTGCCCTTCCAGGATATGTTGGAGGCATCTTAAAAGCAATGCTCTTGATTTTAAGAAATGTTTGCATCTACTCAGGGATTCTTCTGCTCCCTTCTTACTCGTAATTTTTCATTTGGTCAAAAAAGGAAGAAAAGAGGACTCTCCAGGACTGAAGTGACTTAGCAGCAGCAGCAGCAGCAGCCAGGTAAAAGCACACTTTTGTGCCTCACACTTCCTAGGTTGTACATATGGTCTAACAGCCTTCATTTCAATGCCTGCTGGAGAACCATTAGCACTCAAAAAGGCTGGTGAGAGAATGGTAAATGCAGGTAATAAATAATGGTAAACCCAACAATATTGCACTTGTTTCCTACAAGCCAGCAGACCAGGACATTGAATCCTGTTCCAGATGGGTGTGTCACAGAAGCCTAGGTCATGCCAGAGACTTCTGATGTAGAATGTGTGGATAATGCAATGCATGCCATAACCTACTTCTGCCAAAGTCAATCCAGAAGGCCTGGTAGGCATCACACATACTTCAACTTTGTAGAGCTAAGAGAAGTGTTTCTCTTTTTTTGGTTATCAATTTTATTTATTTATTTTTTAATATAAATTTATTTTAATTGGAGGCTAATTACTTTACAATATTGTATTGGTTTTGCCATATATCAACATGAATCCACCATGGGTATACACGTGTTCCCCATCCTGAACCCCCTTCCCACCTCCCTCCCCATACCATCCCTCTGGGTCATCCCAGTGCACCAGCCCCAAGCATCCTGTATGATGCATTGAACCTGGTCTGGCGATTTGTTTCACATATGATATTATACATGTTTCAATGCCATTCTCCCAAATCATCCCACCCTCTCCCTCTCCCTCTCCCACAGAGTCCAAAAGACTGTTCTATGCATCTGTGTCTCTTTTGCTGTCTCACATACAGGGTTATCATTACCATCTTTCTAAATTACATATATATGCGTTAGTATACTGTATTGGTGTTTTTCTTTCTGGCTTACTTCACTCCGTATAATAGGCTCCAGTTTCATCCACCTCATTAGAACTGATTCAAATGTATTCTCTTTAATAGTAATACTCCATTTTGTATATGTACCACAGCTGTCTTATCCATTCATCTGCTGCTGGACATCTAGGTTGCTTCCATGTCCTGGCTATTGTAAACAGTGCTGCGATGAACATTAGGGTATACGTGTCTCTCAATTCTGGTTTCCTTGGTGTGTATGCCCAGCAGTGGGATACACTGCTTTCTGCAGTTCTTTCTGAAAAGCAGTTCTGCTTTTCAATATGCTATCTAGGTTGGTCATGACTTTCCTTCCAAGGAGTAAGTGTCTTTTAATTTAATGGCTGCAGTCACCATCTGCAGTGATTTTGGAGCCCCCCAAAATAAAGTCTGACACTGTTTCCACTGTTTCCCCATCTATTTGCCATGAAGTGATGGGACCAGATGCAATGATCTTCATTTTCTGAATGTTGAGCTTTAAACCAACAAAGGTCCATCTACTCAAGGCTGTGGTTTTTCCAGTGGTCATGTATGGATGTGAGAGTTGGACTGTGAAGAAAGTTGAGCACCGAAGAATTGATGCTTTTGAGCTGTGGTGTTGGAGAAGACTCTTGAGAGTCCCTTGGACTACAAGGAGATCCAACCAGTCCATTCTGAAGGAGATCAGCCCTGGGATTTCTTTGGAAGGAATGATGCTGAAGCTGAAACTCCAGTACTTTGGCCACCTCATGGGAAGAGTTGACTCATTGGAAAAGACTCTAATGCTGGGAGGGATTGGGGGCAGGAGGAGAAGGGGATGACAGAGGATGAGATGGCTGAATGGCATCACTGACTCAATGGATGTGAGTCTGAGTGAACTCCAGGAGTTGGTGATGGACAGGGAAGCCTGGCGTGCTGCGATTCATGGGGTCGCAAAGAGTCGGACACGACTGAGTGACTGAACTGAACTGAACTGACTGATGGCAGTTCTATTTCCAGTTTTTTAAGGAATCTCCACACTGTTCTCCATTGTGGCTGTACTAGTTTGCATTCCCACAAACAGTGTAAGAGGGTTCCCCTTTCTCCACACCCTCTCCAGTATTTATTACTTGTAGACTTTTGGATAGCATCCATTCTGACCGGCGTGAAATGGTACCTCATTGTGGTTTTGATTTGCATTTATCTGATAATGAGTGATATTGAGCATCTTTTCATGTGTTTGTTAGCCATCTGTATATCTTCTTTGGAGAAATGTCTGTTTAGTTCTTTGGCCCATTTTATGATTGGGTGGTTTGTTTTTCTGGAGTTGAACTGCAGGAGTTGCTTGTATATTTTTGAGATTAGTTGTTTGTCAGTTGCTTCATTTGCTATTGTTTTCTCCCATTCTGAAGGCTCTCTTTTCACCTTGCTTAGTTTCCTTTGTTGTGCAGAAGCTTTTAATTTTAATTAGGTCCCATATGTTTATTTTTGCTTTTATTTCCAATATTCTGAGAGGTGGGTCATAGAGGATCCTGCTGTGATGTATGTCGGAGAGTGTTTTGCCTATGTTCTCCTCTATGTATGTTATAGTTTCTGGTCTTACATTTAGATCTTTAATCAATTTTGAGTTTATTTTTGTGTATGGTATTAGAAAGTGTTCTAGTTTCATTCTTCTACAAGTGGTTGACCAGTTTTCCCAGAACCACTTGTTAAAGAGATTGTCTTTTCTCCATTGTATATTCTTGCCTCCTTTGTCAAAGATAAGGTGTCCATAGGTGTGTGAATTTATCTCTGGGCTTTCTATTTTGTTCCATTGATCTATATTTCTGTCTTTTTGCCAGGACCACACTGTCTTGATGACTGTGGCTTTGTAGTAGAGCCTGAAGTCAGGCAGGTTGATTCCTCCAGTTCCATTCTTCTTTCTCAAGATTGCTTTGGCTGTTTGAGGATTTTTTTATTTCCATACAAATTGTGAAATTATTTGTTCTAGCTCTGTGAAAAATACCATTGGTAGCTTGATAGGCATTGCATTGAATCTATAGATTGCTTTGGGTAGTATACTCATTTTCACTATATTGATTCTTCCAATCCATGAGTACAGTATATTCCTCCATCTATTAGTGTCCCCTTTGAGTTCTTTCACCAGTGTTTTATAGTTTTCTACATATAGGTCTTTTGTTTCTTTAGGTAGATTTATTCCTAAGTATTTTATTCTTTTCATTGCAATGGTGAATGGAATTGTTTGCTTAATTTCTCTTTCTGTTTTCTTGTTATTAGTGTATAGGAATGCAAGGAATTTCTGTGTGTTGATGTTATATCCTGCAACTTTACTATATTCATTGATTAGCTCTAGTAATTTTCTGGTGGAGTCTTTAGGGTTTTCTATGTAGAGGATCATGTCATCTGCAAACAGTGTGAATTTTACTTCTTCTTTTCCAATCTGGATTCCTTTTATTTCTTTTTCTGCTCTGATTGCTGTGGCCAAAACTTCCAAAACTATGTTGAATAGTAGTGGTGAAAGTGGACACCCTTGTCTTGTTCCTGACTTTAGAGGAAATGCTTTCAATTTTTCACCATTGAGGATAATGTTTTCTGTGGGTTTGTCATATATAGCTTTTATTATGTTGAGGTATGTTCTTTCTCTGAGTTTGCAGACTATCTCAGGATTATCTTCCTTGGGAAGACAGGTGTGAACCCCGGAGGCTTATGGTGGTCTGGATACACTTGAGGATTACTTCTTAATTAATAATAACAGTGAGCATTAATGGGGCCCTTAGTGAAGGCCAGTTGCTGTTGCACATACTTCACATATATTGATGCAGTTAAATCTCTTAAGAACACTATGAAGTAAGTTGTATTATAATCCCCACTTATAATGAGGAATTTAAGGCAAAGACAAGTGATGAAATGTCTTTGAGGTCATATAACTAACACGTGAAAGTGAAAGTGTTAGTCACTCAGTCGTGTCTAACTCTTTGCAACCCCATGGACTGTAGCTGGTCAAACTCCTCTATCCATAGGATTCTCCAGGCAAGAATACTAGAGTGGGTAGCCATTCCCATCTCCAGGGGATCTTCCCAACCCATAGATAAAATCCAGGACTCCTGCACTGCAGGCAGATTCTTTACCATCTGAGACACCAGGGAAGCCATAACTAACAAGTGGTAGGCCTGGAATCTGAATCCAGGCCCTCTGACTCCACATTCTATGCTCTTAACCATTAAAGCCTACTTATTCTGCCATAACTGGGGAGCCTGGAAAGAGAAAATGAACCCTTTGCCAGCAAATGTATTTTAAAAAGGAACCATATAACCTAATAAAGAAATCCTCTTTTAATAATTATCTTTATTTATTTGGCTGTGCCAGATCTTAGTTGCAGTGCATGGGCTCTTCAGTCATTGTTGTGGCATGAGAACTCTTAGTTGCAGCAGGTGGGATCTAGTTCCCTGAACATGGATTGAACCTGGGCCCCCTGCATTGGGAGCACAGAGTATTAGCCACTGAACCACCAGGGAAGTCCCAAATTATGTATATTTTCATCTTCTAAGTCAATTCCAATTGGGAGTGCATTCTTAGAATTTCTCATTCTTCTGGGATCTCTGGGTCTTCCTTATCAAACAAATAAACAAATAAAAAGTAGAAACACTAGAGAGAGTTTCTAGATTTAAAGGAGCTTTTCCAGTTAGGACTCACTTCTAGGATAGCCATTTACAATATAGATAGAGGAGTCAGCCTGAGGTTTCCCACCAAGCACACCCATGGCTCCCAGGTACTTGTGACTCTATTGAAAGCAGTTCCTTGCTCTTAGGAGCAGCCAAGGATGCAGAAAAATGTCAACCTGAAGGGGTGTCTACATTACCACAGGCCTGGGATAATGTTATAAAATTGTGAGCATTCAAGGATGCCAAGCAGTGACTCCGCTTGCTTCTATTTGCAAATTCATACAGGAGGGACCTTTGAAATTTATGTTATGTGAAGATACAACCTAGTTCCTCCTCTTGTGTCTCTTCCTGGTCCCCACCTCCTCCCCTGCCTCCCACCACCAATACCACCATGCCTTTTTAAAGTCCTTTAAAGTTTTCAAAGTGCTTTCATATACATACTCCATGCTTTATGTCAGGTCAGGGCAAAATTTTATTGCATTTGGCCAAAGGCCATTTTGAAACTTTAAGAGAAAAAAGGAGATACAATATGATCTTTGAAATAAAGGGATTAAAATAGAGCAAAGTTAAAGTTAGAAAGGATTTATGAGTTTAAAAAATTATGTATCTAAAAATAACAATTATATATGTAGTATACACTAACTATACATTATATATAAATAGAACTGACTGACCAAATACTGCACATGTTTTAAAAACAGCTAGGATTTAGACAAAAAACAACTAGAAATTATTAAAAAATGATTTTAAAATTGCATCTATGCATCTTTGGTTTTAAACAGCTAAAACAGGATCCTTGCTGAGAAATTGAAGGATGTGAAAAGTGAAGAATCAAAAATATAAATATCTATATCATTTTGCAGAAAAAAAAAAAAACATGATTGGGTTTAGAAGACAATCTTCTAGTCTTATGTTACACGCTCGTGCACACACACACACACACACACACACACTGGAGCTGGAAACTTTTTCATGCTACACTCAAGTATGCAGAAAACAAATGCTGCCCTTTAATTTCTAGAAACTCTGATCTGGCCCATGTAACTCCACTTCACTGAATGGTAAAAACGACTTACTATCCATTAGCAATACTTCAGTCACTTCTGATTTGTAAGTCTCCTTTCATTTTAACATTCAGTGCAGTCCAAGTTACCATGGTTTATAGAGTCTTCTTTAAAAGACTTAATACCTTTAGAAAAATGCTCACTTTAGAAAAATTGCCCCCATAGCCTCACTTTTCACTTCCTCAAGATGATGGCCTGGTGTCTGAGAGACAGGGCTGTAGCTAGCACACACTTAAACCGTCTAGAAGCCACTCTTCTGAGATGACAAATGTCAAAAAGCTCCCTTCCTCCAGATTAAGGTGGCCTGTACCAGGGCACATGGTTCTCCAGGTGAGGGTGACTCCTTAGAACTCACATCTGTGCACAGCATTCCCAACCCTTAGGCACATCCTTGCCAAGGGGCCTGCTCTGTCTCCATGGAAGCAGAGAGATGGAGTGCTTGGGTCCCCATCCCGTGTCTGTTCCTGCAGGCCTCTGTAGCAAGATCTCTCTTCTGATGAGATGCTCTTTGCCCTGCGGGTATATCATCATCAGGTTTGTCTTAGAACCTGCTGTCCTATTGTTTAGCCCATACTCTCAGAAACCCCTGGGTGCCTCTGACTTGTATCAGTTTTTGTTGAGGCTTTTTGCATCTTTGCCACACCATATAACCATATAACTCCTGTCCTAGAAAGTCCTCCCAGAGTGTCCGGTGAGAAGGCACCCTATCACAGTTCTCCATGCTGAGACTACTCGGCTCAGCTAAGCTCCCCCTGAGTACTTTCTTGGGGAACATAAAGAAATTTCTGGATCTTGCCTTTGTCACATGGGAACTGAGCATAATTAATAGAATATAAATTTTCTTCCTTCCTTTTTCTACCTAGATGGCTCAACTGGGTTTATTTTATGTGGTCATCCCCCATCATACATCTAATTGAGATCATTTCAACTTCTACTTGAATTAGATCTGTTAAGTTCCTAGAAGGTCAAAGACAATGAAAGTGATTTCAAGAAAGTTTCGTAAAATTTACAAATTTACGACATGTGTTCTGGACCTTGTCTCAGGCTAACACTTTTTCTTCATAAAGCCCTTAAGCTTTTAGTTTTAGTGCCATACTTCCTAAGTCCAAAAGAGCTTTCAAGGGAATCATTTGATTCAGGGATTTGGACTTCTGCTAAGTTTATATTTGTTATCTAGAACAATGTTTGCTGGAAACCAACAGCAAGATATACGGAACAAATTGAAGCTGGTGATTTATATAGTTGGTTGAAAGTATGCACTTATGCTCAAATTTTCACATATTTATTTTTTTTAAATAAGCAGCACTCTTTGCAATTGTTACAGAATTTGAACATTAGCCTTCTGTAACTTGTGCAAAGTGAAACAGCAGTTATCTTCAATGTTGAGAAGATAAGAGGTTTTCCTCCAGTTAATTAAAGGAGCAAGAATTATGGAACTTTATAGCCATTTAATTATGTCATTATGTAAGAGTTGGCCAGCAAGCTGGGGAGAAACTACAGTGAGCTACCCTGTAGATTGAGTCTGACCTTTCAGGGCTCTGCCAATGCTCTGACTATGACTCACTGTATTTTTGAAAGACTGTAACTAGATTGGTACATTTGTTAAAAAGATATTTAGTAATTAAGTTTAAAATTACATCAGTACATAGTTTTCTAATGGATTTTTTCCCCTTCTGGTTATAAGTGCTAAATATGGAGAGTTGCCTCTGAATATTAAAACCTCAAAGAGAAAGATTTCCCTCAGTCTGGGCATCAGCTTGGTCCTCTGCCTTCCTTGTATGGACCAAGTGACCAAGTGAAGTCGCTCAGTCATGTCCAATTCTTTGCAACCCCATGGACAGTAGCCTACCACGCTCCTCCATCCATGGGATTTTCCAGGCAAGAGTACTGGAGTGGATTGCCATTTCCTTCTCCAGAAGACCTTCCCGACTCAGGGACTGACCCAGGTCTTCTGCATTGCAGGCAGACGCTTTACCGTCTGAGCCACAAGGGTGTCTGCCTGCAATGCAGGAGACCTGAGTTCGATCCCTGGGTTGGGAAGATCCTCTGGAGAAGGAAATGGTAGCCCACTCCAGTACTCTTGCCTGGAAAATCCCATGGACCGCGGAGCCTGGCAGGCTACCATCCATGGGGTCGCAAAGAGTTGGAAACGAGTGAGCGACTTGTAAGGACACATGTCTATTAATACTGCCTCTGTCTCCTCTCCCAGGATTTTCATGTGTCAAGTGGGGAAAATAAGTAACACTTTGGCAACACTGATTCTATTTGGTATTACAGACTTACTTATTTAGTTGTATGTACCAAGGCCTTTATTTTCACTCATTTAATTCCCACAATAAGTCTATGAGGTAGGTTTATTCTACCTGTTTTATAAACGATGGAAACTGAGCCTGACAGGTGTTAACTGACTTGTTCTAGGTCCTATAGCTAATGAGTTAGATTCTACCCATGCCTCCATGACTAAAAGGCTTTTCAGGTGGCACTAGTGGTAAAGAAACCACCTGCCAATGATAATGCAGGAGATAGAAGAGATGTGGGTTCAATGCCTGGGTTGGGAAGATCCCCTGGAGAAGGAAATGGCAACCCAGGTATTCTTGCCTGGAAAATCCCATGGACTGGGCTACAGAACATAGGGTTTTAAAGAGTCAGACACGGCTGAAGCAACTTAGCACATCCATGGCTAAAAGATCATCCTCTTCTCTGCTCTAACCATCTACCTCCTTTCCGTACCCTACCCTATCCAATTTATTATGAAGATAAAAAATTTAAGCTATTTTCAACTAGGCACATGCTTTTCAAGGAACTTTCCAATAACATGTATTTTCAGTTATATTTTATTTCTTTGAACAATTGATAAAATACATGAAGGAAGATAATGGAAAATAACAATTACGAAATGGGTTGATGATTATTAAAAAATTAAGGGAAGTGGATGTAATCATGGCATCTTTCTATTTGTAGCATTCTTTGATTTGTTCTCAGTTCAGTTCAGAACCATTCAGTCACTCAGTCGTGTCTGACTCTTTGCAACCCAATGGATCACAGCACGCCAGACCTCCCTGCCCATCACCAACTCCTGGAGTTTACCCAAACTCACGTCCATTGAGTCGGTGATGCTATCCAGTCATCTCATCCTCTGTCATCCCTTTCTCCTCCTGCCTTCAATCTTTCCAAGGATCAGGGTCTTTTCAGAAGAGTCAGTTCTTCGCATGAGGTGGCCAAAGTATTGGAGTTTCAGCTTCAACATCAGTCCTTCAAAAGAATATTCAGGACTGATCTCCTTTAGGATGGACTGGTTAGATCTCCTTGCAGTCCAAGGGACTTTTAAGAGTATTCTCCAACACCACAGTTCAGAAGCATCAATTATTTGGTGTTCAGCTTTCTTTATAGTCCAACTCTAACATCCATACATGACTACTGGAAAAACCATAGCCTTGACTAGACGGACCTTTGTTGACAAAGTAATGTCTCTGATTTTTAATATGCTGTCTAGGTTGGTCATAACCAAGGAGTAAGAGTCTTTTAATTTCATGGCTGCAGTCACCATCTGCAGTGATTTTGGAGCCTCCCCCAAAAAAGTCAGCCACTGTTTCCACTGTCTCCCCATCTATTTGCCATTAAGTGATGGGACTGGAGGCCATGAACTTAGTTTTCTGACTTAGTTCTTCTTCACATTCTGCCATAAGTGTGGTGTCATTTGCATATCTGGGGTTATTGATATTTCTCCCCGTAATCTTGATTCCAGCTTGTGCTTCTTCCAGCCCAGCATTTCTCATGACATTCTCTGCATGAAAGTTAAATAAGCAGGGTGACAATATACAGCCTTGACATACTGCTTTTTCTATTTGGAACCAGTCTGTTGTTCCATGACCAGTTCTAACTTGCTTCCTGTCCTGCATAGAGGCAGGTTTCTCAAGAGGCAGGTCAGGTGGTCTGGTATTCCCATCTCTTTCAGAATTTTCCACAGCTTGTTTTGATCCACACTGTCAAAGGCTTTGGCATAGTCAATAAAGCAGAAATAGATGTTTTTCTGGAACTCTTTTGCTTTTTTGATGATCCAGCGGATGTTGGCAATTTGCTCTCTGGTTCCTCTGCCTTTTCTAAAACCAGCTTGAACATCTGGAAGTTCACGGTTTACATATTGCTGAAGCCTGGGTTGGAGAATTTTGAGCATTACTTTAATAGCATATGAGATGAGTGCAATTGTGCAGTAGTTTGAGCATTCTTTGGCATTGCCTTCCTTTGGGATTCGAATGAAAACTGAGTTTTTCTAGTCCTGTGGCCACTGCTGAGTTGTTCAGATTTGCTGGTACATTGAGTACAACACTTTCACAGCATCATCTTTTAGGATTTGAAATGGCTCAACTGGAATTCTATCACCTCCATTAGCTTTGTTCGTAGTGATGCTTTCTAAGGCCCACTTGACTTCACATTCCAGGATGTCTGGCTCTAGGTGAGTGATCACACCATCATGATTATCTGGGTCATGAAGATCTTTTTTGTATAGTTCTTCTGTGTATTTTTGCCACCTCTTCTTAATATCTTCTGCTTCTGTTATGTGCCAACTATTTCTGTCCTTTATTGAGTGCATCTTTGTATGAAATGTTCCTTTGGTATCTCTAATTTTATTAAAGAGATCTCTAGCTTTTCCCATTCTATTGTTTTCCTCTATTTCTTTGCTTTGATCACTGAGGAAGGCTTTCTTATCTCTCCATGTACTCTTTGGAACTCTGTGTTCAGATGGGTATATCTTTCCTTTTCTCCTTTGCTTTTTGCTTCTCTTCTTTTCAAAGTTATTTGTAAGGCCTCTTCAGACAACCATTTTGCTTTTTATGCATTTCTCTTTCTTGGGGATGGTCTTGATCCTTGTCTCCTATACAATGTCATGAACCTCCATCCATAGTTCATCAGGCACTCTATCAGATCTAGTCCCTTGAATCTATTTGTCATTTCCACTGTATAATCATAAGGGATTTTATTTAGGTCATACCTGAATGGTCTAGTGGTTTTCCCTACTTTCGTCAGTTTAAGTCTGAATTTGGCAATAAGGAGTTCATGATCTGAGCCACAGTCAGCTCCCAGTTTTGTTTATGCTGACTGTATAGAGCTTCTCCATCTTTGGCTGCAAAGAACGTAATCAATCTGATTTCAGTATTGGCAATCTGGTGATGTCCATGTGTAGAGTCTTCTCTTGTGTTATTGGAAGAGGGTGTTTGCTATGACCAGTGCGTTCTCTTAGCAAAACTCTATTAGCCTTTGCCCTGCTTCATTCTGTATTCCAAGGCCAAATTTGCCTGTTACTCCAGGTAGCTCTTGACTTCCTACTTTTACATTCCAGTCCCCTATAATGAAAAGGAAATCTTTTTTGGGTATTAGTTCTAGAAGGTCTTGTAGGTCTTCATAGAATCATTTAACTTCAGCCTCTTCAGCATTACTGCTTGGGGCACAGACTTGGATTACAGTGATATTGAATGGTTTGTCTTAGAAATGAGCAGATATCATTCTGTCATTTTTGAGATTGCATCCAAGTACTGCATTTCAGACCCTTTTGTTAACTACGATGGCTACTCCATTTCTTCTAAGGGATTCTTGCCCACAGTAGTAGATATAATGGTCATCTGAGTTAAATTCGTGCATTCCAGTCCATTTTAGTTCACTGACCCCTAAAATGTCAACGTTCACTCTTGCCATCTCCTGTTTGACCACTTCCAGTTTGCCTATTTCTGCTTTATTGACTATGCCAAAGACTTTGACTGTGTGGATCACAATAAACTGTGGAAAATTCTGAAAGAGATGGGAATACCAGACCACCTGACCTGCCTCTTGAGAAACATATATGCAGGTCAGGAAGCAACAGTTAGACTTGGACATGGAACAACAGACTGGTTCCAAGTAGGAAAAGGAGTACGTCAAGGCTGTATATTGTCACCCTGCTTATTTAACTTATATGCAGAGTATATAATGAGAAACACTGGGCTGGAAGAAGCACAAGCTGGAATCAAGATGGCCAGGAGAAATATCAAAACCACAGATATGCAGATGACACCACCCTTATGGCAGAAAGTGAAGAGGAACTCAAAAGCCTCTTGATGAAAGTGAAAGAGGAGAGTGAAAATGTTGGCTTAAAGCTCAACATTCAGAAAACTAAGATCATGGCATCTGGTCCCATCACTTCATGAAAAATAGATGGGGAAACAGTGGAAACAGTGTCAGACTTTATTTTTGGGGGGCTCCAAAATCACTGCAGATGGTGATTGCAGCCATGAAATTAAATGACGCTTACTCCTTGGAAGGTAAATTATGACCAACCTAGATAGCATATTCAAAAGCAGAGACATTACTTTACCAACAAATGTCCATCTAGTCAAGGCTATGGTTTTTCCAGTGGTCATGTATGGATGGAGAGTTGGACTGTGCAGAAAGCCGAGCGCCGAAGAATTGCTGCTTTTGAACTGTGGTGTTGGAGAAGACTCTTGAGAGTCCCTTGGACTGCAAGGAGATTCTAGTCCATTCTAAAGGAGATTAGTCCTGAGTGTTCTTTGGAAGGAATGATGCTAAAGCTGAAACTCCAGTACTTTGGCCACCTCATGCGAAGAGTTGACTCATTGGAAAAGACTCTGAGGCTAGGAGGGGTTGGGGGCAGGAGGAAAAGGGGACGACAGAGGATGAGATGGCTGAATGGCATCACCGACTCAATGGACGTGAGTTTGAGTGAACTCTGGGAGTTGGTGATGGAGTGCTCCCAGACCTCTGGGAGGTCTGGAGTGCTGGAATTCATGGGGTCGCAAAGATTCAGACACGACTGAGTGACTGAACTGAACTGAATTTGCCTTGATTCATGGACCTAACATTTCAGGTTCCTATGCAATACTGCTTTTTCTCACTGTATGGTATTTCATCAAGAGGCACCTTATCTTGTCTCATCAATCAACCTACAAGATTTTATTTTATTATTTTAGTTTCTGTAAAGTTCTAGACGCTGATAGTCCTTTGTCTGTTCACACCCTTAGTGTGTAAGGCCAAATTTCATCCTGTTTCTTCCTTTATTATATAATTTGGTCTTATTTTTAAAATCCAGACTTTCTTCATTGGCTTTTTAATTTCTCTTTACTGACTCCATGTGCCTTTTTTAAAAAAGCACTTTTAACAGGTGGACAAACTGCTTCAATCAGTAGATTCTACCTTTTTCTTTCTCAGAATAGTTTCTTTTCTGTGCTTTCTTGTCATTTCATCACGTTTCTTGAGGTTGTGGTAAAGGATAAATACCATTTTCTGAGAAAGAATCTTTGAAGGCTACAAACTCCTTTTTCCCTTTTCTAGATTACATATCTGCTGATCCATGCCATTTTCTTTCAGAGATATTTTGATATTTATTTTCCTAGAGTGGACATAAGGATAAACAAAAGTGTGTTTGTGTAAATTTCTCTCATATCATTATCCCCATTCTTTATCTCTTACTTCCACTTCAAGTTCCATGCTTCCTTGGTCCCTCAGTATCACAGAGATGTCCTACTATTGTGTTCTCAAAATATGTTGTTCAATTGTAGCACTTGAAAGCAACATAATCAGATTATTTGCCTTTCTTTTCAAATAGACACCTTCGTAGCAAGAACTATGTCTTAAATATTTCACCCCTAGGATTTAGCACCTGAATCCTGTAATGAATACTAAGGGCTGGAATGGAAAATAAACTGGTCAGTAGAAAAGTGAAAGTGAAGTTGCTCAGTCATGCCCGACTCTTTGTGACCCCATGGACAGTAGCCTGCACCAAGCTCCTCCGTCCATGGGATTTTCCAGGCAAGAGTACTGGAGTGGGTTGCCATTGCCTTCTCCAGGGTTGAGTACAAGTACTGCCTTAGCAACCCTTTCCTTTAACCCCAACATCCCAACCCATATTTAAGGCCGTACTTCTACTGAACTGCTATAGGCAGAATAAGAAAGTAAAATGAGTTGCTTTGAAGAATAGGAAAGGCTAAAAGACAAGTTCTGTTAAGAACATCCACACAGTTCCTGGTTTTGTTGCTGTTTTTGTTTGTTTTGTTTTCTGTTTCTTTTTTTTTTAACCTGTGGATAAAGAAGAGTACCATATTCTCCAAGGCTGACCCCAAAGGCACAACCAAGCTTTTCCAAAGTAATATTTCAACAGAGTGAAGAAGTAACCAGAGACCTGCATTATTTGCTGTCATTTAAATATCTTCTTAATTAAAGGAAAAGTAGGTTATAATTCATCCACAATCTCTGAAAGTCAATATATGTGTGCTTACATGTACTGAGAACTAACTTTGTGCTGGAGCTATAGATACAAAGACAACTGGGACATTGTCTCATAATAATTCTCTTTTCTCAACCAAATTAACTATTCTAATCATGACAGCTGTCTCTATTAGCCATCCACAACACCACTCGAGGAGATTTCTAATACTTTTTTGTGAAGAACTCCAAAGGACTTCTTTTCCTATAAGTATTCTATTCTTCTTTGCCCACTATGAATTTAAGCTTAAGTTGTTTTTTTTTTTCTTGCAAATGATATACCCAAATAGGTCTCCAATAGCTAATGTTGAATTGGTAATTTCTTGATACATATTTTTCATTTATTCATTTCAGTTCAGTTCAGTCACTCAGTCATGTCCGACTCTGCAACCCCATGAACCACAGCATGCCAGGCCTCCCTGTCCATCACCAATTCCCAGAGTTTACCCAAACTCAGGTCCATTGAGTCGGTGATGCCATTCAACCATCTCATCCTCTGTCATCCCCTTCTCCTCCTGCCCCCAATCCCTCCCAGCATCAGGATCTTTTCCAATAAGTCAGCTTTTTACATCAGGTGGCCAAAGTATTGGAGTTTCAGCTTCAACATCAGTGCTTCCATTGAACACCCAGGACTTATTTCCTTTAGGATGGACTGGTTGGATCTCCCTGCAGTCCAAGGGACTCTCAAGAGTCTTCTCCAACACCACAGTTCAAAAGCATCAATTCTTCGGCACTCACCTTTCTTTACAGTCCAACTCTCACATCCATACATGACTAATGGAAAAACCATAGCCTTGACTAGATGGACCTTTGTTGGCAAAGTAATGTCTCTGCTTTTTAATATGTTGTCTAGGTTGGTCATAACTTTCCTTCCAAGGAGTAAGCGTCTTTTAATTTCATGGCTGCAATCACCATCTGCAGTGATTTTGGAGCCTCAAAAATTAAAGTCAGCCACTGTTTCCACTATTTCCCCAACTATTTGCCATTGAGTGATGGGACCAGATGCCATGATCTTAGTTTTCTGAATATTGAGCTTTAAGCCAACTTTTTCCCTCTCCTCTTTCACTTTCATCAAGAGGCTCTTTAGTTCTTCTTCACTTTCTGCCATAAGTGTGGCATCATCTGTGTATCTGAGGTTATTGATATTTCTCCTGGCCATCTTGATTCCAGCTTATGCTTCATCCAGTTCAACATTTCTCGTGACATACTCTGCATATAAGTAAAATAAGCAGGGTAACAACATATAGCCTTGACATACTGCTTTTCCTATTTGGGAACAGTCCATTGTTCCATGTCCAGTTCTAACTGTTGCTTCCTGACCTGCATACAGATTTCTCAAGAGGCAGGTCAGGTGGTCTGGTATTCCCATCTCTTTCATAATTTTCCACAGTTTATTGTGTTCCGTAAAAATATGTATTCTGCAATAAATATGTACCAAGATTATTTCTGCCTACTGGAAAACATACATGAATAAGATGGAAAATTTTCTATTTTCATAGAGCTTGCATTTCCATAGGGGCAGACAATAAGCAAACATGAAATCAATAAGCATTTATCCTACAATAATTTTGTGAAACAAGCAACCCTATCATCTATCAACTGAAGCGCCAAACTTTTTTTTTTTTCATTAGCAGCTCTGTGGATCTGCTGGAAGGTGCCTGATCTTAGCATGGTTCAGCTTATGCTCAGTTGCTCAGTCATGTCCAACTCTTTGCAACCCCATAGACTATAGCTTTTGATGCTTTTGAACTCTGGTATTAGAGAAGACTCTTGAGTGTCCCTTAGAGCGCAAGGAGATCCAACCAGTAAATTCCAAAGGAAATCAGTCCTGAATATTCATTGGAAAGACTGATGCTGAAGCTGAAACTCCAATACTTTGGCCAGCTGAGAAGAAGACTGACTCATTGGAAAAGATCCTGATGCTGGGAAAGATTGAAGGTGGGAGGAGAAGGGGATGACAGATAATGAGATGGTCAGATGGTATCACCAACTCTATGGAGATAAGTTTGAGCAAGCTCCGGGAGTTGGTGGTGGACAGGGAAGCCTGGTGTGCTGCAGTCCATGGGGTTGCAAAGAGTTGGACATGACTGAGCAACTGAACTGAACTGAACTGAACTGTAGTCTGCCGGGCTCCTCTTTCCATGGAATTTTCCAGGCAAGAATACTGGAGTGGGTTTCCATTCCCTTTTCCAGGGGATCTTCCCAACCAAGAGATCAAACCCGTGTTCTTGCATCTCCTGCATTGGCAGGTGGTTTCTTTACCTCTAGCGCCACCTGGGAAGCCCAGGGTTCAGTTTATCTTGACTCAAAACTGACAGCTGGGATCAGATCTTTCCCCCTTGTTTGTTTGGTTTCTTCCTGGACCAGCAGCTACCTGGAGCATGTTCTTCTTGTGGTGAATGGCAGGAGTGCAAGAGAAGAAGCCAGAGCATGGCAGCAAGTATAAAACTCTGCTTTAGTCACATTTAGTAATATTTCATTGTTGTTCAGTTGCTAATTTGTGTCCAACTCTTTGCGACCACATGGACTGCAGCATGCCAGGCTTCCCTGCCCTTCTCTATCTCCAGGAGTTTGCTCAAACTCATATCCATTGAGTTGGTGATGTCATGCTGCTATCTCATTCTCTGTTGCCCCCTTCTCCTCCCGCCCACAATTTTTCCCAGCATCAGGGTCTTTTCCAATGAATTGGCTCTTCACACCAGGTAGCCAAATATTGGAGCTTCAGCTTCAACATCATTCCTTCCAATGAATATTCAGGGTTGATTTTCTTTAAGATTGATTGGTTTAATCTCCTTGCTGTTCAAGGGACTCTCAGGCATTAACCAACACAATTCACATGTCAAGCCCAACATGAATGGATCAGGGAAGTATTTTTCATTCATAGTGGGAAGAACTGCCAGCTTTATGGGAAGATATGTAAATGTATAATTTTATATGTTTTTAAATGATTTATAATTAATTTTATTGAAAATAACAATTTACTCTATCTACCCTCTTGGTCAGGATCCTTCTGCATACTTTTTGCCATCCCAAGAAAATAAAAAATCTCTCTTGGTTTTGGCATCTGGTTCAAAGTCCAGGATCTCATGATTTATATCAGGTATAGGTGGGATACTCTGGCTCTGAATATCTCTGAACTGAATCACATGTTATGTGCCTCCCACACATTTAACATACGATGTTGGAATAAGGACAGGATAAACAAATTAAAATAGTTGCATTCAACAAGGAAAAAACTGAAGGAAACATAGAAATCACTGGTCTATAGCAAGAACCTGAAACTCTGCCAGGTTTCCCTACAAAGAGACTAGCATACACTTTGGCTAGTCCCTGGTTCCCCACCTGGGAGTTTATCATTGATAAACTGTAATACATGGGTCTTCACTCTGCTCTATGAATGCCTTCTTTGGCTTTTCTGATAAGTACTGGGAATATGTCCTTCTTGGTAGCTGAGTTGACTTTTCAACCTGCTTCCCACCTGTAATACCCAAACTACAGGTACACTTAGTACTTACTTTTTGTTTGTTTGTTTTGCCTCCTAGGTTATTGCAATAAGTCAAATATTTTGTTACTATATAATATGGGTAGTCATTTCTCCAGCCTCTTATTACAGGTTTTTTATAGTTTTCTATACATATTTTACAGGTTTTTGAGAGCAGACGCCCATTTCTGGTATAATTTTTCTGTTAACTAGCAATTGGCACGTTAATGATGAATGACAAGCCCCATAACATGACCCAAATCTCAGAGGCTCAAATAACAAGTGTTTATTTTCTTGATAATGAATGAAACAGTACTACTGAAGGTCATCAGGGGACCTGGTCCTAGGCCTCTGATTAGGTTCAGTTTTGTTCTAGGAATTTTTCATTCTTCTTCAAAAAGTGATTATTTATGACATATATTTCTTCCAGGGAATGGCAGGAGCACCAGGATGCAAGCAAGATACACAGGGTATGTAAAGGCTCTGTTCTCAACATTGGTTAACTAAATGCCTGCCAACATTTAGTCAACCAGAGCAAGTCACATGGCTAAGCATTAACACCATGGGGTGAGGGTCACTTTCTACCCACAGTTACATGTCACCTGAGATGTATATTAGAGCAGGGAGGGAATCAAGAATTGAGAACTGTTCAGCTAGCACACATGCTAAAAACATCAACTTGTTATTTGTTGTTCAGTGATGTCTGACTCTTTGCCATGCCATGGACTGTGGCACACCTGGCTTCCCCATCCTACACTATCTCTTGGAGTTTGCTCAAACACATATCCACTGAATTGGTGATGCCATCCAACCATCTCATCCTCTGTCATCCCATTCTCCTCCTGGCTTCAATCTTGCCCAGCATCAGGGTCTTTTCCAGTGAGTTGGCTCTTCACATCAGGTAGCCAAAGTATTGGAGCTTCAGCTTCAGCATCAGTCCTTCCAAAGAATATTCAGGGTTGATTTTCTTTAAGATTGACTGCTTTGATCTCTTTGCAGCCCAAGGGACTCTTAAGAACAACTTGTATAAATGCTGTGAAGAAACTAAAGCAGAGTTTTACTTAGAGGATGCCTACAAAGCTATTAAAAGTAGTTACTTGGAGATGACATTTATACCAAGGCTGAATGCCTTTCAGGCAAAGGGAGCAGACAGTTCAAAGACCCAGAAACAGAGATAAGCTCAGGGTGATGGAGGAACTAAAATAAAACCATAGGTGGGTGGTAGAAGATGAAATTGATGAAATAGGCAGAGATTATTTAGACCTCTGTTATTATCACTGTTGGGCTTCCCAGATGGCACCAGTGGTAAAAAAAAAAAAAAAAAAATCTGCCAATACAGGAGATGCAAGAAACATGGGTTCACTCCCTGGGTGGGTGGGGAAGATCCTCTGGAGTAGAAAATAGGATCCCACTCCAGTATTCTGGCCTGGAAAATTCCATGGACAGAGGAACCTAGTGGGGCTACAGTTCATGGGGCCACAGAGTTGGACATGACTGAGTGACAGAACACATTATCACTGTTAGAGGCATTATCATATAACTGGACATTTTCAGAGGATTGTCTACCAAATAGTGAAAAAATGTGTGTGTGTGTGTGTGTGTGTGTGTGTGTGTGTGTGTGTGTGTTCTACTGGTTGTCATGATAACCCATGAGTAGGGTAGCTGAAGTCAACCAGTCTGGAAAGTTTTATTCAGATTGAGTTGCATAATCCATTTTAAATAATTTACTTATTCACTCATTCTTATTGGAGTATTGGCCTACTAAGTTGTTTCAAAAGGAACACCTGAAAATGTGTTCCTTTTTAAGAGCTAAGAACTCTTAACTAGAGACATACCAGCAAAAATACTCAAGAGGTAAAATGGTGGCCTCCGGAAATAGCTGGCTTCTTAACAATTCCAGGTATTTCTTTTGCCCTGGGCTTCTGAGAACTAACTGCAGATATAAAGGAGTTGGTGCCTTCTTTTTCCCCTTAGTCTCACTCTTGGGAAAAACCTCTTATTGTTTGGCTCCCTAGAGGGTTTCTAGATCTGAAACAGCAACATCCCTGATTGTTGACTATCTTTTCCTGGGAAGTCCTTGTGCTGGTCCTTTGGACAAGGACGTAACTCTGAGTGTAAACCTCAAAGGTGTAATCCATGCCCTCGGGAAGTTCATAATTCATCAGGGTGTCAACAAGTTCAAGGGGGGCACACTCATGACCACAAACTTGCACTCACATATAAAGTCACTCATTAGTATCTCAAAATGAATCAGAAACACAGAGATGCTGATCACTGAAATGCCCTAAATCAACGGTCCCGCACCTTTTTGACACCAGGGACTGGTTTCGTAGAAGATAATTTTTCCATGGACCAGGGAGGGGGGATGGTTTCAGGATGATTCAAGCCCATTGCATTTATTGTGTACTTTATTTCTATTATTATTACAGCAGCTCCACCTCAGATCATCAGGCATTAGATTCCAGATGTTAGGGACCCCTGCCTGAAATCATGAGATCTTCAACACTTTTTAGAAATGACCATTGATCTTGGTTCATTGTGAAAAACTTGATTAAATGTTGGCTTTTAATAAGCCATATTTTCTTTTGCCCTCATCTTTGTATAGACTTAAGGAAAAGATGGGCTTCCCTGGGGGCTCAAACAGTAACAAATCCACCTGCAATGTGGGAGACCTGGGTTTGATCCCTGTGTTGGGAAGATCCTCTGAAGGAGGGCATGGCAACCCCCTCCAGTATTCTTGTTTGGAGAATCCTTATGGACAGAGGAGCATGGCAGGCTACAGTCCATGGGGCCACAAAGAGTCAGACACAACTAAGCAACTAAGCACAGCACAACATGTGAAACAAGGAAATCAAAACCAGCCACACCAAGGAGCGGGTCCTCTCCCTGGGTCACAATAACACCTCTACAGGTGTGCCCTTGACTTCTATTAAGAACGACCAGTGAAAAAGGTGAAATCCACAGCTGTAAATTTACACTGCAGCATCTTTTAGCAAGAAAGGGACTGTGTCTAGTTGAATCAGAGTATGCTGGCTGGTGGAGTTCAGATGCAATCATGTGGTTTTTTCGGGGGAAATAAATGCGACAGTGTTTATCTCACACACATGTGTTTGTCAGAAGACCTTAAAGCAGTGGGCAGAGATCAGTGAAGCATGGCCACTTGTCCCAATGGCTGCACCTCTTCTTTTCAGTTGGGGCCCAGAGGAGGTCATCAGTGCTGAAGCAGTTGAGGCTCTGTTCAGCTCCTATGCCACAAGGAAGGACAGGAATCCTGCCAGAATGAGGACTTGGGTCCTGATTCCTAACCATCTCCGCTGGACTCCAGCCACCAGCACCGCCCAGAGAAGACAGCAAGCTGAAGAAAGCGTCCAGCCTGGGTGCGTGGCCGGTTAAAAACCTATTGGACGGTTCAATCAAAGGCATTGCCTCACTCTGTCCTGCGCAGCTATTGTACCTTGGAACACATGCTGCTAGGAGACAAAGAGGACATGCATTTATTTTCAAGCATAGGACTTTGGAACCACTTGGGAAGAATATTCTTGATTGAGAACCAAAACATTCCATGATGCTTAACAAACCTGCAAATTGAAAAATCAGCATCGGCCTGTGCAGCCGGGAGAAAGGAGAAGGACCTATACCCTGAAAAAAAAAATTTTTTTTTTTTTCAAAATACCCCTTAAATGATATTTGTGTGCATTTGCAAAATTACCGCTTTCTGAATCGAAGTCTCAAGCTGTTTGCGTCTGAGAACATATGTTGTGCCGGTAGACAGCCTCCCAGCCTGCCGACGCCCCTGACATCCCCCGCCGCATCGCATAATGGCCAGTCCCGCGAAGAAGGCGCCGCCGCTCAGTCAATGCCCCTGTAATAATATTTTAAAATAAATGATATGCATCATTAAATCACCGAGGATGACTAACTCAATTTTAGAAAACCCACAACTCCAGCAATCATAGTTACAGCTCTGATTTGAATATTTCCACTTTCACCTGAGCAGCCAGTGGGAGCCAGTCAAGCAGATTCGCATCCGGGCTGCAGTCTCTGAGGAGCAGAAAGGAACCCGTGATTATGTAGTTACAGTAACGTAGGCTTGATGCCTCCCGGTCCGCCTGGGCATTTTTAGACTTCTCCTTCCTCCCTTCTTGCCTTCTTATTTACATATCACAGGCATCCTCTTTGTAAAGTTATTTTTAATAATTTATTAGATTGATCTTTTTAAAATTCTACCCTGGCTAAATGTCATAAGGAGAAGGGGTGGGGGGAGAAAAAAAGTCTTCTAAACTTATTTAAAGGTTTCTTCTGGAGTAGGCCAGTTACCTGCTTCACTGCTGATATTCTAAAAATACCTCCATGTCCGTACTATTATCCATTCTTCACGTCCAATTGCTCTGTTATGGTAATAGTCAGAAGCACACCATGCAGTAATTACTTACAGCTGACTGAAGAAAAGAATATTCAACTCCCCCACTGTTCCAGGAGAAGGTCTTTATGCTCTATTAACTCATTCCTGTTTATTAATACTCTACTGGTAATTCAGACTGCTGCCTCTTAGGTTTGTAATAGGAGGACTATTAAACAGCAATTACTGACCATATGGGTTGGCGAATATTTGTTGTTTTTTTTGGTGGTGGGCTCTTCTTCCCCCACCTCCTTCCCACTTGTTTTTTTTTTTTTTAAGAAGCCATATTACAACACAGTAAAAGTAACATCACATCTGCATGAGATTAACAAGTCTGGCAGTATTTCTGCCTTAGAAAAAGTGAATTTATTCCCATATTATCATGGCTGATTTAGGAAAAAGAGATCATGGGAGACCTAGGGAAATGTGGGAGTTTGTTCACATGTGGGAAGACCCCTACTCTGGAAGAGATCCTGGCACTTGTCTTCTCTAAGTCACCTGGAAGGCTGCTTCTTACTGCCTTTGAGAGGGCATTCACCCACCCTCAGGCATCCTCCACTTTGGAAAAATAAGCATATTTTCTGAGGAACCCAAAGCTAATACCTTTTCCCCTTGTATGTTCCCCCAAGCATTTGGAAGTGGTCACTTTAAAATTTAACATTTGGTTGATTCATCTCCCAAAAGCAGATATGTGAACCCTGGGAGTTGGCGAAAGGCTCCTCCTGGGAGAGGGATGGCATGAGTAATGGGTTCAAGTGAGGCAGGCAGGTGGTAAACGATGATTATGGTGATAATAACGTGTGCCTCTCTCCCAGGTAGTGAGCACTAAACACACGGCAAGCATGAAACACATAGAAATGGAGATGTGTCTTCGAGATAAATAGGAGATCAGGAGCCAGTTTCCACTGGAAGATGCTGGGTTGTGATCCAGAGCGTGTAAGTCCTTTGATCAGAAGCCTCCACCAAGGCGGAGGCTGGGTGTCTGGGTACCCTGACATAGCGGCTCTCCCTCCAGAACAGCTGGTCCTCTCTCTGCCATTGGGACTTGTCTTCTACCTTCTACGCTTTCCCATAAAGGGTGTTCCTCTGGGTTTGCATCCTTCTAGCCCTTAAACAAACAGGACAAACCTCTGAGAACTCGATCTGGCCCCAGTCTTACCCTTTCCAAACTATTAACACTAAGTAGGTCTGGCGTTTACCTGTGATAGGGGTTCGCAGCTAATCTAACACCATTCCTTTGTTACCTGCTGATGTTGTGTGTGGAAGTCTCTTCTCTCAGACACACTAAATCCTTGAAGACAAGGACTGCATCTTTTAAACTTTTTTCTCCCTGCACCTAGTTTGGAAATGGACAGTCAATTGATACTAACTAGAGACTGGAGAAGACAATGGCACCCCACTCCAGTACTCTTGCCTGGAAAATCCCATGGGCGGAGGAGCCTGGTGGGCTGCAGTCCATGGGGTCTCGAAGAGTCGGACACGACTGAGCGAATTCACTTCCACTTTTCACTTTCCTGCATTGGAGAAGGAAATGGCAACCCACTCCAGTGTTTCTGCCTGGAGAATCCCAGGGACGGGGGAGCCTGGTGGGCGCTGTCTATGGGGTCGCACAGAGTCGGACACGACTGAAGCAACTTAGCAGCAGCAGCGGCGGCAGAGACTGGAAGAATTTAATGGAACTATGTAAGGGAAAAAGGACATCAGACCCTAAGTTTTCTTTCTCTAGGGAGATGTATAAAGCTACAGCTTCTGGGGTAAGTTTAGAAAGAAAAAACAGTAACAAAAATACACAACAAAATGTCAAATCTCTGCCTCAAAGAGTAACAGTACTAAGTTAATGGAGAGAATATAATTGAATTGAATTACACCTGTTAAGATCCAAGATGTTTTTCACAGTATGTCTAAGCAATAGAGAAAAGGGATTTATTTCCTTTACAACCTTTGGATGAATTAGAATCCTCAGTAATGGATGGCCTAGAGAGCCCTCAAGGGGAAGAGGGCTTCTCTCACTTCCTGTGGTGGGCAACTTCAATAATACAGACTGTCCCCTGGCAGGCTCAGACCTACCTGGTGTGATTGGAAAGGCTCTGTGAGGCCTAGCCTACCTCCGGATGCCTCATAGATTGGAGAAAATGCAATGCAATTTTGTTTTTATTACTACTGTTTTTAAAGTAGGATTGTTTTTTGATTAAGCATATGCAGAATACTGCTGCTGCTAAGTCGCTTCAGTCATGTCCATCTGTGTGACCCCATAGATGGCAGCCCACCAGGCTCCCTGGTCCCTGGCATTCTCCAGGCAAGAACACTGGAGTGGGTTGCCATTTCCTTCTCCAATGCATGAAAGTGAAAAGTGAAAGTGAAGTCTCTTCAGTTGTGTCCGACTCTGTGCGAGCCCGTAGACGGCAGCCCACCAGGCTCTTCCATCCATGGGATTTTCCAGGCAAGAGTACTGAAGTGGAGTGCCATCGCTTTCTCCAATGCAGGATACTAAGGTAGATGAAAATAGAACAACTCTGATTGAAGTCAGGTTGGGGAGATGTGGATGTCTAATCTGATAATTCAGCTGATAAAGCCATGGCGGTCCCTCTGAGAGATTCCAGTATTCCTGGGAACACTATCTGAAAAGCATTTTTCTATTCCAACCCACTTTTGATACAAATGTATAGACTGAATATGTAATCTCAAATCCACATGGTTAGCTGACAGCAGACTAAGCTATGGAATCTAATCTTTTGGTTCCTTAGCCAAGATTTTTGTTTGTTTTGCTTTTTCAATATCGCCTACCTGTGTTAATGGAGTAAGTCCTTGCCACAGCAAGCCATTGATAATAGGTACCTACGTGACTTTGGAATACTTGGCCATCGTGCCTCCTTTTAACACAAAACTGAGACAAGTTTAAAGTCTGATCAAGGACTTAACGAAGGAGGGATGGCCACTTGAGGATCTTAAATGACCACGTGGATGTGAGGTGGAGGTAGTTGATTTCAACTTGGCCATTCCTGCACCTCCATGGTTGAAGTCTCGGCAGTGGCTTCAGCTCAGCCTGGCTGTCCCATGTGCGCCTGCTTTTGGACCACGTGTTTACGTTAATTTCAGTCCAGCCCATGTTGAGAGGAGCTGCCACAGGGACTTGCTCAGGGTGCTGGGAATTATGCTGCTCCTACTCACAACATGGTGCAGATTATGATATGGTCTTTTATAGCATTTAAAAAATTGGAGGGTGACAATATTGCAGATTGTCCTTTCATTCTTTCACTAACAGAGGCAGCAGGATGTAGAAGAGAATATGGTATGGGCACTCAAGGGATCCGTATTCTTGACCAGATGTCTTCAACAATTAGCTGTGTGTTTGGGGGACATATTATTTAGCCTGTCTGCACCCCCATGCCCTCATCTGTGAAATAATGCCCTCTGGCTCAGGTTTGTTTCTGAAATGCATTTTTCTTTACTGGGCCATTAAAAATTAATCTAATGCTCTCTATCTGATAACTCTGAGTTAAATTATATTAAAAACAAAACAAATGATTATAAGCAGTCAGTTTTATGAATAAAATGCTTCTATATGCCAAGAGTTTTAAATTAGGCTCCATGACAAAAACATTTATGTCTGATATCAATGAAGACTTGAGATAAGTCAGTAAGGATGGTATTAAGCCTTGTAAATATCATCCAAATGTGACTTGGAACTGTGGAACTGTCCCTATGAGTGAGAACATCTGGGCAGTCTGCTGGCTTAATTTCAGGCATTCCTTTATTCAATACATACTTGCTTTGTTCCTTCCATATTTCATTACTCAATTAATAAACATATATTCAGCTAATACCATTGATTCATTCAATAAAGGGCATTCAGTGCATCTTGAAGGTGGAACCTGCTACATCTATAACAAAGTTATCATTGTTAATAATAATAGTATCAATAGAAAGATACATTCCTGGTGTTGAAGATCTACTACTCTTATTCAGGAGCGAGAATGTATATGGTAAAGAGATGGGTGACTTCCTATGACAGTACATGGATAGGGTCCAAGAGAAGGATTCAGGCTATAAGGGACGGAAGTGAGAGGGTGTGGTTAGTTGTGCTAGAGTGAACAGAAAGTGTTGAGGGATGTCTTCCATTGTTCCTTGACACACAATAATATTAGCACAGATGAAGAGGAGGAGAAGCCACTTTAGGTAGAACAATGTGTGCAAAAGCATCGAATTAGATAAGATTAAGAGGTATATGAATTTTCTGAAGATCCAGATCCATCTAGACAGCAGGGTGTCTATGAGAGTGGGGCCAGGGATGGTATAGCATCGTCCATTCTAGAAAAGTACTGACAGTCAGGAGATGACGTTTCTCTGATGGTCGAGTGACTCCAAATGTAGGGGCCTCAGACGTTACCCTTGGTCAGGGAACTAGTTCTACAGGCTGCAGCTAGTTCTCACATGCTGCGGCAAAAATGGAAGATTCTATGTGCCACGACTAAGACTGCACAGCCAAATAAATGAGTAAATATTAAAAAAAAAAAAGAGTCAGGGGAAGAATCTTAGCCTGAATCTTAGCCTGTTTTCCTTTTTCTTTACAAGCTGTTTTGCTCTGTGGAAACGTTTTTATTAGTAAAATCACAGTGGAGTCTAAGAGAAAAGGAATTTAAAAAAAGACTGCACAAAAGCCACTTGGGGAGCAGGTGAGAATGAGAGGCAATAAGACATCAGGGAACACGATGGAGACATGGCGGCAATGGAGTTTGGAAGGCGGAGAGAAGACTGAGCCTCCATTTCAGGGTTCAGTTTCTCTTGCTCTGGATACTGTGGGCTGGAAGGCAGTGTGGGGTGCCCAGGAGATGCCTGGAGGGGGATGCTTGAGAAAGAGAGCAGAATAAAAGGAAGAGACCCAGAGAAGATAAAATGAAGACAGAACATCAGACAAGAGTGAAGGATGAGAGGAACAAAGAACACGTGGTCAATGAAGTAGAAGACAAAGGAAATTAATCAAAATTATGATGTGGCGGGTTTGGAGTTCAACTCACAAATTCAGGTGTATAAGAATATGTAACTATTTTATGCAAATTATTCTCCTTTCATTTCATGCTAGCAATCTGCAGGAGGCAGAAATGTAATCTCTGTCACTGCAGCTTCCTCCCATCAAATCCTTAAGATTGTCCCTCATTTCTGGGGCCTTCAATAGTACCCAGGTGATGGAGGTGGTGGGGGTGGGGGGCAGGGCATCTGCCCTTGGTTGGGCATCCATCCACTGGGCCTGTGTTAATCCTGCTATAGTCACCAAACCATAGAGATCCACTGAGGCACAGGCATTCAGGGCCTCCCAGGACCTCTTCTGGGTCCCTCTCCTTCCATGGAAAATCGCGGTATTTGTGTGACACTGGGGGTGAGGAAGTTCAATAGATTTGCTGTCTTCCTGGACAGGTCTTCTCTGCTCTGAGAAAGTTATGGCAGGAGTTCTGTCCCCCTGCCCTTCCTGTACCCCAGAGACCCAACCCCAGAGTAGGACCAACTTGTTACTTGGTTTTCTCTTCTGCTCCAACTTTCCTCCTTCCCCCAAATGCAAGGAATTGAAGATTGCCCTCTTATCACATCTTTCCCTCTTACCTTCCCATCTCTGATGAGGCTGAATCATTTTATATTTAGAAAAAGTGATACAGAGAGGTTATGACAGTTACTCAAGGTCACACTGCTTGTCAACAGCACAATGGGTAAAAATAAAAATACAATAGCTTGGGGAGTTCCCTGCCAGGCCAGTGGTTAAGACTTGGGCTTTCACTGTCATGAACCTAGGTTCGATCCCTGGTCAGGGAACTAAGATCCCACAAGCTGCACGGTGACTATCTTTTGTCCCTTCCTTCTTTTCTTCCTTCCTCCCTGTTCCCCTCTCCTCCCTCCCTTCCTTCTTTCTTTTCCTCTCTCTTCTCCTCTCTCTTTCTTTCTTCTCTCCTCCCTCTCTCCAAAAGGACTTCTTATGTGCCAGGCAGTATACAAGTACTGGGTGTACCATACTGAACAAATTATACTTAAATGAACACATTAAAGGAATGAAACCTATTGCTTTCATGAATTGCCAGTTTAGTTGGGGAGGTGGACATCAAACATCACATATAGAGACTCACAGTTAAATTGTGGTCAGTAAAATAAGTTCTCTGAGAAAGTAGTAAGAAGGACCTAATTTAGATTAGGCAATCCAGGAAGATCTTTCTGTGAAGAGACATCTGAGCTGAGAACTCACACAGGGCTGAGTGTGTTTCAGGTATAGGGAATGGCTTATGCAAAGACTTGGCATGTTCAACGAGTTCAAAAACACACCTGTGAGTGAACTATCTGAAAGGGGGAAATGAAACATAAGGCTGTTGGAGAACGAGAGAGGACCAAAGTCTACAGGGATTTATTGCAAAGTTAAGAAATTTGGATTTTATTAGGTTTAATTGAAAACAAAATTTAAGCAGTGAGTGACATAATCTGATTAACATCTGAAAAATATTATTCTGGCTCCTTGTGAAAAATGGATTGAAGTGAGGAAGCATGGAAAAGAAGAGACCAGTTGGGAGCTGGGGACTCTCTAAGTACTCTTGAGGAGAGTGACGTAGGTTTGGAACAGGAGCCTAAAAGTGGGGTGGAAAGAAATGGAAGAATCAAGTCATACTTTAGAAGAGTTGGCAGATTACTGGATTTGAGATATTAGCAGGGACACTGTTCCCAAATTTCAGACAAGAATCATTCATTATTCTCTCTACTCTAGAAACCTTATTGAATCCCATTAAGATACAACTTCAGTTGTTATAATAGAAAACTATGTGAAATGACATTTTCTAGAATAGCAGATGTCAGTGCTTTAAGAATATATGGCTTTAAGATGACTTTACATTTTTAAGGCATATAAATTAGATAAGTGGATAAATCAGGAATCTGGTATAAGAAGTGTGTTTACAACCCCTAAGCCTATCCTTGGATACCAATTAATAATACGTTTTTACTGAACAATTCCCAAAATTGATATTAATATTGATCATCAGACACTTGTAAATTTTCAACCATGTTTGTCTCTTGCCTGTATTTGATCCCAGTGATAAATAAGGTGGATTTCTTCCCACGTCATAGAAATAAATAGGGCCCTAGTAACTGATGACATCCGCTATAGGTCAAATGACAATTCAGAGCTAGAGAAATGACTGGATCCTTCATCTCTGTAGCAATCACTGAGATCTAGGCAGAGAGAAGACCTGCCTAACAATCCTTTTCATGTGTTGATTCATTCCAGTCTAGGTTGTTTTCACTGAGAATTTAGAAAGGCAATCTGTAAACTGGGCCATGGGCCTCGGTGAGAATTTCTCAAAGGCAATAAGGCCCACGATGGGAGCCCGTAGAGCAAGGATGAAAGTAGCTATCAGTCTTTTACAGTAAGTGCTGTCAGCCTAACATCCACCCTCTTATTAGGTCTTCCAGTTTCGGGCAGTTTGACACCCTAACAGAAGTTAGTTTAATCACCTCAGTAAATGACTTCACGTAGGTTGTTGTTAGGCGTTCCCAGGTGGTGCTAGTGGTAAAAAACCCTGTCTGCCAATCCAGGAGATGCAGCAGATGTGGGCTCAATCCCTGGATCAGGAAGATCCCCTGGAGGAGGGCATGGCAACCCACTCCAGTCTTCTTGCCCGGAGCATACCATGGACAGAGGACTCTGGTGGTCTATAGTCCATAGGGTCACAAAGTGTTAGACATGACTGAAGTGACTTAGCATGCACAGGTTATTGTCATTACCTGCGGCCCCTATTGGCATTGATAATGTTCCACAGGGGTTTAGCATTTAGAGAATAGGCTATATAAAAATGGAGAAGGGGGTTTAGCATTTAGCATTTAGAGAATAGGCTATATAAAAATGGAGAAGGAAAACACAGCAGTGAGTGTATCACATCCAAAGCCAATGTGATCACTGCTGCTTCTACTCAAATACAAATATTACTGTCTTTTGCATGTGTCGGGCAATGCTCTAAGTCCCCTTTATGTATAAGTTATTTAAATCTTATAACAATGGAGCTATTCCTATTTTATAGGAAGTGAAGCTAAAGCACAGAAGGGTTGAGTAACTTGCTCATAGGAACATGGTACTCATAGGCAATCCAAAGCACATTATTATGACTCTTCACCATGACGACTACCCTGAATCTGTCTGTAATGGAAGGCAAAAGGGAACCTACATGAAAAACCTACATAGCAAATAGGCCATACATGGTTAATTAGCTTACCTGTAGGGCATTGTTCTAAGGGTTGACAAATTGATGGTTTCAGAATAATACCATTATAGAAATAGTTTATGAATAAATTGTTGAACAAATAGTGATATAATGCCATGCTCATTGTAATATACATTATGTTTTAGTTCTGTAGGACTTTATTGCCAAATGATATGTACTCTTTATTCCTTTTTTTCAAGAAAACTAGTTGTACTCATGAACTACTAGGCATACAAGGCACTTTAGTCAGTGTATTTTGATTTGAATAAAATTATGTTGAAGGACTGGGATCCTAGGTTTAAAACTGACTTGGATTTTTTTTTAAGGGGACCAGAAGTAATTCCTGTAATCTATTTTATTCCTGAATCTCTGTGTCTTATGCTGACAAATTTTGGTTAGGAATTGTACAAAATTCATTCTGAAAATATAAATGTTCTATTTTGCCAAAGGTATTACCTTATAACTGTGTCTAAATGTCATTTGTCTTCTAGGAAACACAATGAAGAGAAGAGCCCAAGGATTTGAGAGGAGGTTTAGAGCATGGAGATGGAGGAATATCTCTCTTAGGAGAATTGAAGGTGCTTCCTTCTGCCTGGCTCACCTGAGTGTACAGTGTCCAGCGAAAGGGATGAAGGGATGGTGTTTGTCATGTGTACACACGCACTGGCATCCTCGCTTTTTGAACATCTACAGATTCTGTTGTAGACATTTTTTCAGCTTTCTCTTCACCATAGACACAGCTTGGTGTACTTTGGCAGACATTTTACCTATTACTTCACCCTCAAAGATGCTAAGGCCAAGGTTGGCAATGGTATAAATGGAATGAATGAAAGCAAATGGGTGCAATGAGAAGCATTTACTTAACCTCAGGAAGAGAGACAAATAGATCTTTCCTAAACTGGTGGATAAGTATAGAGGTATTCAATGAATCCTTATGTGATTGTTCCTTCCTAGATTTAGTAAAATATTCCAGTTTGGGAGAAATTCCTTCCCTTGTCAATAAAATATAAAAAGAGGAAAATGTTAAAATATTTGCAGCCCTGTCTTTAGAATTTCATGCTAATTTTGCCTCTCTCTCATTTTTTTTATGCAAAGCATTCTTGTATGTTTTTTTCATTGTATTTTTCATGAAGAAAGTATAGTGATTATTTAAGATAACCAGACAAGATCAAGGGGCACCTTTCTTTGTGAAGTGCTTCCAGACTTGTTTAGACGCAATGCTCTTGAAGGCAATAGGCATGCCTATTTTGTCTTTATTGGTGTCTGTGTACATATTAGGCCTACAGTAATTTATCTGACTATATCAATTAATGAGCAAACAAGAATGGATGACAAAAGCAGATGTTTTTGTAAGGCTCTCAAAAATGTTTTAGAGAACATTTTGGAATTCAAGTTAAAAAAAATTCACTCAAATGAGATTTGGGGGGATTTCATGTGATTAACTCTTTACATTATCTTGTAGTAATTATACAGAAATCTCTATTTATGTAAACACAGTGAATGCATCATAACACTAGAATAAGTATACAAATACTGCATGTCAAATTAGGTTATAATCACTTTCAAGGGACGTGATTTCCTAGTTAAACAGATTCGTTTACATCTTGTGAAATAAAAAATAAGTGAAAATAACTATATAAAATCAGGCTTACAGCTGGACAGATCTTCTTGGCAATGGTCCAGGCACTGAGTGGGGAAAGCCCCTCCAGCTGAGAAATGCTCAGGATGCCCAGGGTGGCTTTACAGGCTCGGCCTGGAGAGGGGTCTTGGGCTGCTGTCCTGCCTATAGCCTGTCTCTAGGTACCTGTGCAGAAGATGAGCTGCCTTAACATTTAAGATAAGATTCTTGCTGTGAGGGGTTTGGGATGGAATGGAAACTTGCTCAGTAGAGGAGAAAACAAAGGCAGTTCAATAATACATTCTTAGGTAAACAGCATAATAGAATAAGTTGGGGATCCTCTAAACAAAAACCAAATAGGTGAAGCTAGCACTGGAATCATAGGAGTTTAGAGTCAAAGTTTGTGTATCACAGATCATATGGTCCAATCTTTGTAATACAGATGGGGTAACTGGCCAAACAAAAGGCAAGGAGCAGTACCAAGACCGAGACCCAGAATGTTTCCCCCAAATCAGGTCCTTATGTATGACATAATTCAAGTTCATCTTTTCAAGGGAGATCATTTTTTAAAAACTAATCATTTTGATACACATCTTTAAAAAATACATTTTGCATTGCCCTAACATAGCCAACATTTCCTGCAATGTTTGTTTATGTTGATGGCAGAGGGCATAATTGTAAACCTGTTATTACATGGCATCATCCAAATTGGGAAAGGGGTATGCCAAGGCTGTATATTGTCACCCTGCTTATTTAACTTATATGCAGAGTACATCATGAAAAATGGTGGGCTGGATGAAGCACAAGCTGGAATCAAGATTGCCAGGAGAAATATCAATAACCTCAGATATGCAGATGACACCACCCTTATGGCAGAAAGCGAAGAAGAACTAAAGAACCTCTTGATGAAAGTGAAAGAGGAGAGTGAAAAAGTTGGCTTAAAGCTCAGCATTCAGAAAACTAAGATCATGGCATCCAGTCCCATCACTTCATGGCAAATAGATGGGGAAACAGTGGAAAGAGTGGCTGACTTTTTTTTTGGCGGTGGGGTGCACGGGGTGGCTCCAAAATCACTGCAGATGGTGACTGCAGCCATGAAATTAAAAGATGCTTACTCCTTGGGAGAAAAGTTATGACCAACCTAGATAGCATATTCAAAAGCAGAGACATTACTTTGCCAACAAAGGTCCATCTAGTCAAAGCTATGGTTTTTCTAGTAGTCATATATGGATGTGAGAGTTGGACCATAAAGAAAGCCGAGTGCCAAAGAACTGATGCTTTTGAACTGTGATTTTGGACAAGATTCTCGAGAGTCCCTTGGACTGCAAAGAGATACAACCAGTCAATCCTAAAGGAAATCAGTCCTGAATAGTCGTTGGAAGGACTGATGCTAAAGCTGAAACTCCAATACTTTGGCCAGCTGAGGCAAAGAACTGACTCATTGGAAAAGACCCTGATGCTGGGAAAGACTGAAGGCAGGAGGAGAAGGGGACAACAGAGGATGAGATGGTATGGTGGCATCACCGACTTGATGTCCATGATTTTGAGCAGGCTCCAGGAGTTGGTGCTGGACAGGGAAGCCTGGCATGCTTCAGTCCATGGGGTCACAGAGAGTCGTACATGATTGAGCGACTGAACTGAACTGAACTGACCATAATGTGTCATTCTCTATGGCTAATTATGCAGAGAACTTTGCCTTTTGCTAAGCTTTAGTAGGGCTTCCCTGGTTGCTCAGATGGGAAGCAGGCTGTGTTTGTTTATCTTGCCCCTCTGTCCACACCATATTTGTCTACTACTTTTTCTTGTTGATTATAAGAATTCACTAAAACTGTAAGGGTTCTTCTTGGATGTAGCTCCATGCTTCTGCTATTAAGTTTTTTGTTTGTGTGGTCTGGATATATATATATATATATATATATATATATATATATACTCATTTTTTGTTTAGAATACATGTTGAGCATTTACTCTGTGCTGTGACATGCATACATTGGTTTCTGCCTACGTTCCATGGTTGAATTATCCTGAGTAGGGCTTGGAAAACTATGGCTTGAGAGCCAGATCTAGCGTACTGCCTGTTTTTGTCAATAAAGTTGTATTGGAACACAATCATGCTCATTTATTTGCATATTGTCAATGGTTGTTTCTGTACCACAACAGCGGAGCTGAGTGGTTTAGTAAAGAAGATATGGCTCATAAAAACTAAAATATTTACCATTTGTCTCTTAACACAAATGTTGCCAACCCATGATCTTGCGTGAACCCTCGTTTTTCTAGCTAGCTTGGTAAGAGAGCCAAATAAAATAGATGACACTACATTGTAACTGGACTTTGCTGATGGTCCAGTGGCTAAGACTATGGGCTCCCAATACAGAGGACCCAGGTTCAATCCCTGGTCAGGGAACTATATCCTGCATGCTGCAACTAAAGATACCATGTGCCACAACACATGCCACAACTAAAGATAAGGACCTAACAAAAGTAGGAGAGATTAGGAAGAGGTGTCAAGAACACACAGAAGAGCTATATAAGAAAAGTCATAATGACTCAGATAACCACGATGGTGTATTTACTCACCTAGAGCTAGACATCCTTGAGTGTGAAGTCAAGTGTGTCTTAGGGATCATTATTATGAACAAAGCTAATGGAGGTGATGAAATTCCAACTAAGCCATTTAAAAATCCTAAAAGATGATGTTAAAGTATTGCACTCAATATGTCAGCACATTTGGAAAACTTAGCAGTGGCCATAGGGTTAGAAAAGGTTGGTTTTCATTCCAACCCCAAAGAAAGGCAATGCCAAAGAATGTTCCAACTGCCATACAATTGCACTCATTTTACATGCTTGCAAGGTTATGCTCAAAGTCCTTCAAGCTATGCTTCAATAGTACTTGAACCAAGAACTTCCAGATGTACAAGCTGGATTTAGAAAAGGCAGAGGAACCAGAGATCAAATTGCCAACATTTGTTGGATCATGGACAAAGCAAGGGAATTCCAAAACAACATCTACTTCTGCTTCATTGACTATGCTAAAGCATTTAACTCTGTGTGTGTGTGTGTGTGTGTGTGTGTGTGTGTGTGATAGTCAGTCGTGTCTGACTTCTTGCGACCCCATGGGATGCAGTCCACCAGGTGCCTCCATCCACAGGATTCTGCAGGCAAGAATACTGGAGTGGGTTTCCATTTCCTTCTCCAGCTTTGACTGTGTGGATCACAACAAAACATGGAAAATTCTTAAAGAGATGGGAGTACCAAACCACCTTATCTGTCTCCTGAGAAACCTGTATGTGGGTTAAGAAGCAACAGTTAGAACTAGACATGAAACAACTGACCGGTTAAAACTGGGAAAGGAGTATGACAAGGCTGTATATTGTCACTCTGCTTATTTAACTTATATGCAGAGTACATCATGTGAAATACTGGGCTGGATGAGTTATAAGCTCGAATCAAGATTTTCCTGAGAAATGTAAGCCTCAGATATGCAGATGATATCACTCCAATGGTAGAAAGTGAAGAGGAACTAAAGAGCATTTGATGAGGATGAAAGAAGAGAAAGGAAAGGCTGGCTTGAAACTCAACATTAAAAAAACAACAACAACAACTAAGATCATGTCATCTGTTCCCATCACGTCATGGCAAATAGAAGGGGCAAAAATTTGAATCAGTGACAGATTTTCTTTTCTTGGACTCCAAAATCACCGTGGACTGTGAGTGCAGCCGAGAAATTCAAAGACATTTACTCCTTGGAAGGAAAGCTGTGACCAACCTAGACAGTGTATTAAAAAGCAGAGACATCACTTTGCCAACAAAAGTCTGCATAGTCAAAGCTATGGTTTTTCAAATAGTCAGGTAGGGATGTGAGAGTTGGACCATAAAGAAGGCTGAGTGCTGAAGAATTGATGCTTTCAAACCATGGTGCTAAAGAAGACTCTTGAGAGTCTCTTGGACTTCAAGGAGATCAAGCAAGTCAATCCTAAAGGAACTCAACACTGAATATTCACTAGAAGAACTGATGCCGAAGCTGAAGCTCCAATTCTTTGGTCACCTGATTGAAGATTGAAGGCAAAAGGAGAAGAGGGTGGCAGAGGATGAGATGGTTAGATAGCATCACCGACTCAATGGACATGAATTTGAGCAAAATCCAGGAGATAGTGAAGGACAGAGGAGCGAGGCCTGGTGCAGTCCATGGGGGTCACAAAAAACTGGACAGGACTTAGCAACATTGAAGCTGCCCTGAGCACTGCTTAAATCCCAAGTGTTTGTGGCCACAAGTCACAACTATGGCACCAAACAGTATCAAGAGAAGCAGCAAAATCCTAGTTCTGAGAAAGACAAGGCTTCTCCAGATTGCTTTATATTATTTTCAAACCCTGTTCCTAGAAGCATCCCCAGTCTATACTGATACTACACACTTGCTGTAGCTTTTCCATTACGGATTTACTGTTATTTCTTTTAGCTCTTTTTTTTTTTTTTTCCTCAGGAAAAAGGTAATTAGGCTATAAACAGAGGTCTGACAACTAATTTCAGTCAAGGCAAAATTAATACAAAGCAGGCAGATAACTTCTATCACATGAAATTAAAAGAGATACATTTTAATGACATTCTGAAAAATCCAAGTCTAATGTTTTTCCTTTGCTTCTCCCCACCTTCCTTTGTGCTCATGTGGTCCCATTCTGTTTGGGTAGTGACAGGTGCTAATTCAGGCAGACGACCAGCTCACTGCTTTGCCGCCCTCAACAGCTCTTTCCTCCTATCCCCACTATTGATCTTTGGGTAGAAAGCGGCTTTTTTCCTTTCCTTCTAGGGGTCCCCCTATAGTGAAAAGACAGGACCTTCAAGGGGAAGGTAGTCACTGCCCACTGCTTGAATTTTCCCATTTTTATTGGCATTAATGAGAGCCTGTGTTCTGGGACTTCCCTGGCTATCCAGTGGTTAAGACTTTGCTTTCCAGTGCAGAGTGTGTGGGTTCCATCCCTGGTCAGGGAGCTAAGATTCCACATGCCTTGAGACAAAAACACATACAAAGGTAGCAGCATTGTAGCAACTTCAATAAAGATTTCTAAAAAGTGGTTCACATAAAGAAAAATCATTAAGAAAAAGAGGGCTGATTTGTTTAATCTATATCAAAGCTTCAAGAATTCGATGGTTAGAGGAATCCTGGGTGTGGGTGTGCCCGTGTGCATGGATTTCCGGGGAGAGTTTTCAATGTTGCTGCGTTCTGTCACTCTAAGAACATATTAAATATGCATCTCAATGTCAGCTGCACCTTGAGATGCTATCTCCAAAATTATCACTTGCCTTCTGAAAACCATAACCCTAAAAATATTGATTGGTTAAAAGGCAGGATCTGAAGGAATGAGTTAGTGTCTCCATGGATTATCCTAATCAAATAAGGAGCGTATTAACCTGGATACTCACTGATCTGCCAGTATTTGGTTTGAAATGTAGGCATCTCAAGTAAAGTTATGTGTTTCATTCTTTTGAATATTTCTCCCAGACATTTAAATACATTACCACTAAGCCAGAACCAAGAAAAGCATAAAAAGCATTTTAAGGAATAAATTCAGCAAGTTTCCATTTGTACCAGATAGTAAAATTGTTGACATGCATTATGAGGCATGTGTATTTTTCAGCCGTCAGGTTTCAGTCACGTGCTCAAGGTGGACTATTTCATCTGCCAGGGGTTGTGTAGAAAAGGTCTCAGACCATTTAGGTAGTGGTACTTCCTATAAAATAGAGGTAACATGTTGTCAAGCCACCGGGCTCTGCTATTTAGGCAAGTTGGGAAAAAAGCTGATTTCTTTAATTATGCTATTAATGTAACTTTGATGGAGGGTAGCAGCTAAATACAAGATGAAAGGATTGGTAGGAGTTCTCTCCATCGAAGTGTTGAACTTTACGCAATTTTACTTAGAGGTACTTCCACTATTAAGGAGGCTTTGAGTTGATCATCTGTGTCTAGAATTAACTACAGTGGTGAAAACACAAATTGCAAACCAGCATGAAGTCACAAAGGGAAAGGAGGAAAGGGAAGAAGTAAAAGTCAGGGACTCAGATGTACTCTTCATTTTCCTCTAGGAAAAATAAGTATTGGACTGGCTGCCTGGAGTCCAACATTAGTGGGAGCAAGCCTAATTATGCTTAGGCAGAGGGCCTAATGAGAAGTGCTACACACACAGCCTTCCTTTCTGTTTCCAGTGGCTTCTGTTTGTAGAGGAGTCTGAATTTTTGTTGCAGGCAAATGATTATGTTCCCTCTGCTTGATGTGCTAGAATAAAATATGGTTGTTGAGGAAAAGGAGGACTGACTGGAAAGTCTCTTGGCTGCAGATTGTTTGTGTGAGCCATCGAGGAAGGTTCCAATATGATATGGCTGGTAACACAGGGGAGGAGGTGGCGAGGGCTTGGAGCTTGCTAAGCCAGCATCTTTGAAGTCTTTCGTGGACTCTTAGCTCTCCTCCTTCCCCGGGAGTCTTTAATCAGAACATTCTCAGGTTCTCTTTGCCCTTTTCCATGGAGAAGGCTACCACACATCTAAATTAAGCTTTCACCCTCACAAGAAAGTGGTAATGCTTTTCCCCTTTTCCTGATTTCTTGACTGATTTTTCTCAAGATTCAGTGTTCAGAAAAATATTTAAATTTCCCACACATGACCAAGATGGAGTTTCCTGATGAAAACACTAATCACTAACTATTGAAGAATAATTCTATGTATTCTGTTATGTACATCTTTGTGTTTCTCCTGGTGACATCAGGACATATTTGTTGAGTAAAGCAATCATTGTGAAATAAACCATGAAGATATTTAGCTTTCATTCACTTATCCCTTTCAATTTGTCAAGTGATTCCATGGCTATTAGCTCTTTTGATGTTAGAAGATAAGCCCACAGTGGAGCTAACTTTATTCATATTTTAGACATGAAGAAACGCACTTCATCGCACAGATTTGGCACAAGGTGGGTGGCTAGTAATCACCAGATTCTTGGCTAGAACTCATGACTCAGTTTGAAAGCATGCTGCTAAGTTTCCCATCTACAACATCTTTAAAATCTTTATCCAATGTGAAAAATTTGCTTTCTATTGGCTTTTTACCTCTAGAGACCCCAAATCAGAATGAAACCAACTGAAATCCCAGAAGTATGTCTGAATTGCTGAAAGTGGCTTGCTGGTGGCTCAGTTGGTAAAGAATTCACTTGCAATATAGCAGACTTGAGTTCAATCTCTGGATTGGGAAGACCCCCTGGAGGAGGAAATGGCAACCCACTCCAGTATTCTTGCCCAGAGAATTCCATAGACAGAGGAGCCTGTGGTCTACAGTCCATGGAGTCATAGAGTCGGATACGGGTGTGCTAGAGCTGGTTTTGCTCATGAGAACCAATAAAGCCCATCTCTTCCTACCTTCATGTTCACTGGTACCATGTTGGTAACTTGAAATGGGCCATGAAAGGAGTGTTTACACCACAGAAATTGGCAAGCACCACAGATCAGGTGGCTCAGTGGTAAAGAATCTGCCTTCAAATGCAGGAGCCTCAGGAGATGCAGGTTTGATCCCTGGGTCGGGAAGATCTCCTGGAGGAGGAAATGGCTACCCACTCCAGTATACTTGCCTGGAAAATCCCATGGACAGAGGAGCCTGGCAGACTACAGTATATGGGGTCCCAAGAATTGGACATGACTGAGCACACACACAGATCAGAGAGTTTCCAGCTCTCAAGAGAGTTGGGGTCACACACTTGATCAGCACACTCCTGATTAGAAATCTGAGCATCTAGGCAAAAATCCTGCCTCCAGGTCTCTTGATGCTTAGAATGTGTTTCAATGTGTTTGATTTGGAAGACACTGAGTTTCTCTGGGATAACTTTTGAGTACATCCTTCTGCAATCCTTTGAAACTATATGTTGGAGAACATCAGAGTTATCTTCTCTGAAAGGGAAAGTGATGTCTAAGAATAAAATAAGCTACTTGTTTAAGTCTATGGGTGTTTGTGAACTTGTGAGTGTGCTTTAAATTACACATAATTTTAAACAACTGTATAAAAAGAGTTTTAAAAGTTTAATGGTGCTGAACCAAGAATAGGAATTAAAAATTGAAAAGAAGATAGGAAACTATACCTTGTTTTTCTGCTTTAAAAAATAAGTTTCCCTCTCATCTGCAATTAAGATGCTGAGAATTTGCATAAAATGTGTAAAATTAGAGATAATTGAACTACAGTAGCTATAAAAGGGGCTCTTCCATTTAAAAAATAAATCAGATGTCCACTTAAAGGGTGTAAGAGCCATCCCCCCCTCCCTTTCCCCTCCCTCTCTCATTTGGGTCTCTGGTATTTTTCACACTTTTATAGCTGATTTTTATTGCCAAACAATCCCTGGAGTTTGTGGCAGCTCTGAGACGACAGCTGGCCCAGGCAGGCCTGTTAACTCTGGCATGTTAAGGACCCTTCAGAAGATTTCAAATCCAGCCTCAGCACCCAGGTCAGGAGATCAAACCCAGGGAGACCTTAGCGAGGCTGCAGAGCGGGCTGAAAGAAAGGGGAACATGGGGAGTAAGGAAGACAAGAGAAGTACAGAAATGCCTGTAAACCAAACATCAATAGCTGTTTTTGTTTCCCTGAACCAGGGTTTCCCCTGGGAACCTCAAGTGTAAAAGGTTCAGTCTGGAGAGGAGAACACTGGCAAGCACAGTGGCCTCAATGATGGTCCCAGGCTGACGTTTGTACTATGATTGCAGGAGCCTTTCTTCCCAGGAGGAGGTGCAGCTTCCACTCTGAAGGACCAGTCCTGAGCATCTTCCTGGCACATGTCTAAGGCCTATTCGCTAAGGAGGGCCCATTACTGGCCTGGGCTTAGCCCGTTTCACTCTAGGGCCTGGATGTGTGATGATGGCCTGACCAATGGCCTGCTGTTTGTTTGCTGCTCTTCTGAGACATTCAGAATAGGGAGTCTCAGGAGGTACTCTCATCCTTTTGTCTCATCTGTCCTCTTCCATGAACACAGAAGCACTTCTAGGGTGGAGACTGTGCTTATAAGCAGGGTATGAGGGGTGGGAGGAGGTTTTGCAGTGCTAAAATGTGATAAGGAAAGTGCCCAAGTGGGGAACATGTTGAATTCTCAGAAATGTGACAGTGCTCCCAAAAGTACACCAAGGACAAAATGCCCAGCTGTAGTTCTCTGTCTTCTGATACAGAGTAAAATTCAGTTTTTCACAAAATTTTAATAATAAGTAAAAACAAAGATAAGTCTCTTAGAGTGAGATCTCCCATACTAAGGCATTTTATCTGTGACCCACAACATCTGCTTGCACTGTGCCTGCGTGTCATGCGATAGATCCCAGGGCATCTACGAAGTGTGTGAGAGATGTATGTTGATTTGCTTTGACATCCTGTATTCCCAGGAACCCATAGCCTTCGAGGTCAATTCAGTGTGGTGAGGCCTTTCCCTGCTTAATTCTTCCCTGCTCTCTTCCTACTCAATCTACATCCCATCTCTTTAAAATAATAAAAGAAAGGACTTCCCTGGTGGTCTAGTGGTTAAGAATCATCTAGCCAAAGCAGGGGACATGGGTTCAATCCCTGATCTGGGAGGATCCCATGTGCTATGGAGCAACAAAGCTCGTGCTCCATAACTACTGAGCCCATGAGCCCTGGAGCCTGTGCTCCATAGCAAGAGAAGCCACCACAATGAGAAGCCCAGGCACCGCAACTGGAGAGTAGCACCCACTCACTGCAACTAGAGAAGGCCCTCATGCAGTAACAAAGACCCAGCACAGCCAAAAATACGTACATACATACATATATGCACGCGTGATTAGTCGCTTAGTCATGTCTAACTTTTTGTGACCCTGTGAACTGTAGCCCACCAAACTCCTTTGACCATGGGGTTCTCCAAGTAAGAATACTGGAGTGGGTTCCCATTCCATTCTCCAGGGGATCTTCCAGACCCACGGATTGAACCCAAGTCTGCTGCACTGCAGGCGGATACTTAACTGCTTGAGCCACCAGGGAAGTCCTACACTCATGTATACAAACATACAAATATTTTAAAAATAATATTGATGAAAGCAAAAGGTCCTGCAGTTTCCTTAGACTCCTATCGTCTCTTTGGAAGAAAGTGCCTGATCTGATAATAGGGGATAAAGTTGACTGATTTAAAGTGCGACCTCAACCTAGTAGCCTGTGTCCCTTCAATTTGGTACGTCCTGGACATGATGTCATAGTAGCCGTTCTGCTGACATTTGAGACACAACTGAAAGTCAGTGGTAAATAACAGCACCAGGATGCAAGAATCCTAAATCCCCGCATATAACACTCCCCAGAGCATTGTCTCTTCCATTTTCCCACCAGGCCAAACTGGATGTGCTCCTCATTAGCTGTAGGTCTTTCTCTTTTGTGCTTACTTACATCATAGAGAATCAACATAAATAGAACATTATTTCTATATATTCTATATTCAACAAGACGGTGTGCAACTAAAAATTGTTCATTTTTAATAATGTGTATAACAATCATAATAAATACTGTATTTGATAGGTAATGATTCTTTTTATAGCCTAACACAATGTTCCTAGCACACCAATCTGACAGTGTTCTGTGGAGTTGCCTCTTGAAGAATGAGGAATGTAGAAGGGCGTCTTAGATGGTGGGATGAGGATGAGATGCTGTGAATGATATGTGGAAGTACTAAATTGACACCTGTGGTGAGCGAGCTGAAATTCACCTCACCGTTCTCCTCTTCATGCATGTGGAGACAACATGCATGAAGTATCAGAGTCTTTCTCAACACAGTGTTTCAAGACGCAGTTAATTGAGGTTGGCCAGAGCAACAAGATCTCTTTCACACTTTTGGTATTTATCATAGAAAAGTATGTTAAATAATGCTGGTAACAGAAAGTCCAAGTTTCTGAATTTTTTTCTAGTTGGTGAGTAGAGTCTCTTGCAAACTTTGGGAAAGACTTGTGCCTATAGATACATCAGTTAGGAGCTTTCTTCTACTCCACCACCAGCTCTTCAGCCTGTTATATGGTTATGTAAAGATACAAAAGGAGCGTTCATTAAAAGCTAGAAAAAGTGTAAAAGAAAGGAAGAGGAGTAAAATACATACCATCTGATCTTCAAAGTTTCTACCGGTGAACTTCAGACTTGGGTTTCAATTTTCTAGCTCTCAACTGTCAAAGAATATCCTTCACAAGCCCATACGACTAACGTGGGTAACAAGGACGGGGCTCCAAGATGCTGGAGGGTTTTGGGGGACACTCTGGCCCATTTTGAGGCCACCTTGCCTTCATCTTTTCACTCAGATTTCCCTTGTGTGATTATCGAATGTCGCTTCTCATAGGAAATGACCCTGTAGTGTCTCCCCTCCAAGTAACAAACTTTCATCTTAACCTGCTTTCTACTCAGTGTAAATTCTATAATTTTTCAAGAGCCTTTTGTATAATATGGAAACTTCAAGCAGAGTACCCAAGGCATTTTCTTTCATCAACCTGCTTCTAATTTCATCAAAGCACTAAGAAGAAATCCATTTGGCTTTTTATTTGTCCAGTACTCTTCTCACTCTCAAATGCATTCAAAAGCCACCTCTAGGATTTGAAGACGCCTCCACGGAATTATGTAATTGGACCCACAATTGCTAGTTCTCCACACTCTTGCTCCCTCACATAACTGCAGAGCAGACTCCTGTTTTGTAGACCTTCCTTATTGTGTAAATGGCTGCATTATCACTGTGTACACATTAGGACAAGCAAATGGGCCCCCGAAGGCAAATAAGGGTTCAAATAACCCAGACAAGGTAGCCCAACTGAATTGAGGATTCACCCTTGTTACAACCTTATTGCTTTATGGCACATGAGCCAGTGGAAGGGACAGACTGCTCCAAGTGTGTTTCTACTGATCCTGCTGGCAAATCACAGCTTTATTACAGTAATGAGCCTGACCATATTTCTGTGCTTATGCATATTAGGCACCAAATGTATTTTCTGGCCTGCCAGCCTGTGGTAGTAACTAACACGAGCAATTTGTTCTGGGTTACAGTGTGTGTGCATGCATTAGGTATGAGCATGTTAGTTGCTCTGGGTTATAAAATACTACATGTTTCATCATGTGTATTTTTATATGCACAACTTAACTGTATGCAAAATAGCTTGGCAATTAACCAACACAACGTATTAGTTTACTACAAGATTATTGCACAAATAATGTGAATTGGGGGCAGCCACCATTTCAATTTAGCAATATTAAAAATGTCATAGGATTATTAAATATCTAAAGAAAATGCTTTATTTTTTTCCTTTATGGTATTAATGTTAAGGTTCTTATAAAAATATCCTGATGCTCCTCTCAGTATCATTGCTATAAATAACCCTGAGTGACACTCTTTATAGGAGGTTGTGGAAATTTAGACTATGAATTCCCCAGGACTTATTGTGAACTGACATTTGACCTTGGACCTCATTGGTTTCCAGGTAAATGGCCGCTATTATCATTTCTTCCTCGGGATCATATTTTATGTATGCCATTCATTGGATCCATGATTATTAAAAGTAACATCAGCATAATTCAGCTCACACACTAAAAAACAATATGGTATGTTTTCTTTCTCTTTATATTGACCATTGGATCCATAAGGCTTGGTGCCATTCACTTGATTGCATGGCTGTATAAGAAGCATATTCATTCAGGGCCTTGCTCCAGAAAAGTAGACCTATGGAAATATGTCCTCCTGAAATCTTAATTAAAATGAACTCTTTGTTCTACTTCCCTAGGAGATGAATAGACAAACTAACAAAAATAAATACATGGGTAAACAGTTAGAATAGGAGGGAAACCTCTGCCGAAGCAACTGCTGTTCTTTTCACTTTCACACACATGGCTTATTTTAAGTTGTCAGAGAATTACTTTTTTTCCTCCATTCAGGTTGGATTTATGTAAATGACCACACAGGACAGGTGCCTTTGTTTAGTCACTACCAAAGCCGGAATCATGTAGTACAAGAGCTGATAACATGAAATAACATGAAATAAGTGGGCTTATCCCTTTGGAAGCTTGTTTTACAGTACGGGTATTTCTCTTTAGCAAATCCTGCTGCGTTTTTAAGTAATACGATAAAACAACATAAATGTCTTTGTGGCGAAAACTGATTGTTTCAGAAGGAACATGGCTGTTTTATTCTCGTCTTTTATCTCTTCTACAGTGAATTTTTGAAAACGTGAACAGTTCCCTGGCCTGTGTATATATATAATAGGTTATTTGCTTATGAACCCCCACAATTCTTCAGGAGCTGAATAAAGGCAGACTGGGAGGAAACCCCACATTGGCAGCAGCAACACCCTGAATAAATACAAATCCAAGATGGAAAATGTGCCTTTTGCAGCCCTGTCACAGATTAATACGGCTCATGATAGATACTTAGTTCTCTGACAGTTTCCCCTGCACCTTTGCTGGAAAGTTGATAGAAATTACTCCAGCTGAATGCTTAAAGCAGATGTTATCCCATTAATTAGCCCTGGACCTGGGTACACTCGAGACTTTCCCATTTTCAGGCCGAAAGGAATTGGTCCCAGTGAGCGTGCTCTATATCCACATTTAGTATCATCTCATAAACAGCAGTGAAAACACAGCAGGCCCTTGATGAAGATACATGAGCTTATTTCTAATTTAAAGTTATGTTGCTTAACCTTAATGTAATTGGTCACCGGTGGCCAACTGTTTGTATAGTGTGTTGATGACCAAAGAGATGTAATAAATTATAAAACTCTCTGCTTAAATGGAGGGAACAACTGTTTTGTTAAAAGCCTTGCATGTAATAATGGTAAAATAATTATACCTCAGGCCAAATAACTGTGAAGCTGTTAATACCATAACAGAGTTGTCTTCAGGATAACTCGGTTCATCCCCATTTAAAACAAGTACATGAACCCGGCTCTTGTATTTAGCCAAAGAGTAACTTGGACTGTTTAATTTCACAGTGATTCAAATAAGCGGGTAAGTCATCCCATCTGGTAATGGGTAGTGGGGTGGTGGGGTGAATGAAAATAACCAATCACTACAGTTAACTAGGAAACAAAAAGCTCAAGTAATTCTGTTCTGTTCATCAGCTCACACTGGCTGCCAGAAATATCTTTAGAAGGACTTGATTAGCGGGTAGAATAAGTGGGATAATAATAAAATAGGAAAGTAATTGACACAACTTTAATGTTTAATAATGAATACTATGCCAGGGGCAAAATAAAGAGAAACTGTCTTCTTTTCTGAGAGTGGGTTCTGACTTAAAATTTCTTAGGCCAAATATAGATAGCAATGATCTGAGGCTTGTGAACTACATTTCCAGGATTACAGTTAAAGTTATAAATCTAGTTAAAATGAAAGCACATGATCAACGATATTCAATCTATTATGAGTAATGATACCCATTCCATAGGTTTTCTATATGCTTCTGTTGAAAATATTTCCCCCTTTCTCGGAAAGCCTCGTGATTTTAAAATGTGAGCATGAAATAAACATATCTGTGCTTCTGTCTGGATGTTCTTTTTTTCGGTCCTGGTTGGATTGTGTTAACTAACTTCTCTGAAACAAGTAGGAAAAGTAAAGTTTTTGCTTTCCTCAAAAGATAGTCTTTTTCTCTAAATATTTGCATTCTGGATTTGGATCATCTCCAGAAGGGTACTCACTTCAAAATAGAGAAAAAAATATGTCTTTCCCTTCTCACTTGACTTTTCTTAGAAAGACCTTCCAATATTTTAAACTATTTACAGTACCTCTAGGTCATTATTCCCCTTGACTCTGCTGAAATACCCTGGGACACTATTTACAGCTGACTTCTGAGTTACCGCACAGCATCACTTTACAAAACGGAGACTTCACCATGCGAAAGCCATTATTTTGTTTAACACAACTTGCAATGGTAAGATTTTTTTTTTTTTTTTTAGTTTGCCACTTTCATACGCACACTGCCGTGACTGGTAGTGTTAGTTATAAAAACCCCAGAAGCTCTGACGTGAAGCTATGTGTCTCTCCAGAGTCAGTGTGTCAGTATTGTTTGGGACTAAATTATAAAATCAAAGATGCTGATGAGAAAGTAACAGGCGAATAAACAGGCAAAAAAACATCCGATGGCATTCACTATTATGCTTTACGGATAGCAACCTAGAGCTTTCTAAGCCATCAGAGGACAGTGGGCCAACCCAGGAAGACCATGCTTATTGAAGCTATAAAAAAGAAGTTCCCAAGTTTGTATGGAGAATAGTTGTACTCTGAGAATAACTTCAGAGCTACCCTTCTTAATAGTAAAAATGACTCGGTTGCTGTTCCAACTAAAAATCAATGTGGCTCACAATTTTAATAAGGAACATGAATCTGAAAACGTGTTTAGCATCAGGTTATATAAACACACTCTAATGAGATACCATAAAATCCATCACATTAAAGGCTGGTTTCGTGCAAGGTATATTAGCTAAAAATGCTCCATATATTAGGTCAGTATACAACAGTACACATAATAAAGCAGCTCTGTCAAGATAAGATGCATGCTTTGCCCCTTAAAACTGTTATGTTTTGCACATTTTATAAGGTTCCTTGAATACATGAATAAGATAAGTTATTCCCATCTCTTTCTTAAGCAATCTCAGAAATGGCTATGACCTGAAACTGGAATTCTTGTAAACACCCATCCGAAGAAAATGTGTGCAGCTCTGTCTTAAAGAGATGGTACATGTTTAATTATACCAACTTCTTCCAGCAGAATACTATTAACATGCACATTAGCATCATCTCATTGGTTCATCCTGCTGCTCCACCTTAGGGGCAGCAGTAGGAGCTAATCTTATTGCTCCCATGCGCATAATAATGAAATTTGGTCTTGTCTCAAGGCAGTGTTCTCTGGTCTAAAGTACAGCTATTACTATTCTGGAAATTTTCTGACCGATTCATTGTGAAAGATAAAGAAATAAAATAAAATATAGTCCCAAACAACGATTATAAAGTACATTGTTTTACCTTGAGTATCGAATAGTGATTGAAGATACGAATGACTCCAATAAAGACATGAGTAGAAACTAAATTCTTCGATAGCTAGCTATATCTTATACATTCAAGAAGCACACCCCACATATAAACCCTGACAATCAGTGTATACCTAAAGTTCTGCTTCTGAACGCTACCTTCAGCTGTGTACCGGTGGGATAAAAAACAAACCCAAACCATAGAAAGACTCCTTTCTTCATTTCTTTTTCATCCATTTCCCAAGAAACAATGACAAGATCGCATAGAATATATAATACCCTTGCCTTTTTGCATGCAATGTTGGAAAGCTCTAATAAAAAAAAATATGCATACATTGCAGAGCACACACAAAAATACATGTGAATTCAAGGCTACTGAATTAAGGGAGGTTGTTCCAACATTTCCCCCACTGTACATTATTTGTATTCAAGGTTTTTGAAATGACATTGTAATCTGATGATGCACCAGCCTATTATATTGTCTAGCAGGACAAATATCCTTGCGTTTTCTCTGTAGAACTAACACAATTTTTCCATGTCAGAGGTGCATAATATCCTGGCGGTCATAAGGAATGATGCTATTAATCCTCTTGGGCAATCTCCAGGTCTGATTATTAGGGAAATAAATTTGCATGCTGCATATGAGCTAGGTGAATCACCGAGAGCACAAATTATATTTCCTGACAGCAAGTTAGAGAATGGAGCCGTGTCGCTTTTTTATCTTTCCCCCCCTCTGAAAGCTATAGAATTTCAATTCATTACATGAGATTGGTTAGAATTCAAGTCTCTTTTTAAGTTGATATTAAGTTGAGTCTGTTATCTCTGCGAAGGCTGGTAGGTTTCCCCAGAGTATCCACCTAATCACTACTTAAAAAAATCGAAACGTATAGTTAGTGTCATGATTTAGGTACCACGGCTACTTTATTTATCAGCGCAGAGTGAGATAATTTCAATTTGAGCCTCCATAGCCCTCATGAATTTAACTGACTTGAAAGCTTTTCACACCAACTCCATTCTTCCCTCCCCTTTTGTTGCATATTCTAATAATAGTTATTCTGGGCACCTTCCTTGCTGCCATGCCAAACATTGCACCAGGCTCCTTCCTCTCTCGTAGAGACCTGATTCCAGTCAAGCTTGTGCAAACAGCCTCCAGTTTCTCTCTCCACATTTGACTGCCTCCTCTGCCAGTAGTACTGCCAGGCATGTCTGCATTCAATATCCATGATGAATGTAGTTTTATTATTTCCAGGGGTTGGCATCTGAGAAACCTTTTTGCATTATTAAATTTGAACAGGGAGAATGATAGCAAATAAGAGCATAATAAATTGCTTTATGTCCTAATGTATTAATTAAGCAGACATTTATTATAATGGTTGTTTTATAGACCTATTGTAAAAATGTATGATTGTGTGGTGATACTCCTAGCTGGAGCCACATATGGTAACTTGGGTAGATGGCTTGTGACGTTTGTCAGGTTGGAAAGGGTTCATCGGGTCTAGTCTGCAAATTCACGAGAAGGCAGAGAACCTGGCTCAGAAGTAAGCTTGGGGAGGATAGTTTTGCTATAGCTATGGTATATCAGGGCAACAATCTTTTTATTAATATTGTAGTTGTGTAAAAATAAAAATGTATATACCCAGTGCAATAAATACCTTATATAGTACAGTTTCATAGTTTATAAGGTATGTTTACAGATGAATGCGCCACAAAAGAGATAGCAAATTATAGAGAGTCTTTCAACTCAAAAATGTATATTATTACTATTGTTTGAAACAGAAATAAGTGTATATTTCAGAATAGTAAGGATAATGCCAAATCCAAAAAGCAGACAATTTTGGGATATGGAAGAACTAAATATTTTAGATGATATATATTTATTCAGAGCAAACACGAAGCTGCACAGCTCAGGGGTTTGCATCTTGGCCTTTTGATTACTTGAGCCATGGGTAATTGTTAGAAAAACAATTCTTGCTTTATCTTTCTTCTTCACAGTGGAATAAGTGATTCATCTAATATTTTGCCAGCTAAGTAAATGAATAAATAAAATATTCAAGAAAGTTCTTCTATCACTTTCTTTCCCATGCAGTCAATATGGTTTCAGTCATTCTCAGAACAGAAATACCTTTGAATCACAGGTGTGTTCTGCAGGCACATGGCTTGGGATTTTGCATAATCAGGAAATATTCTCTACATTTAAGAAAAGGAAGTAGCAGTTGGAGAGAATGCAGAGGAAGTCCATAGGGAAGGTTACTAGACTTATCTCAGGGACTGTTACTTGTCCCTCATATGGAGGCTTATTTTGTCTTTAAATAGTAGCTCTTTTCAGCACTATGGACTTTGATTCCTGCCTAACACCAGACACTGAGGCTGACTCTAGAGGTGGTTTGTAACTAGCCCAGAAAAGGACATGAATTTAGATGCCGAAGATGCCTAAAATCAGTTACTGCAGTGAAGCAAACCAAATCAACCCTCAGTGCCATTCTCAGCGCCTATCTGCAAAGCAGGTATCAGAGTTATTAGGGAGAAGGAGAGATGGGGAAGGGATGAAGCTGAAACATATTGATCTCCGAGCACATACATGAGGCTTTCCAACCATGGGAAAGAAATAGAAAGGCCATGCAAGGTGCCTCCATGAACCAATAAGCAAATGGCATGAAACCCATAAAAATGCTGCCTCCCTTTCTGTGATCTGAAAACTCATTCCATTCCTTAAGAATATATTAGTTTGTCAAGTACCTTTATGTTTAGAAGGTTATAAAATCTGAGTGATCTGAGTTTTCCACTCTGGTACCAGTTGTTCAAATATTACATATACATTAGAGAAAAAAAGATGCCATTCCAAATGGCAAGCATCCTGCTAGGCACCTTGTTTGTGTCATTCACTGTGGTCTGCACCATGGTACCCTACCCTTACACAGAGCCAAGGGGTGTGGCTTTATTTTACATTCGAGGACATTTCACATCAAGGGCATTTCACATCAAGGGCATTGAGGTCTAGGCAGTTAAGTGAATGCCCACGCGTACAGCTAGGAGGTGAGAGAGTTGGTATTCAGATACAGTTTTGATGCCTAAAATTTCTTATTATTCTTGGGCCAATCTTTCTGCTAGCGAGAGGGAGACAGATAAAGGTAGAGGTAGAGATACAAAGTGGAGAAGGCAATGGCACCCCACTCCAGTGTTCTTGCCTGGAGAATCCCAGAGACGGAGGAGCCTGGTTGGCTGCAGTCCATGGGGTTGCTAAGAGTCGGGCACGACTGAGCGACTTCACTTTCATTTTCACTTTCATGCATTGGAAAAGGAAATGGCAACCCACTCCAGTGTTCTTGCCTGGAGAATCCCAGGGACGGGGGAGCCTGGTGGGCTGCCGTCTCTGGGGTCGCACAGAGTCAGACACGACTGAAGCGACTTAGCAGCAGCAGCAGCAGCAGAGATACAAAGAAGGACACAGAGAGAGAAGCAAACAAAGGGGAGAGGTGTGAGGAAAAGAAAGAGATTGAGAGAAAGAAAGAGCCAAAGGAGAGAGAATTTGAGTCATAATGAAACAAGTGAGAAGGTAAATGTGATCTAAAATATTCCTCTATGTTTTCACAAAGAAAGAAAAAGTGAAGTTGCTCAGTTGTGTCCAACTCTTTGAGACCCCATGAACTGTAGCCTACCACGCTCCTCAGTCCATGGGATTTTCCAGGCAAGAGTACTGGAGTGGGTTGCCATTTTCTTCTCCAGGGGATCTTCCCGAACCAGGGATCGAACCCAGGTCTCCCACGTGTAGGCAGATGCTTTGCCGTCTGAGCCATGTCACTCCAAATGTGAGACTGGGTGCAGTGACTTTACACCCCCAAGAATCACATGTAAACCATTTATTTGTTCTTGAGAATGAAAGGAAGGATCTTAAAGTTATGTGACTTCTGGTCATTACCTTTCTCAGAAGATTTCTCGCGGTAAACAGTCTGTAAAGTCTCCTGCTTCTGGATTATGCTGTCTGGACTGAGACAGAGTTAGATGCAAATTAAATCTTGATCCTTTCCTAGCTGTTATGGCCTAGAGAAAGCCATTTAATCTCTATGAGTGTTCGATTATTATTATTGTTATTGTTTTTATTAATATTATTATCCTTAATAGACTCCATTGTAAAAGTTCATGAAGCACGGTGAATACTCCCAGGTCTCTGGTCAAAATGCAAATGTGTATAGTCCAGACCATAAACCAGGCAGAACCCAATCCTCCCATGTCATTATCTACCTGGCATAAAAACAGTGCGCTCATTGGCTGGGCCCCAGACACTGAGCATAAAACCAAAAGCCACGAGCGGCCGTGATTAGCCTCCTGCACCACGACTGCGTGCAACTTGACAAGGCATTCCATTATAATTGCAGTAATTTCCTCACCTTACATTTGTCCTGGCTTGCACAACGAACAAAAATCTTTACTTCAGTGCCTTCCTATGAGTCCCGTAGTTACTCCCAAGAGATAAATTATACTTTTATTGACATTTTCCTGATGTGGAAACTGAGTTTCAGAAATTCGGAATGATCTGCCGATGCCATCAATAACTAATAGATTAGGACTAAGAACTCAGGTTTTCAGCTTCTCTTGGTACTCTTTCAGGGACTGAGATTTTGGATTTTGAATCTTAAGCTGAGATGTTTCAAAAAGAGAATGGAATATTTTCTACCAAATTATTCAGCCGGAGAACTTCCCCATTGGCTCAGCAGTAAAGAATCTGCCTGCAATGCAGGAGACACAGGAGACTTGAGTTCGATCCCTGAGTCAGGAAGATCCCTTGGAGGAGGAAATGACAACCCACTCCAGTATTCTTGCCTGGAGAATCCCATGGACAGAGGAGCCTGGAGGGCTATAGTCCAAAGGTTTGCAAAGAGCTGGGCATGACGGAGAAACTGAACACATACACACATTCGGCCAGAGTAAGTAGCTGGAAAACACTATGCTTTATATAGGCTCTGAATCCACAAGGTAAGTTGACTGATTTTTAATATTCTTAATTTATAAAATGTTTAATCTTAAACTAAAAATTAATTTAAATTAAAAAATCTTTTTAAAATTTGCATAATTAAACCAACACTAATACCACTTGCATTTATTACATAGGGTTTGAATTCCAACCATTGCATGCTTGTCCTGAAAGCAAAGACTGGCTTCTCAGGATTTTGCCCAGGGCCCTGGCATCCACAGGGAGATGGCAGTCTACTGTTAGCTTCTGCGCAGTGACCTATCCTGACAAAAGAGGAATTTCACACTGCCCAAGCAGCTGACAAAACAGCTCACCTTTCAGGGAATACGTAATATTTTCTGATAAGCAGCTTATGCTAGTTTTCTTAGCAAATAGCCCGGAAGCATTTCTGTCTGTGGCATTTTGAGATGTGATAAGTTGAAGGGAAGCCCTCTGACCATGCCAGAGTCAGGCAGGCCCTTTTTTGTTCAGGGGACAGGTCTTTGGAAAGATGTAAACATGTGGCAATTTGAAAATGATATAAAGTAATTGATCACAGAGACAGCCCAGAGCATGCATTGTTAACAGAAACACATGTCCCTGTTTATGGAATTGTAAACAGAGGAGTGCGTGTGTATCGTATTTATTGTTGGAGGTGAAGGCCAAAGCCTGGGGCAAGATTAGGTCGAACCCTTGTCACTTTTGCACATGGCCATGCATAAAAGCAATATTTTGTACACATATTGTGCATATATAAAAATATACGTGCACATACTTTTGTAGCAGTATTTTCAACTGGGTGTTCAAAGAACAGCGAGCAAAGTGCTACAGGATCCCATTCCGGATTTCAGAGGCTCATCACGGAAACTTAATGAAGGGACGATACTTGTGCCTTTCTGTGATGAGGAACTGAGGATCAGAAAAGCCTAGGTGCTTAGCTTTCCTTACATCTAGAAGCTAATTAACAGTAAGACTTATGATGTGAACTGAATCCTGACTCCAAAGCAGGGTGTCCACCGTGCCACTCTCCTTCCAGAACTGAAAACACTGAGGTGCATTTAGCAGAGCTGCTTGCCTGTGAGTGCTTGCTATTGTGAAAACCTAGGGTGATGCTATCAGACCACTCAAAGACAAGGGGTCATGGTCTCGAGTCTCTAATTATGCACCAAAGATGACTTAAGGAGATGCTTTGTCTCCCCACGTGTCTGAGCACCAAGGGCTTGGTCAGGTTCTGGTAAAAGATGAAGATAGTCTTTGGGGAGATTTCCAAATGGCTTAGAGCCTTTGTATTGCAAAGAACACTAGTGTGCCTACAGAGTTTGCTTTCATAAATTTGGTTGCAGGCTATTTTGAGGGAAAACGCCTCCCATCTTCCCTTTCCCTTGCAGGTATTCGATAGCTATTAGACCACATTTTAAAATGAATTGTGTGCACTGATGTTAAAGAAGGTTAGACTCTCTGAGCTGCCACCAGTGACATATGACTACAGTGACAGTCAGTCAGCCGTATTCAAAATGAATTAATCAGAAAACACAGACTACTTCAATGTGACGTTTAGAGGGAGGAGGAACAGCTACTTATTTACCAAAGAGATGTCACGGAACCATCTTTCTATCTGGAGATAGCCTATGGCTACATAATCCTTTCAAACCAGCCGTGGAACGATACACTACACTCATAGCCAGGTCTTTTAGGCCGGTTCCCTCTTGTTCTCTTCACTCGTTCCTCAAGCTGGCCTTGGTTGTTTTATTTTGGGGAAGGTCACAAGATGAAGTGGGGGTTTTGGATACCTTCCACAGGGATTACAGGGGCACAGAAAGCCTTTGGAGATGGAAGCATTTCCTCTGATTGTTCTTAGAAGTGAACATACGTAATGTCTGGCACCCTTGAAGGAAGAAATATGGTAATAATGGTGATAGTGGTACCTTAATTTTACAAATATGTAATGCTAATTATGTAAACAGTTGAGAACTCTGAAAACTCTTCATCGTTCATGTCAGACAATGGAAATATTATGCAGTCTAACTCGACATTATACAGTAATAATGTTATTTCACATGGGTTAGTTGACAAGCATGGGCCAATACTGTCTATCAAACAAAACTCTTGTGCCAGATTATATCTTGGTGATAAGTAGAAGAAGAGCCACTCAGAGTCTGTTTATATATTAATCAAGGCATCAGATTCAGGCCGCTCCTGTAGTTACGTTCTTTACTAAAAATTATGAAAATCTTCTGGATACCAGGCATCTTAGTCAATTTGAATTGCTATAACAAAATACCCTAGAGTAGGTAGCTTAAACAACAGAAACTTATTTCTTCTAATTCTGGAAGCTGGAAGTCTCAGAACAGGCCGCCAGGAGGATCATGCTCTGGGGAGAACTCACTTCCTGGTTTGCAGATGGCCACACCCTTGTTAGATCCTAACTTGGCAGAGAGAGGGTGTTTGAGAGAGCAAGCAATCTGATGTCTCGTCTTATAAAGATGCTGATCACTTCATGAGGACTCTACTCCTGACATCATCTCAGTCTACACTCATTTCTTTTAGCTGGATATTTGCTTGCTCACAGTGCCCCCAACTTCACCCCTCCTCTGTTCATGAAATCTTTAAGCTTAAGTTAATTGTATTATAATGAGTTCTAGGAGTTGGTTCTGTTTTTTTGTTTTTACCAAGAGTTTAGGAAATCATCTTACTATGACTCCTCAAATTGTATATTCCCTTCACACTTAGACGAGTGAGGTGGATACTATGCAAGTGTGTCATGAAGACAAGCCAGCTACTTTGCACCCAGGTACTGCTTCAAAGGTGGCTCGGTTGTAAAGAATCTCCATGCCAAAGCAGAAGATGCAAAAGATGTGGGTTTGATACCTGGAGAAGGAAATGGCAACCCACTCCAGCATTCTTTCCTGGAAAATCCCATGGACAGAGGAGCCTGGTCGGACACGACTGAGTGACTAAGCATGCGCAGTTAGACTTGGTGAAGACTTGTGAAATGATTATAACACTTGTCCCAAAGACAAGGACTTTGCTTCTGGAACATCCAAAATAAAATGCACATTTTCATGAAAATTCATGGGAAATTCCTCCTTTCTACCTACTACTTAACCGACTCATTTATTTTTTTTTACATTTCACAATAGTCATAGTTGTTAAAAAATATTCGAGTCTCAGTGTCAGAAAGGTCTAGGGTTCCAATTTGAAATTAAACATATAGCAGCAAGATCTTTTGGATAACTGAGAGAAGCATCAATGATTTTCTTCATGGGACTGGGAATATTTCAGATGAGTTGTTGAACTACAATGCCTGCAGTCCTTAGGTGATATATGTCTAGATGGAAATCAAAGGTGAAATTCTTTTTTCTTTTAAGAAGCAGTGAAAAACCTGAGGGGTTTATACCACTGAAGAAAGAGATTATTGAGTAATTACCAGCCAAAACTGACTTGTTAAGAGCTTGGTGAAACTTGGAGGCTGAGTCTACATAACAAAAAGTGAAGAGGATATTTGGTAATTATTATTTAATTTGAGCCATCTTTGCCGAGAGGTCCTTTTACAATTAATTAGTCTTCATTTAAACATAATTTCATAAGTGGACCCCCAAGTATCACCTCGGGAGGAAAACACAGTACCAATAATGTTACTATATCATAAAATATCATAATGAGATCTCCGACATAGCACAAATAATTATCCATAACCAAACAAAGCAGTCCTTAACGTGCAGAATATCAGTCTTATATTTCTCTCTCCTCCACCCACTGCAGCCCCTCTCTCAAAAGAAAGAAAAACTTCCAAGTCCTATATAGAAAAAGTAACTGAGTAAAATGTTTCAATTAATATAGATTAATTTTGCTGTGTGACTTGAGCCTAGAAAATGCTGTTAAGGAAACGTCTCAAAGCTTTGTCAAGGAATTTCTTTTGCAGGTTTGTGGTGCAAAGAACACCTGGTTTGGAGATGATACCAGATGGGAGCGTAATGTACACTCACTTCATCAGTTCTCTCTTCGTATGTTAATTCTGTTTAGTTCCACTTCAACTCCCTATAAGGTACACGTGTAGGCGACACCTATGCTGATGCAGGCACTGTGCTTTCTACGTAATGAGCTTCTACTTTACAAGTAGGAACCAAATCTTAATAGATTTTATATTCCTGGTGCCCAGCAATGATGTTCAAATGTAAATGTGTGTAGTTTGGGGAACACAGTATAGACTAGGATTGGACACTAGTGTTAATGTAATAGGACAGGATACATGATCATGGAGGGTCTTGAATACAGTCAAGAGTCTCAGACAATAATGATACAGAAACCAGAGAGTGATCCTGTGTAAGGACTTTAATCCATATAATATCCATGCCATTATGTCATGCAACTTGTACAGTTGGCAATTTTGTTTCTGAAGGGAGTAAGAGAGTAAATATTTTCTGCTTTGTAGTCTCTGCAGCCCTTATAGCTGGGAAAGCAACCACAGACAATATATAAGCAAAAGGACTAGGCTGGATGTAGCCAATGGGCCCTAGTTTGGTGACTTCTGATCTGGTTCAATGCCTGCTATTTTTCAAATTTTCTAACAAAAGAACATTTGGATGAAGTCTTTGGAATGGCAAAAGCAGTCCTTAATGAATAGTGGCATTAGTGTTTTTGATCACCCGTACTATATATGGATCAACAAAAATAAATGACATTATAACTCTGAATTCACTGCCTGTATTTGTAAGTGCTCAAGTTGAATTATAGGGATATGGATTGAGAGGTGAGTGAATCCTGCAACAATCCTACTGAAAATAATGTTCAAGCCAAAAAAACTGAATTTCAGTGATCCAGTAATTTAGTCAAAATATCAAGAAACCAGTCAGTTCTCCTGAAGAGTTCTGCATCTACTTCAGGATGATAACTCAGCATCAAGACAAAGTCAAAGTGAGCCGTTGGTCCATGCCAAGTTTCCTCAAACGTGAAGACTTGGGTAACATGAGGTGCCTGCTCAGAGTCTAAGCTGAGCCTGCTGTCATCCTTGTTTGGCTATAAAGGAATCTAAACCCTGGACTGTATCCAGCCTCGGAAACAATCCAATCACTGACAAGAATTTTTCAGAGTGCGGTTGTGGCCCTTGGAGTCGGTTGTAAACAAACATCTGGAACTTCCACCTCTTTCCAAATACCATTATAGGCTTTGCCACATTTGAAAAGACAATGATGATGATAATAAAGACCCAGCAGTTAATTGTCCATGACCCTTCAGATGACAGTTCTTTTGCCTCCTCTCATGCACTGGCACCCTGAGTATCCCTGCTGCCCAGGCGTGATCTTCCTCCCTGCAGGGGTTTTTGAGTGTTTGAATGGTATATCACACACCTTTAAGGCTGTTATTTTCAAGTTTTAATAATGTTTTGCAACCTACTTCCTGTTTCTCAGCTGCCAACCTTGCCAAAAGCATTCCCTGTCAGGTACTAATTTGGGTGACGTGACGACCACTTGATCTAAATTTTTGGTGGGTAATTACTGAGTCAGAAGTGAGTAATTTTTTGATATCCAGTGGCAGTCAGAAAGGTGGGTATTTTACTACCCACTCATTAGAGATTCCCCAGTAGCGAAATGTCCTGAATTTTGATCTGTTTGCAGACAGAAGGAAAATCTGACTGCTCAAACGAAAAGTAACTTTCTGCTTATTTTGGCAGCAGTTATAGGGTGTATTGAAGTTTTTTTATTATAAACTCACTCCAGTGTTTCATTGTACCTGCAATATTAATTTTGTATTGATCAGAGTTTCATAAAATGACTTCCTTCTTTTTATAAATTACAGAGGTCTTACATTTAACTTGGAAAATTGTTGAAAATATTTCAATTATTATGGATTTAAGAAATACCAGAAGTCCTCTGGGGCAAATCCTAGTACTTAAGAATAAAGATCATTGCTGGAAGTGCCAGTCTTTTTTATGTAATGCTTTGGATGGATACCTTTCAGGTTTGTGCAATTGTTTATTTTATTTTTCTATCAGAAGAAATAAACAATAGAGATATTTTTGGTGAAAAATGAAACTGATCACTTAACCTTGAAACACGTTGAAGTACCCATTTATTGGAAACGGTAAAGCTAAAATTTTTTTGTTTTTTTTTTGAAATTTTTGTTTCTACTTTTAGTGGAAGATACCGACACATTCCTTAACTACCAACAGAAAGTTGAACTAACATTACAGATCTTTTTGCCTTTCATAATATCCTATGATGAAATTGTAGTTTTTTTGCTATAGTTAGTTGAATGCATAATATAGACTCACTTCTTTATAATATGGTTTCATTATATATATATATATATAGTTTATAATATATATATCATATATATATTTTATAATATAGTTTCATTATTCAGGATTCTGTGCCTAAAGAGCAAGTTTAAAAGTGAAAAATTATTATTTAATTGATTTAATGAAATTATTTTAAAAAATACTGACTTCAATAACTCTGTATTAGTTTCTTGAGGCTGCTGAAACAAATTAACACAATCTGAATGGGTTAAAGTAATGTAAATTTCTGATAGTTACAGAGGTCAAAAGCCCAAAATCTATGTTGCTGGACCTAAATCACTATGTCAGTATGGCCATGCTCCCTCTAGAGGCTCTAGGGGAAAATCTCTTCCCTAACTCTTTTCAACTTCTTGTGGTTGCCTGCATTCCTTGGCTTGTGGCTGCATCAATCCAATTTCTGCCTCCACTGTCATACTGACTTTGTGTGTGTGTGTGTGTGTGTGTTTAATCCCTTCTTACAAGTTTACATGTGACTGCCCCTAGGGTTCACCTGGATAATCCAGAGTAATCTCCCCATTTCATAAAGACCCTTAACTTAAACACATCTACGAAGCCTACCCCTCCTTACTTGAAGGGTCTACAGCTAAAAATACCAGAGTGGAGTCTCATCATTACACTTTTGTCACGCAGTTCTACAGGGCTTGGACTGCAAGTAGTAAAGAAAATGACTCATTTGAAAAACTTTAGTTCCTCTCAGTAACTCATGTAAGACTTGTACCTCTACCTATTTCTGAAGGGGTTCAAGGTAATTAATCAATAAGCATAAGGAAATATTAGATATTTAGAAGTGAAAATAGCAACTTATATTTTACCATAAACAAATATTTTTCTAAGTACTTTAAACATTGTAACAAAACCAAACTTCTATGGGTTAGATGCTTATATATCCATTATGAATATGAAAAAATCTGATGTACAGAGAGATCAAATAAACGCAGATGGAAGACGGCAAAGTAGAGATTCAAATCCAGGAAACTGGTTTAGAACCCAAGGTTTTAACCCAATGCTACGTGTTCTTGCCTGGAAAATCCCATGGACAGAGGAGCCTGGTGGCTGCAGTCCATGGGGTCGCTAAGAGTCGGACACGACTGAGCGACTTCACTTTCACTTTTCACTTTCATGCATTGGAGAAGGAAATGGCACCCCACTCCAGTGTTCTTGCCTGGAGAATCCCAGGGACGGGGGAGCTGGTGGGCTGCCGTCTATGGGGTCGCACAGAGTCGGACACGACTGCAGCGACTCAGCAGCAGCAGCAGCAGTCTACCTGCCAGCCTTACTCCCTTCCATAGCTTCTCTCTAAATCTTCCACTAGTCAGGATTTTCTCTCTACCCTGCTCCTACTTTTAAATCCACACTTATTTTTGAAGCATGCTTTACATTTCTCTTTCTTTAACAAGCTCTATTATTCCCAGTTGGAAATGAGTTTTATTTTTGCCTAATCCTTGCAAAGATTGTGCTTCAATTAGGATATAGATGATATTCTTTTATAGCATCACTATACAATAAGCATTTGTGGTTGGTTAAAAACTGTACCCCTGCCCAGACATCCAAATCTTATTCCCTGGATCATCTGAGTTAACTTGTATGACAAAAAATAAAATAAAATAAATAGGCTTGACATGGCTAGATTCTCTGCTTACTTAGGGTTTCACTGAGCTCAGATCAAGGTTCAGTTCTCATCTGGAGTTATACATCCTCTTCCAAGCTTTCTGACTGTCGGGAGAATTAGTTTCATTGAGTTTGTTAGACTGGGATCCACATTTTCATTTTCCTTGCTGGTCACTCTCAGCTCCTAGAGGCACTCTTTGTAGTCATGTACAGAAATGTCTCTGAATTAGATAGTGAAAAATGATTTCACTCTGCTGAGGCATATGTATGCTTTAAATCATGACCAGTGCTGCCAAATTGATCTCCATAAATTTTATTGTTTCTACAACAATTTTAATTCCCACCTGCAGTGTAGAGGAATCCCCATTCCCATATACCCTCACCAAGACTTGATACTGATCAAAGTCTTTATTTTTTTTATTTCTATAGGTGAATATGATATCTTGCTATCGCTTAGGAATTGTTCTTTGATAATACTAAAGCTTGAGGAGTTCTGCGAATATTTGGATTTGGAGTAACTGACAAGGTATTGGACTGTGCATTCTCTGTAGTGTGAAAATATGTGGACTTCATATAAAGTGGTTTGATTTCGTGAATACTATCCTCTTCATTCTTTATTTAGAATCTAAGAAGGACCCATTTCTCTTGATATTCTTTTTTTATGTCTTTGGCTCTTCTTTGACGTCATCAACTTCTTGGAAGTTCTTAACCAGGAGATAGGAAGAAAGAGAGCAGTGGAGAATGATAAGTTAGAAAAATTAATAATAAAATACATCATACTGACCTCTGCCCCCAGATGAATCTGATACTATTAACCATCAGTTGTGCTCGTGTGCATACATAAGGGGCTTTGTAAGCATAGGAGAAAGCCCAGAGCCATGGGTTAAAACTCATAGAATGAGAAGAACTCTCTCTTTTTAACATGCATCAAAATCAACATTGTCTGGTCCAATGTGAACATACCTTTCGCTATCTTCTACTAGTAAAACTCTTTCAGTGAATATGAAATTAATGGGGAAAATATTGATTTTGGTTGTTAGTTTGCTTTCAAAAATTGAGCTCCTGCAATCTTGGTAGACTAAGTCTAAGACATATCTGTTTATCCATTTATTCCTATTAAAATGGCACTTCTAGAAAATATTATCTGGTATTAATCTGGTGAATAGTGTTATAAATGTCAGGGTTTATGTTTATTATACTTATTAAACTGGTCCTGATATCTCATAAAAATAAAATAAATGGCAGGGTTAGAAATTGAATACTTTGTATAATTCTTCAAATCTTTAATATTCTGTTTATTAAGTTTTTATTGAAATACAATACAAGGAGGACAGAGTGAGTGAGTGGAGTTGCAGAGCTACATAGCAACTGAGCTCCTGCAGTCCTAGGAGAAAAATTATCATGCCTCTATTTCTTTTATGAAAATCTCTTGGATTTCCAGAGTCTCTTCATTCCTGGAAACTGGTTTTTCAGAGCTAGTAGAGAGAAGTCACCTTTGCCTTTAGAAAGTGCTTTTGTTCAAGGAAAGGGGCAGACTGCGAGAGTATCCACTCAGTCAGGCCTGATTGCATTTTACCATTGTCATCTTTACACAGGGAACTATCCAACCTCAGTGGTGGGAGCAGAAGGAGCAAGGAAACCAACCACGATGGAGACTTGGAGACACACGTAGTCAGAGATACCCTCTTGGGGAATTCTTGGGGGAAACAGAGATACTGAATTTGTACTGTTATTTCTTCACCTGATAATAATAGTGCTAAGCATAGGCTAAGCCTCTTGCCATGCATCATCTGGGAGATAATGAGTAGCTACACTGAAACTAGGATTAGGGCCTGAAGGAGAAAACTCATGGAAGTTCTCATTCCATGAGAACTCATGTTGAATGGAAGTCTAGACTGTGCGTGGAAAATAACAAAGTAGAAGCCTGCTGTTCAAACTTGGGAGTAGCTTTCACCGTCAGAGAATCAAGCTTTTCTGTGAATCCCTTAACTTCTTTGCATCTGCTTTCACAACTGGACAGTGAGACTATCAACGGTTTAAAAAAAAAATATTTCCTTGGCCTGACTTCTGTGGTGATAGAGTGGGTAAGAATCCACCTGCCAATACAGGGTTCCATCCCTGGTCTGGGAAGATTCCACCTGCCATGGAGCAGCTAAGCCCATGAGCCACAAATACTGATCCTGCATGCCTCAACTACTGCAGCCCATGCTGCATGCTGCACCTACTGAAGCCCATGTACCTAGAGCCTGTGCTGCACAGCAGGAGGGGCCACCGCAGTGAGAAGCCCACGAATGGCAAGGAGGAGTGGCCCCTGCTCACCACAACTGAAGAAAACCTGCACATGGCAACAAAGACTCAGCCCAGCTGGAAATAAATAAGTAAATTTAGAAAATCCCCCTTGTCTGGTAAAATAAAGAAACTAATCATGATGAGTCACTTTGAGACTTTTCCAAAGTAAACCAAGATATTATCAGAGCAATACCAAAGGATTTTATATGCACCTCAAATCTGAATGGTCACATTTCATGTTCTGTCTCTAACCTATGTGTCAATTCTGACCTTGACACAGGAATAAAAAGAAGAGTATGTATAGGAGATAATTGCCTCTATAGGACAGATTGAGAAATTGTAGAAATACCTCTCGTGCCTATGACTGGGTATAGAGATCACAGAATCATGTCTACATAAGCAGTAATTGAAACCATATAAATTTATTTTTCTAAGAGAAAGAACACAGAGATGGAGCAGTTAAAGATGGATTGAGAGTCTGAGCAGTCAGCAAACTTTTGTGTATTAAGGGTTGGACAGTGAATATTTTAGGCTTGCCAACCATACCCTCTCTGTAGCAAATACACTATTCTGTCTTTGCAGCAAAAAAGCAACCATGGACAATGCAGAAACAAAGGAGTGTGGTTGTGTTCTAATAAATTTTATTTGGCGAAACAGGTGGCCAGCAGGACTTGGCTTGTGGGCTCTGCTTTGATGACTCGCTCTAGAGCACAAGCCTTTGAGGACAAGGCCTCTCTTCTCCTCACTGTGTGTCCCCAGTAATCCAGGTGACTGATACAAAGTAGAGGCATAATTAAGTTTCATGGAATGAATAGTGGATTATTACTTCGTTCACTCGTGCACATTCAATTTTGTATACAGATTCTGCTTTGATACTTTTCATGTGGGTTCCTAAAATGTACCAGGCACTGGGATACCTTATCTGACAGCTGGGACTGTTTTCCTTCTTGGCCTGTCCTTTTCTTACTTCGACTTACAAATTCTTTCCTAGTCGCTCCTGTGGAGTTGCTTATTTTGGCAATCAGAAATTAGTCAGAAGGGATTGAAAGCGGAATAACCATAAATGAGAAAATAAACCAAGGGCGTTTTATGGATTTGAATGTTTGATGTATTTATTTTACTGAAATCACCCTGTAAGTGAGACATGATTCCCTACAGCGCATTCTCAAATCTTCAACATGCTCCTTGAAAAAAAGTACCTTTGTCAAAACTGCTTGGGAAATGTATATTTATGCTGTCCATTGGAGAGTTGATCACCAAACGCACCAGATTCTATGGTAATGAATCAGAGGAATCAGGGAATGTGTGTTTGACCTGCTCATACAACAGCAAGTGTGACTTGGGGCCTGTTCCCTTAGAGCCCTGTGAAGATGTGAGAACACGGTCCTGGGGCCAGACATAGCTGGATGTACTGAGGGACGGTGTTCCTCGACAGGCATCTGCTGCTCTGTTGCTCTCCCTTTATATGGGGCAAACCTGAGAACAGTCTTCAGTGACAAGAACTGGGCTCAGACATCTAGCAGTCTGAACTTGGACACCAGACATTTGGAGGATTGCTGGAAATTCTAGTTGCCTGGTATCTGGAGACTTAAGGATTGATTTTGGAAACCTATGTCTCGATGCAATCCCTGCTGCTGGGAGGAGAAGGTGTTTCTAAACTTACAGGGGGAGTGGTGGCTGCCCCTGTAGAGAGAGTTGGAGCCACAGTCTCTGCGAGCTGATTTCTAAGTACTGCAGGTAAAGGCTGTTTTCCAGTTGTATTTGGCCATGGAGATCCACCCTGCCCCCTTTTGGTATATGTGCATGTTATCTTGTTTTGCAAACCACCAATTAATAGCATATGGGACCAGTGCTTCATGGAGCATGCTTTGAAAACATTCTATTAACTGTTGTGATAGACTGACTTTTTAAATGGCCACAAATGTTCACACCTCCCTGTATCCACACCCTTGATGATGTGAGTCTGTGGTTTCTTCCAGTGAAAGGCGAGGTCTCTTTCCTCTACCCTTGAACTTGGTCTAATGCTGTGAGTTGCTTTTGCTGATGTGCCAGAGATGAGGCTAAACCTCAAGAGGACTTGGACTTCCACTCATTCTCTCAGGCTCCAGTCAATGAGCTTGGGCTAGCCTGGGTGCTGACGGGGCACCAGTCACCCCCGTTGTCCTTGCCAAAAAGCAGACAACTATCACACAAATGGTGACGTTGTCCTAGACAGCCCTCAGCCGACCCCTAAATATATGAGAGATACCAGCCGTGACCAGCAGAACTGACCTCAACCCTCGGCTGGTAAGAGGATGCCCAGTGGAGACCAGAACTACCCAGCTGACCTGGAGATTTGTGGGCAATAATAAGTGCTTCATGTTTCAGGATGCTGAGTTTGGTGTCCTGGTAGCTCTGGTCTCTTTCTCTGACTACATAATTGCCACTGACAGAGCTACTAATTTGTGGCTTTTTTATATTCCATTTCTCATTCATGAAATCAAGGCCAAGCAGTGACTTTATTGAAAGAGAAAATTGGATTGATACATAAAAAAAGGTAATCAATGAAGGATATCCCACCAAAAATATATGTGTTAACAAAGGATGATTGTAGATGTGTTGTTTTCACTCAACATGGACAACCTTGTACAGTCATAGCCCAAAGATATAAAATTAGTCTGTGTGTGTGTGTGTGTGTGTGTGTATGTGTGTGTGTGTAGGGGGAATCTCAGTGTTATAGAAGAGCATATACAGGGAACTATTTTTCTTCCATACAGCCTCCCCTACTGACTGAATCCACCAGGTATCAGATGAAATACACTTGCATTCATAGGATGTTTCTGAAGGTTTCTTCCCATCCTGAATTTTTTTGATAAACTGTTTTTGGTCTGGAAATAATAGCGAGTAATAGTGTGAAATTTTTTTTTTTTTTTTGCTCTTGACTTAAGCTTAGAAGGTAGAGGAAGAATCTTCTCAAATAGCTAGAAAGGTAAAAACAGCAAAATGACACAGAAATACTTCCCTCCCCCCACTCCAAGTTTCTGTCCAAGGGGAAAATATCAAAGCACAGAAGTCTCTCTCCTCTCAGAAAAGCATTCATGGGTAAACAAATCGGTGCCATCTTCTCTCTGCCCTGAGAAGCTGTGAGCACAGCGTGGGGAGAAAGGATCCATCTTCCCGGGCAACAGAACAACTGCGAAGCTGCTCACAGAAATCAGGGGCTCATTGGACCAGTGGAATTCCCACACCACACACTTGAGGCACTTGACTAGTGCTGTTTGTTGGGATGCAGCCAGCTAATTGAATTTAAATTAATGATGTACATTTCTTTTAGTTTAAGTTGCTAAACTGTATTTTCATGTTTGATAGTCATTTGCTAAATCTTGGGAAAACATTGCATGTATAATAACCTACTTGAATCCCCTGTAGCATTAAAAAAAAACTAACAAGTTATATATGATTTACTCATTTGAAACACATCTGTATTTTAAAGAAACATTACTATCATCAGGTGAGGGATTGGGCTAATGATTTAAATTCTGATTCAGATATTATTTAAGAAGACTATGCCAGAAACAAAAGATACACTTATGTCTTTCTCAAAATGGGGAGACTTTGGCTCACTTTCAAAGAGAAAAATAAGAGATGTCGAGAAATAATTTTTTCGTGCAATAATAACTATTTTTTAAAATTTAATAACACAATTATTTTTGCTTTTCTTTAGCTCCCTGAACCCTAAACAGCAAAGGTAAAAAAAATAATTTACTCCTAGCTAACTAATTTGAAAAACTAAATATGTAATCTTTTCAAGGCATAAATGACTTGATTCTTTGCACTCTGCTAATTTGGAAAAAATGCATAAGGTTGCAAAAAATTAATGAAGAGCATTTAAAGCAGACTTCTTGAATTTGTTCTCATTATCTGTGTCTATAGTAAGTTTATCACAAAATAAACATAGACAAGATGCTTTAGTTGGGTTTATATTGTCTATGAATATGCTCTTTCTTTACATATAATATTGCAGTGGACATAACACTCAGACAAGAGTCAGAAGACACAGATCTTGATTCCATCTCAAGAACTCAGGAGTCAGGAAAACTCCAGTTAGTTCTTTAACATCTCTATTAGGTGGTTGCCTCGTATATTAAATGGTTATACTAATATTAGGATGAAATATATAATATTGACAGTAGTTGCCTGCATTTGACCAGCGAAAATGATGACTTTGTATGGTTCAAGCTATTGCTATTCTGTCTTATATGGTTACAACATGAAATAATGTTTTCTAACATTTTGTAATGTGCTGGTCTCTCAGTTGTGTCCAACTCTTTGCGACCCCATGGACTGTAGCCCTCCAGGCTCCTCTGTCCATGGGATTCTCCAGGCAAGAATACTGGAGTGGGTTGCCATGCCCTTCTCATTTCCCCTCTACATGAAATAATTTCTTTTAACAGTTTGGAATATGATGAAAATATATGTAAATGTAAGATTTCTATTGTCCTAACATAGGTGTGCATATGTGCAAACACAGGATAACCATTTGGTGCATAATAATTGATGCAGAGCGACACACATTGATTTGCCCAGGATGCAAAAAGGACTGAGGGAACCAGGTGGTATAAACCAACTTTTATGATTGCTCATTTCTTCTCCATTAAGATGTGTAAAATTTGGCCATTACATTAAAAAAAATAAAGTATGAGCTAGAGACTGAATGAAAAGCACAGGAATAATTGCCTATTCTATCTGCAAATCTTTCTTTACCTATCAGGGACACACTGATGACCTGACTTCTCTGTAGCCATCGTCTGATGCATAGCATTCAAAACATGGTCCAAATGTGTCTTTCCTTCAAAGTATTTAAACACTAGATTCTGGCTCTAAAGCAAGCCATCTTGGATATTCGCAAGTAACCAAGTTGGAGCCTTATGTCATTCAATCCCCCTGGGGCCAGGCACAAACACGTTGCCTCCTCTGCTCTTTACTGCACTGCATCTGCTTACAACCCACACCCCACACCCTCCATCCACAGCCTGTCCTGATGAACTCAGCAGCTTCTCTTTGCAGCTTAGCTGTGCTAGTCTCAGTCCAGCCACAACTAGGTCTTTGAGTTAAGTTCTGGCAGAAGTAGTCAGCCCATCTGCAGAGAAAGACTAGTGAAGAGGCACCATGAAATACATTTATGGGGTCCAGTGGTCTCAGGAAGAGTGAATGAATTATTTTCCTTTCTTACAATTGTGTTCTCTTGTGAGGCCTAAGTTTACTGCCTAACCTAAGGTGCTGTGAACTAGTGCACAATCTTCTCATTTTTACTTTAATCGGTCTGTATGGGTTTCTGCCACCTACAAACACAAACTCATGTTTAGGGTACATGCCTGTTCCAGGGACACCATTCTTAAACAGACTTTTGGTTTGTTTATGAGTCACTAGACACAACCATTTGGATTTATACCTTTCTATTTTCTGTATGTTACATGAACATATACAGGTTTTTTATGCAACTTATTTATCAGATTTATAGTCAGTGCCTTTTTTTTTCTGTAATCAAAATCAAATTCATGCCAACTTTTAAAAGAAAGAGAAAGGATTTACAATCATCAACATTATTCAAATGTTGTGCTATTGTACTGGATAGTCTACTTCCCAAGAGGACTTCCAAGAGCCCTTTAGTAACTGTAGCACTGCTGGAATATTTGCATAGCATCCTATGCTGCCTATTTCGGAAGGAGAAGCTCTCAATGGACACAATAAAGAAAAAGCCACATTTATTAGGTGTACCTTGATACCACATGCTTTGTGATCACCATGTGCTGCTGCTAAGTCACTTCAGTCATGTCTGACTCTGTGCGACCCCATAGATGGTAGCCCACCAGGCTCCCCCGTCCCTGGGATTCTCCAGGCAAGAACACGGGCGTGGGTTGCCATTTCCTTCTCCAATGCATGAAAGTGAAAAGTGAAAGTGAAGTCGCTCAGTCGTATCCGACTCTTAGCAACCCCATGGACTGCAGCCCACCAGGCTCCTCCACCCGTGGGATTCTCCAGGCAAGAGTACTGGAGTGGGGTGCCATTGCCTTCAACTATCATATAATTGCAGATGGTATTAACACTTTTTCCACTGTGAACCCCATATCAGTGCTTTTTAAGGATGGAGACTGAGAACTGTGACTCTCGGTAGCTTAAAATAAATCAGCATAAACATAAAGCAAAAGAAAATAAAGAAAAGATTTGTCTTCAGTCTAGCTGCTTCCTGAAGGTATAAACAGACCAAGAGGCAGCAGCGGATGCTCTTGAATCTGTTTGGACAGAGCCTCTTACAGACCTATTTTCTGTTAACTGTGGCATGGATGCCCTTTTGTATTTCATAAGCAAGAGAAGTCCTTATGCTGTAGTCTCATCGAAGGACAAAGTGACACTGCACTCTAGGAGATATTTCTTGTTTAAACAAGTAACAAGAAGATTATTTGAAAGGTAACAGCCAGGTTATGTACCCCATAAAAGTACGAATGATTTACAAATATTTAACAAGGAAAAAACTAATTATGCTGCTCCTGTCACAGAGAGGCCAGACTCAGAAATGGTATAATCAATATGGGAATGTTAGCTGTAATACAGTCTGTCAGCTTTTTAACCAACCAAAAAAAAAAAAAAAATCAGAAAGTCTATAAACAAAGTTGAGCCCTCTCCTCCAGCCCAGTGAATTTTATGTATCTGGTTGCATGCCTTTCACATGTAAGATATCTGAACATCCGGAAGCTATTTCCAGGGCCATTTGCGAGGGCCCATTTGGCCTGAGTTTTCTGGAATTCTCAGAAAACTGGGTGGCTTCAAAATGGGTTGCTGTACAGAAAATGTAACATTTTTTCTCTGGGTCCTAGTTAGTATTTCTTAGAACATTTGTCCTTTTCCACCAAATTAATAGAAATTTGACTTTACTATGGGCTCAGGAAGTTGTTTTCCTAGGAGGTGAGTATGTATGAAGACATTCCCATTGTTGTTTATTTTGCATGGTATCATATAGCTATATAAATTTATTGATAAAGATGTGTTAATGGTATTTCAGGGCCCGGGGAAATTGCCTGGTAGAGAAACATCACTCTGAAATATTATACAAAAAGTGGTTCTCAAAATAGTGTGAATAAAGGAGGAATCATATAAAAGTCACGAGCGTGGCTGGAGAGTCAACTCTGTGAGTTCAGTTCCCAGCTCTGGCCAGCCACTTCGTAGTCATGACCTTGGCTAAGACTGATGCACTACAAATCTTTCACCTGAGAAATGCAACCAACAATGGGAGTAATTTTATATGGTTATGGCAAAAAAGAAATAAAACATGAAAAGTGTGTAAAACAGTTTCTGAAAAATTGAAAGTTGTGTCTGACGTTTTGTGACCCCAGAGATGGTAGCCCACCAGGCTCCTTTCTCCATGGAATTCTGCAGGCGAGAATACTGGAGTGGGTAGCAATTTTGCCCTCCAGGGGATCTTCCTGACCCAGGTATCGAAACCAAGTCTCCTGCATTGCAGGCAGATTCTTTAACATCTGAGCCACCAGGGAAGCCCCGCGCACATAGTAAATACTCAATAAATACTAGCTTACTAGTATCACACCAAAGTCTTTACCATCTGCAACTCATGCCGTCTTAGCTCTGCTAAATTCTGGTCAAAACAGGCTTACAATCACAGTAATGGTTCCAATTTTTCTGAAATTTGCTGAACCTTTGGGAATAAAGGACTCTGCAAGAGGCATACACGAGTCCCTCTCTCCCAGCCTTCCATCAATACTTCCTGGCTTTCCTGGGCTGCTTCACACAGGTTCATGAATTGTCTCGCATTTTTCTTGTTGATGTTGGCTTGACTTAAAGCCCTTGATGATAGTTCTTTGCTACTGCATCTGTAGCCAAGACTGATAAGAATATTGAGGCCAGTGCCAGGGGCCCTGCCTCCCTCCTGCTACATCCAAAGTTATCAACCTACTCCTCACTATTTGGGAGTCTCCTGGTGAAAATGTGTCTGTCTTTTATTCCATGGGCACATTTTATTACCAGCTCAGTGAAACAGTCAGTGTGGTAGCCCCTTTGCTTGCAGTTCCTTCAAAAAAAAAAACACAAAATTTCAACTTTTGCTTATAGCACCATCCACAAGGTACAGGCATGCATGGATAAGGTCAAAATAAGGACTAATATCTAACATAAATATGATCCTTTCCTCTCCATCTCAGGCTTTCTCCCAGGAAATGGTACAAAAGAGTACTTTCCCAGCCAATTTTCTCAGCAAATTGGTTCCTAGAGACCTTGAACCATATCCCAATTCTGAAGAACTTGTCCAGGCACATCTGAATACCAGCTTAGGCTCAACAAAGCCTCCCTTCTATGTGATGTAAATGGCATGAAAATTTTCTATTTCCCAACAGAGTTTTACCCTGTAGTTTGAGGAACAGGGTTTGACCCACAGCAAATATGACCCATGTGATGGCTATGAGAGCAAGGCTCTCTGTGCTACTTGTTCAGAGATGGCACTCCACGTAAAGCTCTCAGAGTTGGGCCACCCCTGATTTGTAGCTTTGTCTCAGTAGTTTGGGTTGGTTACCACATTTTACATCGTAGTAACTTTACTTTATTGCTACTGTCACAACAAAGCAAAGCAGCTATTATCTCATAACAAACTAAAGCTACATTTCTAAACCATTGCATCTAACCAAACTACAGCACTGTAACACCTAATTTACAGTTTATTCCAATTGCCTGGACATGAGGAGCATAAAATAAAAATAAAAAATATACATATATATCCGATTTCATTGGCTCATCTGGGCCAAGTGCTTTGAAGTCTGGGAGGATGGCTATAAAACAGCTGAGGTTCCGTGTGGCCCACAAGACCTCTATTTAGAGCTGGGCAGCTGAATACACATTGGAGCTGACTTAAAACTGTCCACATGGTAGGTTGACATCACACTTGGGTTCTCACACCTCAGTCCAGCCAAGCTGGAAGCCTGTGCCTCGAGGTTTATGCAGAGCTGTATTTGATGAGTTAAAGGCACTCCTGTGTAAGGGATTCCCTGGAAGGTGAAAGATTCTCAAAGATGATCCAGTTGGTCAACCTGTCAAGGATTTGGAGGGATGATAGGAGAAAGCATAAGTGTAAAGGCAGAAAGACAAGGTAGGTTCCTTATGACCTTATAGAAGCATACTGTTTTATTTCCATTGAAGAGGGTGGCTCTGGTTAATGTTATGGATGAACTACCCTAAAAAGGAGATCAAACTGGTCAATCTTAAGGGAAATCAACCCTGAATACTCACTGGAAGGACTAATGCTGAAGCTGAAGCTCCAGTATTTTGGTCACCTGATGCAAACTGCCAACTCGTTGGAAAATCTCTGAACCTGGGAAAGACTGAGGGCAAAAAGAGAAGACGTCCTCATAGGATGAGATGGTTGGATGGCATCACTTAATGCAAGGGACATGAACTTGGGCAAACTTCGGGGGATGGTGAGGATAGGGAGGCCTGGCGTGCTGCAGCCCATAGGGTCACAAAGAACGGGTTATGACTGGGTGACTGAACAACAGCACCCTAAAAATAAGCAAAAGAAAGCCTGGTATCTTTTCTCCTCTCATAGATTCTTGCACAAGGGCATACAGATTTCAAAATGGCCTAACCACTCCTCTCTTATCTGGATGTGAATCTTCCCTTCAAGGCCAATCTCTTCCAAAAGAAAATGTGTAAGAAGTTCCTGACAAGGGGCTGAATGTGGCTGTTGGTCTCTCCTCTCACCTTCAGTACATCGGCCTACATAGTGTCCACAGTCCACATATCATAGGGTGGACTTGCACTCATCAATCTGTGTAAAAAGAATTTGGGAAATGGAATAGGTGAAGCATAATATAGTGGCAAGAGAATGGGAGAAACTTAGAGTGAGGCCAGATTTCTGGTGGTCATGGGTGTGATTTATTAAAGACCAAGAAACTGGTAGAGATTTGTGAGCTCTGAGAGTTCAATTAGCTACTTTTTTGTATAACCATTTAACTCTCCTTACCATTTGTGACTTTGTCTCCATTCAGTGCTACCAATATGTTGCATGCAGCTTAGCCTGGTACTTTCCACAGGTTAACTGCTAGCAAGCACGATTATGACCCCAGGGGCAGTGCTTCAAGACAGGCCTCAGATTTCAGGTTTTTGAAGGCTTCTCTCTGGTCGTCCCCTGACTGCCATCCTCCGCACAAGATGAGGGTCATCCTGGTTACAGGGTGAGCCCAAGCAGAGACTCTGCCTTCACTTTCTGACCATGTTGTACACTTCTTAAGGGCCAGCACAAAATCCCTGGGATTCCATCTTCCTGTGGATAGACTGCACTGCTGAAATGGCAGATGTGATCTTCAGAAGTGGTTAATGGAAGCCAAGGGGTGGCTGTTCAGAGAGAAGATACGTGAAAAACTTGGCTTTGAGTATGCAGGTGATGATATCTATATAAATGTGGTATGGTACAGTATGAAGCCCATATGGGAAATGAGGCTGTTTGTGAGAAGTGCAGGCTGTGGGGACTGAAAACCAGCTTTCTCTGCATCTTCAAGTTCCATTAGAGTACTCAGAGGACTCCAAAAGTTCTCATTTTAGATGCTGAATTTCCAGATTATTAAAAATCTATATTCGCCAAGGTAGGGAAACAGAATATAGCTTTCTAATGGTTGTTAGCTTGATATAATTTATTACTTAGATCTATGATATGTATGTTCTTGACCTCAGGTCTGATGGGGGCAGATCTGAGAAGCACTTTATGATCTGAAGTCTAAGCTCACCTCCTAGTGGTGGCCATGATGGCTCCCAATTTGAACACTGCAGCTCTCTATCACAGACAATTGGCATTTCAGTGGGTCTGAGACATGGAAAGACAAATGCCACAGAGTCAGGAAGTTAGACAGCAGCTTTGGAAGAAACTGGTTCTTTCCTCCTAAGTTACTCTGATCTCTCAATAACTCAGGCTTAGCCCCACTGTCTTCGAGCTTAATCTATTCTCTCTGATCATATCATGCTAATTTTTCTTCTCTCCTTTGAAAGAATAACATGCCACTATTTGATTTTGTTTGTCTCACCCCACCCTACCTCCTGGGTGTTGTACTGAATTTCTTTGTATTTTCATAAACTGTAATACTCCTCCACATTCTGTCCATCATTTTAAGGGTTAGAATGTTTTATTTTCTGCAGCTTTTAGTAATGTCTGTATTTCTCAAACTTCCATGATTGCTTTGACTGTTTACTCTCATTATCTCACCTGTTTTTCCCCACCACTCCTTTTCCTGTCTCCCTGCTCTATTTCCTCATTCATGTATGGCAGAGAGCAGTGCATATGGACATATCAGAACCACTTGGTGTCATCGAGTACACTGGGGGGAAATGCCAAAGCCAGAGCATGGAGAAGTAGCTACAAGCTTTAAAGGGAGCTACTGAGAAACCTACAGAAGCAGGTGAGCTGAGAGCATGAATGTCCACATTTCTGGGTTTAGGAGGCTACAAGGCTACTCATGGAGGAAAAGGCAATGTTGTTTGCTGGGAAAGGGAATGAATAAGAGATGATGTGGAGGTGATGACAAAAGAAAAGGTTAGGGAGTCCATGAAGGAGAATAAAGATGTGTGCTAAGTCACTTCAACTGTCTCCGACTCTGCGACCCTATGGACTATAGCCCACCAGGCTCCTCAGTCCAACCTTATAGCTGGGTTTCTGTGGAGATTCACTGAGTTGCAGAATCACTCTTCCTTTTCCGCATGTCTCTTCAGATGCTACAATGAAATGGAAGAGAATGATCATTGCAGGGACAACTCTTTCATTCCATACTTACAGAAAGGCATCTCCCTGCCCACCTGGTATGTCTATGAATAAGTAGAAGACAATCCCTTCTCTTGAGATGCTTATCATGTTCCTGGGGCACTGACATTTGTACCAACATTTGCAACGTGAGGGTGACATAAGCTGAAGCCAGCTGTCTTCTCAGAACAGGCAAAGGATAAATCCCAACTTCATGTCTCACATAGTGCTTGTTGTCATCTGTCCCACAGGGAGATGGAAGGATATCTCTTTTCTGCTCAGCCAGGCCAACACACATAAATGTAAGAGCAGTTTTCACTCTGCTGTGGCACCCTAGCCCAGCCTCTGCCCTTCCATTTCCCCACCTCTCAGTCCTCTCTGCCTGGGCACTTACTGAATTAGGATCTCCGGTTCTCTCTGTCAAGCCCAAACTCTTGGTGCTGCTTGTACAAGAGACTGACAATGTTGCTCTTTCTTTGTTTTGTATAAAGCATTCCACCAATACAATGTGCTTTTTTCTCCTATTCAATGAGGAAATCCTGATTTTTTTTTTTTTTTAACCTAGCCATGAGCCATAGTATTCTTGCCTGGAGAATCCCATGGACAAAGAAGCCTGGTGGGCTACCGTCCATAGGGTTGCAAAGAGTCGGACACGACTGAGTGACTAACGCACACACACACACACACACACACACACACACGAGCCATAAGCTGTATGTGGTTTGGGCATATTAAGTACATTTTCTTGGGCTTTAGGAAAACCAAGTCGTAACCAAGTTAAGAACTCTCAAGTTAAGAGAGACCTTGCAGAATTTGTTTCCATTGCTGTATCAAATCATTCTTTTGATGGAATAAATGGTGCTATAGACACTGCTCTGTATTTGGATCATATAATTTAGCCCCCATATTACAATGCAGGGTGGGTCAAGGTTTTTGTCTTTGAAAGCCTGCCTAGTAGGGAAAGCCTAGACTTTCTGAAAATAGTGCAAGTTCAAAACCAGGTCTACAATTTCCAGTTGTACAAGTTTCTATTTTAACACTTTTCTAGTTTTATTGAGATATAAAGGACACATAGCATTGTGTAAGTTTAAGGTGTAGAAAGTGTTAATTTGATATATTTATATGCTGCAAAATCATAGCATTGGCTACAACCTCCATCCTGTCACATAGTTACTATTTCTTGTTTGTGGTGAGAACATTTAAAATCTCCTCTCTTAGCAACATTCAAGTGTATGATGCACTATTATTAGCTACACTCACCATGCTGCACATTATATCCCAAATTTGTTCATCTTATTGTAACCGGAAGTTTGTACCCTTCGACCAACATGTTCTCATTTCCTCAACCCCCCAACCCCTAACTTTGATAACCAGCCTGTATTCTTTGTTGGTCTGAGTTTGTCTTTTTAAGTTTTACATATAAGTGAAACCACACAATATTTAAAAAAAAATTTTTTTTTACAATCAGTGATTTTTTCCCCTTACATTTGTAAAACATTTTTTCCTATTATACTCACACATGTAACTTTTCTTTTTCAAATTATTTTCCCATTTATGTTGTTACATAAGATCACACAACATCTTTTGCTGCCTGACTTTTCACTTAGCCTAATGCCCTCAAAATTTATCTAAGTTGTCACAAATGGTAGCATTTTCTTCTTTCTCAGAGCTTAATAATATTCTTGTGTGTGTGTGTGTGTGGTGTATGTATACCACATGGTCTTTTTCCATTCATTCATTGACAGACAGTTAGATTGTTTCCCTGCCTTGGCTATTGTAATTACAGAATTTCAGATTCCAAGAACTCCGATGTAGGGTGGCATCAGGAAGCTGCTATTAGGACTGGAGGCTGGCCTGGGTTGTGCCTCCCAACTTGAAAAAATCCCCTACTAAGCTAAGAGTGCCAGTGAGACGGGTTTGTCTCTTGCCACTTGCCTTACTACAGTACTCCCTACTTGGAGATAGCAGGGCTGATTTACAGTGCGAAAATTATACAAGGAGTGTCAGGTTGGCATGTTTTCTGATTTACAGTATCCTTTGTAGATTGATCTGCCCCCATGACTATCTGGCCCTGCCTCCAAGGTAAACCCAAGCACCCACCATAGGCTGAGATGGTCTCTCCCATCTTCGTGTCTTGGTCACTGAGTTCAGCCTGAGACTGTCTCTTCTTGCTGTGGGCAGCCACGAGTTCCTCAAGTCTTAGTGCCTGCCACTGTAACTTGATTGTCAGCTACATGCCTTTCCCTATTTCTATTTCTCATGGTGCCTAGCTAACTAAATATTTGTCAGTTTCATTTTTTGACATAATTTATTTTGGGTACTTTATGTACAAGCACCTGGACTTAAGTTTATGCCTGTGGAGTGTTTTGCAATGTGCAAATACATTTTTACAGCACGACTAAAGAGAAACTAAGAATGCCCATATCAGCATAGAGCTGAAATTTAGCCTCAAGGCATGAATGGGTATAACGAAGGATGTTTGCAGTGGCTCTCTCTTTTCTGTTTTTGTTATTTTTTGAGGGAAATAAAATCCCCATATTTGTTAAAATCAAATTAAGCTGCCTCAATTACTCTTGTCCCCTGACCAGTTTGCCAGTTCCTGCTTGGCCACTGGCCCTGGGCACACCATCTCTGGGCTCGGTCACTCTACTGCCCATCTTCTCTTTTGGCCAGCTCTTCTCACTGGCACGCAGAGGGCATCAAATTCCCAAAGTCTGGCCCACAGTGAGTGGCTGTAGCTGTCAGAAATTGGATGACAGAGTTGATTTCCTATAACTTTTTATCTCCATTATGCAAACAGATGCAGTTCTAACTGCAGGGACGCAGCCCATTGGAATCTAGACTATCAATGTGACTTTCCTAAAAATTAAAATCACATGGAGGTAGGGGGTGGGGATATGCAGAAACACCTCTTGCCCTTTCTGGTTATGGATGATGTCTGTGGCCAGGGTAACCCATGATCCATCCTCTCCTGGCTTTGCCAGCATCTTGCAGCACTCTCTGATGACCTGCCTTTCCTTGGATCTGACACATCTTCCATCCATCCCATGCCCGGATGGCTCATCTCCAGCCTCTGCTAAAGTAGTGCTGCCTAGTCTATTGGCATGGGATATGCTGTCACAATCCTACTGGATCTCAAGTCGAAGGCCTTCTAAATTCCTTCTGAAGAGGACAAGTCAACTCCTGGGTCTCTTCCATGCCAGAGAGCATATGAGCCGGCCCGTGAAAGAGGAGTTGAAGGACTTCTCTCTGCATAACCAGGTGGGAAGCCAAACTTAACTATCATACAGATGCATTAGGTATTGGTAAGGTAGGGTTAGGATAGTAGAAGGATGTGGGCAGAAGAGAAGGGAAGGTCTACCAAGGGAAGGTCTACCAAAGGAAGGTCTACCAAGGGAAGGACTGTTCTAGAGTCTCACTTGGAATCTGGACAGAATTCCCTTTTCCTTACAATAATTCCTACACTTTTCTAACACATCTGCCCTCTCCAAACTGCAGCCCCAACAAAGCCATCAAGACTCATGACGTGTAATGACTTTCCTTTCCTCCACATGTCATCTTTCTCTTTCTGCCATTCTCCAGTGGTAGAAGAGGTGGACTCCCTGACCCCATTTTTGACCCTTTCTTTTTTCTCTGGATTCCTTAATTTAAACCATTAGGACTGGTTCTGTAAATACAACTTCCAATCTCATGTCTTGCTAAAGATGTCAAGAAGTCTCAATTTCATGCCTTAGGGCACTGTACCACAGGGCAGTCTAGAAGAAAAAATGATGGAAACGCATTTTTAAGGGGAGAATTAAAATGCATAAAGGTATCTACAAAAATACTATTACAGACTGATTCTAGATCACTTAGCTTGTGGCCTGAGACTGATAGTACCCTGTTTTGGTCCAGACTGGCTCCAGAATGAGTTAGGATGGGGCCTGTCCATGGAATGCATCCCTGCTCTGGTTGAATCAGACCCCAGAGAAGACCACAGGTGGCAAGGCTTGGTATGGTAAAAATGCCAGTATTTACCACCATTGTTTGAAAAAGGCTCAGGATAAGCATTTTGCATAATTACCTCATTTCATTTTATTACCCTGTGAAGAGGGTTCAATTATTAACTCACATTTTAAAATACACATGTATACCTGTGGCGGATTCATTTTGATATTTGGCAAAACTAATACAATTATGTAAAGTTTAAAAATAAAATAAAATTTAAAAATAAATAAATTAAAAAAATAATAAAATACTTCCATTTTTTATTTATTTTTGGCTTTGCTAGGCTTTTCTTGGTATATGAGCTTTTCCCTTGTGGTGCACAGGCTTTTCATAGCGCTGGCTTCTCTCGTTGCGGATCACAGGCTCTAGGGCATGCAGGCTTCAGTAGGGGTGGCTTGTGGGCTCAATAGTTGCGGCTCTCAGGCGCTAGAGCACAGGCTCAATTGTGGTGCACAGGCTTAGTTGCTCTGTGGCATGTGGTATAGTCCCAGATCAGGGATCATTTGATCCCATGTCTCCTGCATTGGCAGGCAGATTCTTTACCACTGATCCATCAAGGAAGCCCCTTAATTCACATTTTAAAGATAAGATTAAGTATCTTGTCCAATCAGGGAAGCTAAGTGATAGAGCATAAACTCCAATGTCTGTTCACTTAACTATTCCATTTTATTTCATCTAGAGAATATAGGAAGGTCTCACAGCAAGAGTGGGGAAAGGAAAGAAAACTCATGAAAACTGAGAGTGTATGGGCCAAGTCCTACTTAAAAAATCATTTTATAAGACCCTCAGAATCCTAGGAAAAAGGTTTATCTATTAGCCCTCTTTGTTGTTGTTATTGTTTAGTTGCTAAGTCACGTCTGACTCTTTGCGACCCCATGGACTGTAGCCTGCCAGGCTTCCCTGTCTATGGAATTTCCCAGGCAATAATACTGGAGTAGGTGCCCTTTCCTTCTCCAGGGGATCTTTCTGACCCAGAGATTGAACCTGCATCTCCTACTTGGCAGGCAGATTCTTTACCACTGAGCCACGTGGGAAATCCTATTAAACTGCTTTACAGACGAGAAAACTAAAGACCAGTAAAATTAAGAAACTTGTTCAATATCATATGATTCAGCAATTCTGCTTCTATGTTGGTATCTAAGGGAATTGAAATTAGGACCTCATAGAGTTATCTGCAACCTCATGTTCATTGCAGTGTTACTCACAATACGGCTATCTGGGTACACCTTACCTGGATCAAGACTTTACCAAGGAGGAGTAACTAGTGCCCCTGCTCCTCCGCCCATGGGATTTTCCAGGCAAGAGTACTGGAGTGGGGTGCCGTTGCTATCCAGTCACAAATAAAGGAGGAAACTTTGGCATGAAAAGCAATTCCAATGAAATTGAACTGTTATGTCACATGAAGTTTATGTAATGAAGGTATGGGGGAAAGTGTACATATTTTATTATTTGAAATTTGTTTTCTTTTTATCCATGGTGACTACTTGGCTAAGTCTGCCCCTGAATAGAAGTTGAATTGAGCTGGGTTGTTAAACAAAAGGCAATGTCTGAAAGTACAAATACTCAAGACAACTCTAAGACAAGAGAAGTGAATCTCTGACAGGGAGGAGTCATCCTGCATGGACTTCCATCCCTAGTATGTGAAATTTGGGGATTTCTCACAGTTTAGTGCTTGTTAGGCTCATTTACCAACCAGAGAATCCCTAATTAATGCTCTGTCTTCTTCAGTAAGCATGTGCCCACCCACCTCCAAATCCGGCAACTTGGTTTTCCTGTGCATTTTGGCCAGACTCTGGGCTGGAAATGTGGGGATGAAGAATAGAAACTGTGAAGTCAGACAAGCTTGAGCTTGAATTCTGTCTTCATCCTTTACTGGATGTGAACCTTAGGCAAATTTTCTCTTCCTTCCTAGAAAATCTTCAGTCTCCTCATTTTAAAAATGGGAATCAGGGGGGAAGGCGCCAAGATGGCGGAGGAGTAGGACGGGGAAAACACTTTCTCCCCCACAAATTCATCAAAAGAGCATTTAAACGCCGAGTAAATTCCACAAAACAACTTCTGAATGCCGGCAGAGGACATCAGGCACCCAGAAAAGCAACCCAACTCCTCGAAAGGAGGTAGGAAAAAATATTAAAGACAATAAAAGAGACAAAAGAGGGAGGGATGGAGTTCCGTCCCAGGAAGGGAGTCTTAAAAAGAGAGAAGTTTCCAAACACCAGGAAACCTTCTCACTGCCGAATCCGTGCCGAGCTTTGGAAGCACAGAGGACAACATAACAGGGAGAAAAAATAAATAAACAATTAAAACTCGCAGATTGCGAGCCCTACGGTAACTCCTCCAGCGGAGAAGCAGCGCAGACGCCTGCATCCGCCATTAGTAAGCGGGGGCTGGGCAGGGAGGCGAGGCACGGGCTGCATCGCTTAGAGTAAGAATTTGGCCCGAATACCCTGAGCGCTATCTGAGCGAAATAATTTGGGCTAGCAAACCAGACTGTGGGATATCTACCATGCGAAAAGCCAGCCCTAACCTAAGACACCGCCAGCCCGCGTACGGAACAAAGGACTAAACAGAGGTAGCCGGCTGCAAACCTTCCCCCTCCGCTGACAGGCAGCCAGAGCCGGAAGGGGGCAATCGCAGCCCCAGAGAGACATTATCTATAAAACTGGCTTCTTTGCTAACTAAAACTTATTGGGGGTCTGGACGGTCAACATCTGCCTGAGAAGGTGCGCCGGTTTTACACCCAGATAACCAAGTGGCGGGGAGGCGATAAGTCGCAGCATTGGCGCTCGCCAAACACCTCATCACCTGAGCTGCACGGACCTGGGAAGAGCACAAAACGCAGCCCCAGCTGAGTCTGCGCCTCTGAGGACTACCTGAGTGCCTGAACCTGAGCGGCTTGGACCTGGGAGGTGCATGCAACCCAGGGCCAGCCTCGGATTGTTCCCGGCGGAACAACCTAGAGCCTGAGCAGTGTGGGCAGGGAGGCTACACGCGCCGTGAGCGGGGGCAGACCCAGTGTGGCTGAGGCACTGCGAGCGCACGCCAGTGTCATTTGTTAGCAGCATCCCTCCCTCCCTCCCCATAGCGCAACTGAACAAAGAGAAGAAATACAGCTCCACCCACCAGAACACCGACACAAGCTTCCCTAACCAGGAAACCTTGACAAGCCACCTCTACATACCCACACACAGCGAGGAAACCCTACAGTAAAGAGAACTCCACAAACTGCCAGAATACAGAAAGGACTCCCAAACTCAGCAATTTAAACAAGATGAAGAGACAGAGGAATACCCAGCAGATAAAGGAACAGGATAAATGCCCACCAAACCAAACAAAAGAGGAAGAGATAGGGAATCTACCTGATAAAGAATTCCAAATAATGATAGTGAAATTGATCCAAAATCTTGAAATTAAAATGGAATCACAGATAAATAGCCTGGAGACAAGGATTGAGAAGATGCAAGAAAGGTTTAACAAGGACCTAGAAGAAATAAAAAAGAGTCAATATATAATGAATAATGCAATAAATGAAATTAAAAACACTCTGGAGCCAACAAATAGTAGAATAACAGAGGCAGAAGATAGGATTAGTGAATTAGAAGATAGAATGGTAGAAATAAATGAATCAGAGAGGATAAAAGAAAAACGAATTAAAAGAAATGAGGACAATCTCAGAGACCTCCAGGACAATATTAAACGCTACAACATTCGAATCATAGGGGTTCCAGAAGAAGAAGACAAAAAGAAAGACCATGAGAAAATACTTGAGGAGATAATAGTTGAAAACTTCCCTAAAATGGGGAAGGAAATAATCACCTAAGTCCAAGAAACCCAGAGAGTCCCAAACAGGATAAACCCAAGGAGAAACACCCCAAGACACATATTAATCAAATTAACAAAGATCAAACACAAAGAACAAATATTAAAAGCAGCAAGGGAAAAACAACAAATAACACACAAGGGAATTCCCATAAGGATAACAGCTGATCTTTCAAAAGAAACTCTTCAAGCCAGGAGGGAATGGCAAGACATACTTAAAATGATGAAAGAAAATAACCTACAGCCCAGATTATTGTACCCAGCAAGGATCTCATTCAAGTATGAAGGAGAAATCAAAAGCTTTTCAGACAAGCAAAAGCTGAGAGAATTCTGCACCACCAAACCAGCTCTCCAACAAATACTAAAGGATATTCTCTAGACAGGAAACACAAAAATGGTGTATAAACTCGAACCTAAAACAATAAAGTAAATGGCAACGGGATCATACTTATTAGTAATTACCTTAAACGTAAATGGGTTGAATGCCCCAACCAAAAGACAAAGACTGGCTGAATGGATACAAAAACAAGACCCCTACATATGTTGTCTACAAGAGACCCACCTCAAAACAGGGGACACATACAGACTGAAAGTGAAGGGCTGGAAAAAGATTTTCCATGCAAATTGGGACCAAAAGAAAGCAGGAGTCACAATACTCGTATCAGATAAATTAGACTTTAAAACAAAGGCTGTGAAAAGAGACAAAGAAGGTCACTACATAATGATCAAAGGATCAATCCAAGAAGAAGATATAATAATTATAAATATATATCCACCCAACATGGGAGCACCGCAGTATGTAAGACAAATCCTAACAAGTATGAAAGGAGAAATTAACAATAACACAATAATAGTGGGAGACTTTAATACCCCACTCACACCTATGGATAGATCAACTAAACAGAAAATTAACAAGGAAAAAAAAAAAAAAAAACATGTATCTATAAAGCTCACTAAAGCAAAGCACAGTAAAATGAGGTATGGCAATAAAAGGCATTAAATTTATCAAATAAAAAAATAAATAAATAAAGTGCTGAAAAATTAAAAAAATAAATAAATAAAATGATAGTTGTAATTATTCTGTTGGTATAGAAAGTTGTTTGCAATATCCATGAAAAACAATGCCAGGTCTTATATCTCCACTGTGATTTATATACCCATGTCTAGAAGAAAACTTGAAAAAATCAAAAGTCAAAGTATTAAAATAGAATTATATAAAAAAAAAAAAAAAAAAAAAAGAGCCGGTAGGGAAGAGCTACACGGTGGTGAAGGAAGAACTTGAATTTGATGTGTTAGTGCCTTTTCTCTGCGGAGAGGCAAGGCTGTCACCTAAAGATGTTGACTTTTCTGCTGCTTCTCCTGGGACTGGGTATGGCCTTATCCCGGGGGAAATTTGGGGTGAATATGCATGCTGAGGAGTAGAGGGTCAGCAGATGAGATGACCCTCTCATGAGGATCATAATAAAAAAAAATAAATAAAAATGGGAATCATTTCAATGACCATGCAGAAATGCTGTATTGATTGAGATAAAACAATGTAGAATCTACCCCTCGGAAGAACTCAGTGAAAGGTGGCTTTGGTCAGTACTGTTCCAGCTTTATCTTTCTCATTACAAAACTGGCAAAGAACAGCTATGTCAATTCCTTCTGCCACTCTAGTTTTGAGGATAGCAGGTCTGCCTCTGATACCTTGTCAGATGGTCATTTTCTTGGCACATCTTAACATTGTCTGGTCTGATACTTTGCTGACCTCTTTATCCCAGAAAACTCACCAAAATGTGACTAGAGATGGGTTTTCATGACCTGAGGACAGTTGCCAAGGTAGGAAGTCTACTTTGCACATGTTTTCTACACTTAAGAGGTCCACGGTGTGTTTCAACAATGCCTGCCCATTATGCTTGTCCATCTCACTTCTTTGAATAAAATCTCTTCTTTTAGTTATGAAACTGGTTTGACACAAGCCTCACCATTCACAAGACTCCATCCCTTTGGCAGCTGTACTTGGTTCAAGACACAGTTGAATGACCCGAGCTGGACTAGTTGATAACCTGGGAGAAAAATGCTGTTGATTTTGCTGAGGTTATTAAGCTACTTCTTTTTAATGTGGTGCTGCAAGAAGCCATTTCTTTACAAAATGAAGGGAACATTGCTGTTAGCATTAAGGGCTAGCAACACCTGAAGGCTGACTAGGTGCAAGCATTTTAAGAATGTTCTGAGAATTTAATTTGTATGATCTCAATCCTCAGAACGATGGTGAAATTGGAAGCCGCTTGAAATCGGAAGCCGCTTGCTCCTTGGAGGAAAAGCTATGACAAACTTAGAGTATTAAAAAGCAGAGACATTACTTGCCAACCAAGGTTCATGCAGTCAAAGCTATGGTTTTTCCAGTAGTCATGTAAGGATGTGAGAGCTGAACCATAAAGAAGGCTGAGTGCCAAAGAATTGATGCTTTTGAACTGTGGTGATGGAGAAGATTCTTGAGAGTCCCTTGCACAGCAAGGAAATCAAATCAGTCCATCCTAAAGGAAATCAGCCCTGAATATTCTTTGGAAGCACTGACACTGAAGCTGAAGCTCCAATACTTTGGCCACCTGATGCAAAGAGCCAACTCATTAGAAAAGACCCTGATGCTGGGAGAGATTGAAGACAGGAGGAGAAGGGGATGACAGAGGATGAGATGGTTGGATGGCATCACCAACACAGTGGACATGGGTTTGGGTGGACTCCGGGAGTTGGTGATGGACAGGGAGGCCTGGTGTGCTGTGGTTCATGAAGTCGCAAAGAGTCAGACATGACTGAGCAATTGAACTAAACTGAACAACAACAAATCCTAAGAATACCCTCATTTTGTAGATAATGCTATAATCATCATTAGATCGATAAGTAAATTCAAGTACAGAGACTGAAATTACTTGCTCAAGTTCACACAGCCAGAAAGTGACAGAATTTGAACCTATGCAGTATATGCTATTAATCTCTAAGCCAGTGGTTCTCAGCTGGCAACAGTGTTTTCCTCCATGGGATCTTTACCAATGTCTGGAGACATTTGTGGTTGCCGAACTCAAGAGAAGGCAATACTGGTACCTATGGCACAGAGGCTGAAGAAGCTGCTAAACATCTTACAACACACAGAACAGGCCCCACCCCTCACCCCAAGGAAAGAATGAGCTGGCCCAAAATGTGAATAGTACCAAGTTTGAGGATCCCGATTTTAGATCATTCAGATTCCCAAGTCCCGGTGGACGGAAGCGAGAAATGCAGAAACTGTGCCAGCGCTTGTCCCTCAGCTCACAACACGGAAAGTTCACTTCAGCACCCTGGTAGCTCACATGGTAAAGAATCCACCTGCAATCTGGGAGACGTGGGTTTGATCCCTGGGTAGGGAAGATCCCCTGGAAAAGGGAAAGGTTACCCACTCCAGTATTCTTCCCTGGAGAATTTCATGGACAGATGAGCCTGCCAGGTTACAGTCCATGGGGTCGCAAGGAGTCGGACACGACTGAGCGACTTTCACTTGTTCATGTCAGCTCCTTCCAGCCACCTCACCAAAGGGGTCTTTTATGCTGAGTAAAGTTTGAGTGAGCTCTTCTTACAGCTTGCAGTCAGGAGACCCCTGACACATACGTATACAGACCTCATTTTTAATTCTACTCCCATTATATAAGTTTGCAAACACATGTGATTTCCATGTGTGCTGTTGACTATCCACCTCAGACCGTCAGGACTATAGTGACTGTTGTCTCTCAAGATATCAAGATGTTTAATTAGCATTTTTGGGAAAACATGATAATAATGAACCATACCCTCCTGGGTTGGGAAGATCCCCTGGAGAAGGAAATGGAAACCCACTCCAGTATTCTTGACTGGACAATCGCATGGACAGAGAAGCCTAACAGACTGCAGTCCATGGGATCCCAAAGAGTCGGACACGACTGAGCAACTACCACACACACACACAATGAACCATAAGCCATTACACGTATCACATGAGTCAGGGTGGAAAGGATCCTCAACAGTTTTTTTCTACCTTTAATTTAGAAATTATGATTCACTGAGAGATAGATTCTTAAACATTCAGGCTTAGAGGCAAATGTGCGCTCAATGCATGTGCTCCAAAAACCATCTTTACATACCAATTTTACTTTCTTCTGTTTGCACTCACGTTGGAATTCTTTCTCACCCGATGTGCATAAGCATTCTAAGAAGACATCAATAATTTTGTGTCTTTTTGCCTGAAGATCAACAAATTACTTTCTTATTTTAATAAGAGTCAAATGACTACCAACACCTAGAAACAACTAGAGAGCTGGGGGAAAAAGTCTACCTGTAACACTTAACACATCTACAAAGACAGGAAATGTGGAATAGACTTGAGAAGTAGCCAAGAGGCTCCCATTTCTGTGTATCTCACAGCAATCATAATATATGGGAGGTTAGTATTTATTTAAATCTCTTAAACTCATGGAATTCTGCTTTGTGATGGGCATGTCACTTGCTTATACAATGAGGTGCACATTTTGACACTTCACAATAATAAATCTCATAGGTAAATTCTTTTGTGATATTTATTTCTTGGCTTTTTACCAAGTCTGTTCCTCCATATAGAGATGCCTTAAATTATTAAATAAATTCTTGAGTAAACCAAATTTTAAATAACTAATTCAATTACATTGAAATTTTTAGATGATCTTAATTATTTTCTGTGGAAGCTGTTGCTTTAAAAAATTTTCAGTTGTCCACTGAAGCTAAAATGTATCTTTTTTAAATTATTAAGGATTAACATAAATCAGCTTTTAGGATCTCTGCTTTATAATGGAGTCAGTAAATAATTCTCAAATAGACTTCTTTCAGGGGGCTGCAAAGATGAAAAGATAAAAATGACTTGACTTTACCCCAATGAGACTAATACGGTTGACATCAAGATATTAAAATTAGAAAGTACTCACAAACGTCAACCACTGGATATTTTCTCAACATTATATTCTCTCTCGTTTTATTTATACTTCAGTTACATGCAATAATTTTCCTCTGTTAAAACAACTTTGAAAAACATGTTGTCTCCCATCTTCTTTAAACTTTGCCAGTACAGACTGTATAATTCACTGTCTTATACTGTTTCATGTGAATATATCATTTTGTTCCAATTACATAAATTTGAGGGATTATCTTAAATTTAGCAAAATTCTTTCTATGCGTTCCATAAACATCTGCTGGATAAGTTGAGAGGCAACATGATAGAGTGGAAAAAGTATAGGTAGAGGGTTTAGTCATGTTTATTAGCAGTGTACACTGAAAAAAAAAAAATCTGAGTTTCAGTTTCTCCCATCTTTAGTAAAACGCTAATGTTTCTGGCCATGGCAGATTAAGTGGTACCAGACTTACTAGGACTCCAAACAACTGGTAAACTGGGCAAAATATGTGAAATAGCTGTTTTCAGATGCTGGATGACAGGCGGTACCATGGAATTTCCAAGGACGTTCCATGGAAATCTGGTCCCATGGAATTTTCCAGGCCAGAATACTGGAGTGGGTAACCTTTCCCTTCTTGAGGGGATCATCTCAACCTGGGGATTGAACCCAGGTCTCCCCCATTGCAGGTGGATTCTTTACCAGCAGAGCCAAAAGGGAAGCCTAATAATACTGAAGTTGGTAGCTTATCCCTTCTCCAGTGGATTTTCTGACCCAGGAATCGAACCGAGGTCTCCTGCATTGCAGGTGGATTTTTTACCAACTGAGCTATCAGGGAAGCCCTGAAAAAGGAAACCAACGAGGTAAGTCATCCAATCACCTTGGTTTTCAGTCTGGAGGCATGTAATGGACCAACATGCCAACAGGAAGCAACAGTTAGAGCTGGACATGGAACAACAGACTGGTTCCAAATAGGAAAAGGAGTACGTCAAGGCTGTATATCATCACCCTGTTTATTTAACTTATATGCAGAGTACATCATGAGAAACGCTGGACTGGAAGAAGCACAAGCTGGAATCAAGATTGCCGGGATAAATATCAATAACCTCAGATATGCAGATGACACCACCCTTATGGCAGAAAGTGAAGAGGAACTAAAAAGCCTCTTGATGAAAGTGAAAGTGGAGAGTGAAAATGTTGGCTTAAAGCTCAACATTCAGAAAACGAAGATCATGGCATCTGGTCCCATCACTTCATGGGAAATAGATGGGGAAACAGTGGAAACAGTGTCAGACTTTATTTTTTTGGACTCCAAAATCACTGCAGATGGTGATTGCAGCCATTAAATTAAAAGATGCTTACTCCTTGGAAGGAAAGTTATGACCAACCTAGATAGCATATTCAAAAGCAGAGACATTACTTTGCCAAAAAAGTCCATCTAGTCAAGGCTATGGTTTTTCCTGTGGTCATGTATGGATGTGAGAGTTGGACTGTGAAGAAGGCTGAGCACCGAAGAATTGATGCTTTTGAGCTGTGGTGTTGGAGAAGACTCTTGAGAGTCCCTTGGACTGCAAGGAGATCCAACCAGTCCATTCTGAAGGTGATCAGCCCTGGGATTTCTTTGGAGGGAATGATGCTGAAGCTGAAACTCCAGTACTTTGGCCACCTCATGCGAAGAGTTGACTCATTGGAAAAGACTGATGCTGGAAGGGATTGGGGGCAGGAGGAGAAGGGGATGACAGAGGATGAGATGGCTGGATGGCATCACTGACTCAATGGTCGTGAGTCTGAGTGAACTCCGGGAGTTGGTGATAGACAGGGAGGCCTGGCGTGCTGCGATTCATGGGGTCGCAAAGAGTCGGACACAACTGAGCGACTGAACTGAACTGAACTGAATGGACGAAAGATGGAAACAGTCATATCACTGATATGAGGAGACAGGTCTTGGAATGCTGGGAGGTTGAGGTGGCTAGAATTTGTGATACAGAGCAATATAGAGGAACTGTGCAAGAAAGAGCTATCAGGATCTGTTAGGCGTCTTTATGAATCTCTGGTTGCAAAAAGCAGAGGGAAACTTCATAAGGCTCAGCAAAGAAGAAACACTGAGATGCTGCAAGCTGAACAGCCCCCCGAGTTCACAGAGGCCTGGAAGACATTCGTGTTCACACATACCTGATTGGAGAGAAAGGAAGCCAACAGAAGGAAAGAAAGTGATGATACCACTGAACATTGTAAATTCATTAAATATATTAATATTGAGACAATATTATAAACAGCACTAAGCCAATAAAACTGACAACTTAGATGAAATAAAAAAAGTTGTTTGAAAGACAAAATTACCAAAACTAACACTAGAATAAATAGAAAGTATAAATAGCTATATGTGTTAAACAAATTGAATTGATAATTTAGAATATTATTCTCAAAATAAAAATTTCCAGACCACATAGCTTCAACTGGTGAATTCTATCAATTATTTAAGAAAAGGCGACACCAATTTTACACAAACTCTTTGAGACATTAGAGGAGGATCTAACATTTTCCAACGCAATTTATGAAGCTGTTATTACCATGACATCAAAACAAGACAAAGACATTGTGGGGGGGTGGGGAATGTATAGCTCAATAACCCTCAACAGTATAGATGCAAAACTGAACAAAATGCTAGCAAATGAAAGCCAGCACTTATATATGAAATGTGTATACATACACGATGACCAGGAAGGTTTTATTCCCAAAGTGCAAGGCTACTTGAACATTCACTAATCAAGACAAAATCACCATACTACCAGAATAAATGAGGTAATCTGGTGTGTGTTTGTGATAATCATAATATGTATAAAAAATTAACAAAATTCAACATCCATTTATGATACAGTCAGCAAACTAGCAATAGAAGGGAATTTCCTCAAACTGAGAAAGGGCACATTTCAGAAAACCTGCATGACTAAGGCTCATTTTCAAGCACTCAGACTTTGAAGGATTCACTGACTTGCCTTCCAGAATCACCTCCTATTGCTGGATATGTGCACTTACCCATCGTGGGCCCCATTTTCGTGTGAGCAATGACTTTTTGGTCTGCTCAGACTTGCTGTCAGTGAAACTTTGTAGAGTATATCTATGACATGGATTATTTTTTAAAGTTTCCTGTATTCATAGTCATTACTCTCACATTGATTTTTCATATTTTCTAATAGTCCGTAATTTCTTTGAATACATTCACACAACTCCTCTACCTATATCCCCAAACATTTTATTTATAGAGACTACACATTTAATAAATACTTTGTTGCTGTTTATGATGCTATTGTTGTAGCCAATAGCATCACATAAGTTAGCATTTTTGATAATTGTGGGCAAAGATTACAGCACTGTTATATCAACCCTTCCATGGGTTTAAAGTGCATATATTCCTATCATGGATGTTTTGAAAAGGACAGCAGTTGAAGTACTTATGGTAAAAACTCATCACTTTGATAGTGTGAATTTCAATAATAGAAACGTCAACCCGTGATGTGTATCAAGGAACAAATATTGCCAGAGATGTTTTCAAGAAAGAAACATGGGTAATTAAGTAATATACAAATTATTAATAATGTGAGCTTGATTCACATTAGTGGCTTCTCAGTAATTTCTAAATGTTGCTAATTTTCAACAGTCTCCCAAAATATCTGAAAGCAATCAGTTAAACATGTCCTCTCTAGAAAACAAATACAGGAACAAGTTTCTATTTGGTTTTCATTTTCTTTAGTGTATTGTTGAAAAGTGATATTCTTATCCATTAGACAAAAGTAGCTGGAATTGTAACAGTTATATATAACACATCAACACCTGCTTGCTTCTTCTCATTAAAAATGTGATATGTACTGAGATCTGGTTGCATTTGAAAGGGTGAAAATGCATATCAAAAGCAAATCAAAGATTTTGTAAAAGAGCAGTGGTGCAAACCTCTGAGAGTATCACTTCTTGAGGATGATGTTTTGACATCTGTCCTTTCTATGAATTTCCATCTGCTGTCTCTTTAACTGGTGAAGTCTCCCTATCCTAACCTGATGGGTTTTTAATGGATGTGATGGTGATAAGGTGTAGGGCTTTCATATATGTGACTTTCCAGTAGAAGGTGAATAATGAGAGTATTCAACAAACACCTTTCTGACTGCCATATCTTATTCCGCATCACTGTGGAATTTACTTAAAGGACACTTGGACTGTGTTGGCATCTCAAATGTCTAAAAGACTCAATGTTTCCAAGAACTCAAAACTTTTCTAAGGTTTTCAGGATAGTATAGCTAGCATAAATAAACCTGTTCCAAGAAGCATGAACTTGTTTTCATGATGAGAAGAGTTTCCAAAGAGAGTTTAAAAGTCCTGGCTGTCTTTCACTTGACACAAGGAGACCTGGATTAATGATCAATGCTATAGGTTACTCGTGGCACATTTTCATGCCTGATCTATGTTTCGTCACATCAGAAAAAAATTTCATCAATATGAATTGCATATACATTGTTTTCTTCAACAACTCTTTTCCAAACATGATGATGGCATCTATGACTTGGTTATATTTAATATCATCCTTAGAAGGGTGTTCTTTACTTAGCTATTTATCCTCTCTTATATATCTCAATAATGAAAATATTTATTTTTGCTAGTTTACTTCCTGTTGTTTATTAGGCACAAGATAAACCAGCTAAAATTTGCTTAAGAAACAGAAACGTAAAAAGGACACAAGAAAGATTTTGTATTTGAATAAATACAGGCTAACTACTGTAACAAACAACCTCAAATCTGAGTGACTGAACACAATAAAGTTGGATTTTGGAGATGTAAAAGTGAAAAGAAGTCCGCTTATTCATTCAGGAGCAAGGTTCCTTCCACATTGTGGCTTTACCGCCTTCTAGATCCTAGAAGACTTCTCTATTCACCTGGTACATAAGGAAAAAAGTAGGATAAGGATCAGCAGGGGAGTTTTCACAGGCTGGGAATTTGCCAGAGATCACTTGTAATGCTTTTGAACTGTGGTGCTGGAGAAGACTCTTGAGAGTCCCTTGGACAGCAAGGAGATCAAACCAGTCAATCCTAAAGGAAACCAACCCTGAATATTCATTGGAAGGACTGATGCTGAAGCTGAACCTCCAATACTTTGGCCAGCAGATGTGAAGATCTGGCTCATTGGAAAAGACCCTGATGCTGGGAAAGATTGAGGGCAGGAAGAGAAGGGGGCAACAGGATGAGATGATTGGATGGCATCATCGACTCAATGGACATGAGTTTGAGCAAACTCCAGGAGATAGTGAAGGACAGGGAAGCCTGGCCTGTTGCAGTCCATGAGGTCACAAATAGTCGGACAAGACTTAGCAACTGAACAACAAGTTGTAATGATGGTTCCAGCTTAACTGCAAGAGAAGCTGAGAAATGCAGTCTAACTGTATGACCAGAAGCAAAACTGTTTGCTGGACAATTGACGGTCAGTGTTACATGAACTGGCATGTTGGTGTCAGAAATATAACATGAAACTTAAGGACTCAGATAAAAATCCAAAGCTATCATTGGTGCCTTTAGAATTTTTTTAGCTGTGCTGGGCCTTTGTTGCTGCGTGTGGGCATTCTCTTGTTGCGGCAAGCAGGGACTACTCTCGAGTTGCGGTGCATGGGCTTCTCACGGCAGAAGCTTCTCTTATTGTGGAGCACACAGGCTCAGTAGTCGTGGCGAACGGGCTTAGTTGCCCCGCGGCACGTGGAATCATCCTGGACCTGTGTCACCTGCATAGGCAGGTGGATTCTCAACCACTAGACCACCAGGGAAGTCTTTCTATGAAAAATTTGTTTAGGATGTTTATCCACAAAGCCACTTGGCCAGAGAGATGCCATGCGGTTTTCTTTGATGAAAGAATCACAAGGTACAGAGGCATATCTTCATTCTCATCATCCATTGTCTCTTCGATTGGCCACTGATTGGCAGCCACCTTTGCAGAATTCCTGAGCTCCTAGGCTTAAGACAATATTAGTCTTGAGTGTGAAGTTATATATCTCTGAAGCCAAGATTCCCAGAGGCTTGTCGTGTAATTAAAACATTTCCAAAATAACCATCATGTTATATTCATAGTAATAAGTAAGGCTGTACCAGAGGCTATAGAGATGTGGGGAAAAAATAGAGGTCATTCTCCTTTAAATAAAATGTGGCAGATTTTCTACTAAAAATGAAATTTTTTTGAAATAATAGGTAAGCTCTCCTTGTTATTCATAAACATCTTATTTATGCATCTTCACTGTTGTGATAAATTAGCTGGGTTTGTTTTATATTTCCCTACAGTTTACTTTAAATAATCCTTCACAGTCGTTCACCACAAGACCACATAAGGTTCTTTTTTTAATACCCAGAATGCTGAAATAGCATTTTGAGCACAGACTGTAATGCATAACAAGTGTATTATTTCTTCTTAGGAATGCCATGCAAAAACTTGTTCTTCTCATATTGTCTGTTTTCAGTTTTATTCTTTAAAGTCACTCAGTATTTTAAAAGGTAACAGTCTTTGGCCTTACAACCACAAATTGCCGCAACTTTCCTTTCCCTAACTCCCCATCAGCCACAGTCTAGCATAACGAGACCCTGAATTTCACAGCCATACAGTACCGACCCTTTAAACGAGAATGTAAATGTAGAACGTGGTTCACATTTTCTTTTGTATAACCATCTCCTTAGTTCTTTCACCACCTGAACTGAACTTATTCCACCTTCCTGCTCATTCCCCCCACCTGCCTCACCCAGGCCTTGAGTGCTGACGTCAGTGACAAAGTGTGACTTTTAAAATTTCAAAGTCAGAAAACTGGTTTCCAAATTTAACATACCATCAACCATCCCAAATGCATCCAATCCACCATGAATATCGCTACATATTTGCCCAACTACAGACCATTAGCATACATGATACACCTGTTAATGAGACAGATTTGACCTATTTGAAACTCACTTTAGGTGTATCTTGTGTGCAGACCTGGTTGATCCTGAGGAGCATGACAAATATAAAACTGCTTACTCATCTTTTCAATGATATATTGTGAAGTTGGAGAGAATTTTATGAAATTATTCATTCAAAAGAATTTTGAGTACCAATTCAGTGGATACAATGAGATGACGAGAATGAAGACCTGACTTGGTGAAGTTCATGGCCAAGTGGTAAGAGATGATCACATTAGGACTAGAAATAGGGTGTGGTAAATCTAGGAGCGTAGGTCCAGAACACCATACACTTCCACCTTTCTCTGCTATCCCCTCCTGCACAAATGGTATTCCACTTTAAATTTTGAAAACACTACTCAACCTGTGTTACATATTTGAATGTATTTATTCATTCCTCACCCTTCCAGAATGAAACAGTAGCTCCTTTGTACTAACAGTAACCTTTCTGTGTTTTCTACATTATGAATATTATCATTTTATATCATAATCATTTGTTTACATATTTTTCTTTCCTATGTGAGTCCTTAAGTCTGGGATCCTTTTTTTTTTTTTAACTCAATTTTATCTCACTGGTATCTAGTATAGTGCCTAGAAAATAGCATATTTAAATATGAAGTTTTTTGAAATGAATAAATTCTTTTAGGAAACACCAGGACATATTTATAGATGAAATTATCTTCAGGAAGGAAAGAGAGAGAAATGTACCCAAGGCATAAGAACAGTGTGTTCAGAGGCACAAAGACATGGGAAACAAGATTGGGGCAAGGTTAGGGACAAGAGCTCAATGCTTCAGTACTTCCGAAACATGTGGTAGGGGATGAGAAGAAGCTGTGGGAGTGTAGAAAATGAGATTGCTGAGGAAAATCAAGAAGAAAATAAAGATTTTCATAAAGCAACATTCTGAGAAAAATATAATTCAAAGTACTGGTCCCTAAATTTTTTAAGAAACAGTGAAAATAAACACGTAGGTTATACTTCCCTGGTGGCTCAGTGGTAAAGAATCTGCCTCTCAATGCAGGAGATGTGGGTTTGATCCCTGGGTGGGGAAGATCTCCTGGGGGAGGAAATGGCAACCCACTCCAGCATTCTTGTTCAGAGAATCCCATGGACAGAGGAGCCTGGTGGTTACAGTCCATGGGCTCGCAAAGAGGTAGACATGACTAAGCGACTGAGCAACGCACATGCGCAAATGCTACTACTATTGATAAAAAAACAAAAACAAGACCTTGTTGGTTTCACTCTCGCCTCATTGATCACTCAGAGTCGTGGAAAGTCATGATGTCACCTTTGGTTTCAGGGTAAATCTAGTGAACTAGTTTAATATACTCCGTTAAAGGAGAAGAGGTCAGACAGAAATCAAGACACCAGTTGCACCCAGGCAGTCACTCAGGATAGAATCCTTCAGTCAATAATTTTTAGAGCCTCAATCATCTTTGGCTTTAGACCTATTATATTGCTGTGTTCCTATGATTCTTTTGGTTTCCCTTAGAGGAAGCTCCTTGGCTCAGGTGCAATGCATTTCCTTAGGTATGTTTTCATATTGTCCACCAGTCATCAGTTAATAAATATTTACTTGGTGTTAAGTTGTCATCATTTAATAAATATTTCCTGAAGATACAAGTAAAGTGCATCTGAACTAAAAGAAAGGAGACAGATCACACATATTTAATCATTTTTTCAGAAGGTATGGCTGGGTATGAAAGCAGAATGACGCTAAAATCAGAAACTTGAGTGCTTTCCATTTAAGCCTCACTTCCCTTCACCTCCTGCTATGTATCTATTTTTTTCCATAATTTTATGTAAACTTTTCCTGAGACCAGTAATTGTTTATCCCTGTACTATATCTTAGACTGAGATCTTTTATAAGCTAGAAATTTTCTCTGAGGCAAGAATAGTTTTGCAAAAATTAAACAGAATATCATTCCATTCAGGGGTTCCTGGGTATCAAAAACATGGAATGTTCTTTGCTGAGACTTTTATGTTTTCTTCCAAAAGTTTCTTTCATTATAGAACTCATTATTTTAGAGGTTTTCAAGCAAATTCATTGGGGGTCATGAGACTGAGGAAAGAATGCAAGCCAGGTTTCTCATTATGATGTCTAAATTTTTGTAGAGAGAATTAGTCTCTATACATTACAGAACCACGCAGTAAATTTACAAATTCAATGAAAAATAATTCAAAACAATGAGTGTATTCATTCAGCAAATCTTTGAATGCCAACTTAATGTTGTAAATATACACATGGTTTGTATTAAATAAATATTTAGTGATTGTGGTTGAGAAATAGGGAAAGTGGCAGAGAAATCTAGTGGATTTTCCTATAAGAACAGAAAATAATAGATGGGAAAAGGAGAAAGGAAAATGGTTTTGTTTGTGCTGGACTTTGAGTGGTTCTGAATTATAGGACTTTATATGGAACCCTGAGAAAACCTTGAGAAAAAAGACTGACATAGTTAAGTAAAGGAAGAAATGATCTTTATTCATCCAATTTAGGCTGAAATAAGTGGGAAGAGGGTTTAAATTATGAATTTTGCAGCAACAAAACTGACTGAGGCAGTTTCTTAAAGCCCCAGAGAAATTATTGTGGTTTTCATCTTCAGGTCGACATTGGCTTTGAATACCAGCCTTAGAGTTTGAAGTTTCCTCTCTGTACTCCTGTTCCCGCTTCTAGCCATCCAATGTTGGAAACCTTTTCATTTCAGAGACCAATTGGGTATGTCTGCCAAGGAGAAAGTTTTTCACTAGATTCACTTCTCTATTTTCTTTCTGACGCAGAAAGTTGAAGCCAGAACTCTGGCCAATAGGAGGGCATTGACAAATCCCTACCCTGGCCAGCACATGAAATATTTATACTCAGAGAGAGCTAGACTAAGTAGTCAATTTTGCAGCACAGAAGCCAAACACTTTGCTAAAAGAGCAAAGCATGTTCAGAAAAGTTCGTCTTTATAGACCAAAAACCAAACAAACATTTCCATAGCAAAAGATTGCTTACCATTCCTTTGGCTGGCACAGGCCATAGGCCTTCTTAAGTCAGCTTGCTTGATTGGAGTGAAGGACACTTTTTTTTTTTTTAAGTCATTTATTTGCTTACTTATTTTTGCCATTATCAAAGACACCCATTTCTGGATGGAAGGGAGAGGTTTCAAATCGGCGAGAATTTCCTTCCTAGAGAATGAAGTCAGAAAGCCCTTGACCCGGATGGTGGCCTTGGGTGGGAGTTTGGAGCACAGCCTCTCGTTTCACCGCCTCAGCTTTATTTGGAATCTTGGAAAGAGGAGACAAGCTTTGATGCTGAAGATGCTCAAAGGAAAGCAAAGGACAAGAGGAAAGGCACAGCAAGTGTAGCACTGCTGACCCCGGACAAGGCTCTGCTGGTCTATCGTGGCCCGGTCTCGTCCATGGCCGCTCCGTCAGCAGCGAGGGGGCAGAGAGGCCTGTGCTTTCACTTGAAAGCAGAGGGTGAGCCGAGCAGACGGTTCAGAGGGTCATTAGAAAGCATCAAAGGAGGCAGCCTCATGATAGTAATAAGACGGCTGTGAGGAAATAAAGTGGGCATTGATCTGCACTATCGAGTGTGACATTTTAACCGAAGCTAAAAGCCAAGAGCAAATCTAGCCCTCTTATTCATCTGCCTGCCTGTTTTAGTAAATTGTCTTCCCCCTCCCCCTAAACCACTGGCCTCAGAGGTCACTTCATATTAGCTGGCTTGTTAATACTGAGGCAATCAATACTTAATCAACAAGTAATGGGATTTTGCAGTCATCCTGTATGATCTTTCAATAAAGCCCCGAATCCATCTCGGCCCATTCCAAGCCTGACGAAAGGTGTGTGCTTGCCGCAGACCCTGGATTTGATGGTCTGATGCTCTTCGGCTGATCTGCATCTTATTAAGACACCAGGCAGCCACTGTCCTTCACCCCTTTGTTTCCTGATCCCCACTGAGCACAGCATGGCACAGAATCCAGGCATCTGAGATTTTATATGCATCAGTAAGAAAATTCAGATTTCTTTGCTGCATACGGTTCAGGACTCTTTGGTAGCATTATGCAGTTAAAAAACTGAATGCATGAAGGAGTGGATAGAGGAGCGAAGCAAAAAGCAGGGGAATTTTTTAAAAAGGAAAAATGGCTGATTTAATATGTGAAATTAGGCCAGGGAGCTGGAATCCCTACATGTCCCAATTATTGAACTCTGGGCTGCCAGAGTTCTTCTCGGAATGGACTCAATGAGTGATGAGGGGAAGGGACACACGGCATGTCATTGGCTCTGGATAACCAAGGGGGTTCCAAAAGAGTCACCTGCATCCCAATGTACAGAGAGAAATTGGTTTTGTGACGTGGGACTTAGTTTTAAATACTCCCTTGGTACTCTGATGAATAGTGCTCTGTCTACCTATAATACTGCAATAACTTTTTGTAGATGTTTAAAAAGGTCTCACAATAAGAGAGAAGAAGCCTCCCAAAAAAGGCCTTGCTGCAGTCCTCACAGAAACCCTCAAAGCAAATTTCCTTTGGTAAATTATCCACTTGCCATTGTCTCACCTTTAGACTTTTAGAAAGCGGATCTTGACAGTATATGACTCAGAGTCAATTCATGCTAATAAAGGTCAGTGAGTGTTGAATCAAACTAGAATGCTGATTTATTAATATACCTTTCAAGCAAACAACCTATCAGGCAAATGGGGCAGACATATGGTCTCACCAGCATAGCCTCTCCTATCAGAAAAGAAGCTGCATTTTTAGACAATTGATTGGCAATCACAGAATTAGATGAAAAGGAATTAGGAGTTGATATAACGGCACCCACTCCAGTAAGCTTGCTTAGAGGATTCCAAGCACAGAGGAGCCTTGGCAAGCTACAGTCCATAGGGTTGCAAACAGTTGGACATGACTAAGTGGCTACCACTTTCACATTCACTTTTCTTAAACGTTTAATACAACACTACACTGTGTTTTCATAAACACTAATACAGCATCTAGCACGGTGACACCTGCAACTGGACCGTCAGCTATGCCTGCTCTTCAGCATTTATGATCAAACTTACTGTGTCTGTGAATGCCCCACCCGTTACGCACATTATTTCATGACAGCCTAATAAATAGATATTATTAATATTTGCATTGTAGAGATGAATAGAATGAAACTTAGAAAGCGTTCAAGTTGTCTGCCTGAGGTCATACAGGTCACACATAGGAGAGCAGAGCCCGGAATCCACACAAGCCACCCCTGGAGCTGTGGTAAAACCCACTAAGCCATATTGCCTTCGCTCTAATCTTCACCAGCGACAGGACTTTGAACATGGCTCTTAAAATCTTTATGCCTTCAGTTCTCTAACCGTTAAACTGGGAATAACCACCAGGCCTATCTTCTTGGATTGACAATTAAATGAATGATGCAATGAAAGCCCTTAGCCTAGAGTTTGGTTTACAGTAAACATTCGCTAATATTGGTTATATTATGATGTCATTGTAGCATTATTATACTGTGTTGGTTTGCTCTATTGTTTTCCTTCTTCCACTCCGCTTGTGTGGACTCTGCCAACGTTTCCCATTGGAACTCTTCTTTGTTTTCAGCAAAAGGCTGATCACCCACTCCCCCCACGTGGAGCAGATTCCTTTAGCTTTGTTTGTGACCTCAGTCACGAAATAGCACATTCTGGACACATAGGAGTTATTGCATCCTTTTTGGTTAATATCTTATTTCCTGGAGGTAAAACCAATTTCCAGGTACTCTAATGGAAGCTGTGAGTAGCAGGGTGCTTAGCTAAGAAACTCTATGGTTTTCCCTTTGTCTTGCCTGGAGCTGCTATGAGGGAGCACAACATCAAAACTCTATTTTCAGGAAAGTCACTAGATTTGCGTTAAAAATAATTTTGAGAATCCTAGCAGCTGGGGTAAAAAGAGAAATTAAAATATACTGTTTCCTTTATCTGACTCAATTTAACAGTTTTCAAGACAGAGGGAAAATATTGCTTAATACTATACTTTTCTTTTAATAGTTCATTCCATTTTAAAAATATCTTTCCTAATGAAAGAAACAATACAGGTTCACCTTTTAAAATTCAAAATTTACAGAAAGCTCCAAACTAAAAAGACAAGGTTTGATGTAATATATCTTCTCAGTTAATCTTGACTTTAGCCATTTGTACTTTCCATCATCCACTTGGTTAGACTGAACTTCCTTAAGTATTGTGTCTATCAGGGCACACAACTACTAAATAACTTTCAATAGCTATCCAATCATCACTCCATGAAGCTCAAACCCTTTCTTTTTGTAGCCCACTGCTGCCCCACCCCTACTTTTCCAGCATGCTTTCTACAGCTCCCCTGAGCAAACTTTTATATAAGTAAAAGTTGTGCTTACCTACTTTGGTACCTGTCTTCCAGGTGATATTAAGAAATGTCACTCTGCCCCTTACTAAACCATACCTAACTTTAAGGTCCTTCCTTCATGAAATGAGTCCTGAAACTTTAGTCATTTTGCTTGTACTCTTCTCTGAACCTCTTTAGCACTTACACTCTAGACTGCATAATTGGCCTAATTATATTGTCTCATATTTTCTGCTGTTTCCTGCATATGCATCTTGTCTCCCCTATTAGATCACAATTTTCTTTTGGAAGGACCTAATCTTGGCAATGGCACCCCACTCTAGTACTCTTGCCTGGAAAATCCCATGGATGGAGGAGCCTGGTAGGCTGCAGTCCATGGGGTCGCTAAGAGTCGGACACGACTGAACAACTTCACTTTCACTTTTCACTTTCATGCATTGGAGAAGGAAATGGCAACCCACTCCAGTGTTCTTGCCTGGAGAATCCCAGGGACGGGGGAGCCTGGAGGGCTGCCATCTATGGGGTCGCACAGAGTCAGACACGACTGAAGTGACTTAGCAGTAGCAGTAGCAATCTTAGATTATCAAGTTTGTATGAAAGCATTAAGTGCAGGGTAGGATTTCACTATTACTTGTTGATTTAAAAGATTGTGCTTAGACAATTTGTTTATGGTAATAATATGAAAACATTATTATTGTTATTATTATTAAACACCATAATAATACATCTTTTATAACTAAAATATGTACACGTGCATGAATGCTAAGTTGCTTCAGTCATTTTTGACTTTTTGCAACCCTACAGACTGTAGCCCGCCAAGCTCCACTGTCTATGGGACTCTCCAGGCAAGAATACTGGAGTGAGTTTCCATGCCCTCTTCCAGGGTATCTTCCTAACCCAGGGATAAAACCCACATCTCTTATGTCTCCTACATTGGTAGGTGGGTTCTTTACCTTTAGTGCAACCAAGGAAGCCCATAATACATATGCATGTGACTGCAGCCATGAAATTAAAAGGCACTTACTCCTTGGAAGGAAAGTTATGACCAACCTAGATAGCATATTCAAAAGCAGAGACATTACTTTGCCAACAAAGGTCCCTCTAGTCAAGGCTATGGTTTTTCCTGTGGTCATGTATGGATGTGAGAGTTGGACTGTGAAGAAGGCTGAGCGCCGAAGAATTGATGCCTTTGAACTGTAGTGTCGGAGAAGACTCTTGAGAGTCTCTTGGACTGCAAGGAGATCCAACCAGTCCATTCTGAAGGAGATCAGCCCTGGGATTTCTTTGGAAGGAATGATGCTAAAGCTGAAACTCCAGTACTTTGGCCACCTCATGTGAAGAGTTGACTCATTGGAGAAGACTCTGATGCTGGGAGGGATTGGGGGCGGGAGGAGAAGGGGACGACAGAGGATGAGATGGCTGGATGGCATCACTGACTCAGTGGATGTGAGTCTGAGTGAACTCTGGGAGTTGGTGATGGACAGGGAGGCCTGGCATGCTGCGATTCATAGGGTCGCAAAGAGTCAGACATGACTGTGCAACTGATCTGATCTCTGATATACATAATCATAGGTGCTAAGCTGCTAAGTCTTTTCAGTCGTGTCCGACTCTGTGTGACCCATAAGACGGCAGCCCACCAGGCTCCCCCATCCCTGGGATTCTCCAGGCAAGAACACTGGAGTAGGTTGCCATTTCCTTCTCCAATGCATGAAAGTGAAAAGTGAAAGTGAAGTTGCTCAGTCGTGTCTGACTCTTAGCAACCCCATGGACTGCAGCCCACCAGGCTCCTCCATTCACGGGATTTTCCAAGCAAGAGTACTGGAGTGGGGTGCCATTTCCTTCTCCATATATAATCATAATAATTGATAAATTATTTACCAATCCACCTACCTACATACATTTTGTATTCATTCTTCAAAAAGTGATCTAGGCTCACCATTTTTGCCTTCACTTTAGAGCTCAGAAACCTGAGTTTCTAAAAGCTTAAGCAATTTGACCAAGTTTGCAGAACTGGGAAATGGTGGACTTGCGATTTGAGAGCATATTTACCTGATTCTTATTTACATGAACAACATCATATGAACCATTCTTGAAAATGTTTTCTTTTAAAAATGTTTTTGATCTGTAAATTGCCTCCCGATCTCCAGCTTTGAAACTGACCCAAAGAACTTTCTTTGAATGACAGAAATTCTATCTTTACTCTCATTACACACAATGTTATTGCCCCAGTCGACTTGGGCTCTCTTCCCTCCAGCCAATAGCATACGTCTTCACCTGAACGACTCTTCCTAAAACTCAAAAGAATATTTTTCTGTTTCTATTTTCCAGTCTTTCTTTCATTTTATAGAACTGAATATCCAGGTCAAATCCTTAGAAAACTCTTCAGAAGGAACTCTTCTTGCACTATCACTCACTCTTGCACTGTGACTCACTCTTCTTTTGGGAAGCAGAAGGATCCACAGGATAACAGATTCCTGAAATTCCTAGAGGGACCTCTCAAAAAGGTGGCAGTTGTTTTGGCTCTACTATTCTCGTTCAGAATTGCCAAATGTATGTGTGTGTATCTTTTGGGAAAGAGATTCTGGTAAAGAGTTGTCTGGGTTCTATTGAAATATCTCTTTTAAAAATTAATAAACCTTATTCTTAGAGCAGTTTTATGTTCATACCAAAACTGAGAGGAGGGTACAGAGAGTTCCCATGTACACCCCACCCGCACATATACACAGCCTCCCCTATTATTGGGACTTCCAGGGCGGAGCTAGTGGTAGAGAACCTGCCTGACAGTGCAGGAGATGCAGGAGATGTGGGTTTGATCCCTGGGTCAGAAAGATCTCCTGAAGGAGGGCATGGCAATCCACTCCAGTATTCTTGCCTGGAGAAACCCATGGACAGGGGAGCCTGGCAGGCAACCGTCCATAGGGTTGCAAAGAGTCAGACATGACTGGAGTGATTTAGCACACCCTCATCATCAGTGTTTCACACCAAAAAAAGCAGCATCTCTGGGCTAGATATTCCTCATTCTAAACCCCCATCCCCACGCTCCAAGCCTACCTTGATCCACTGTCCGCCTCTCTCCATTCTGCTCTGGGCAGGAAAATGAGATATATGAGCTGTTTCCCCATACTCCTTACCCTCTGGCTTACAGTTGCTTCTGGCTAGTGGAGAGCACCAGCAGATCTAAAGGCAAAATGAGAGTGGAGTGGGTATTTTTTCCTTCAGCTCCCATTCTGCGGGGTCCCAGGACTGGAGACACAGCTCCTGTTAGACAGCCTTCTCCCCGGCTGTGGCCGGCCTCTCTGGGTTCCATCACCATTTCCTCTCCTTGTCCATTCAGGCTTAGGAGTGGTGATTAATCCCAACCATTGCCAGCCCCAAAGTACTACACAAACCTTTAGATTATCCCTATCCTTGCTTTTTTAATTTTCCCTTTATTAAACTCTCCTTAATTACCCCCATTTTAGTGAGCTTTCACTTTATGTAATACTATGTATAATATCAAAATAATGAGAAGGAACACATGCCTAAAGACTCTTAAAATCTAAAAAAACCCTTAAAATTTGGACAGCTTCCTGAATGAAAAAAAAAGTTGTAGTCTATTTTTGATTTACCTTCTAACTTGAAAGAACTCTTTTAAGTGAGCTCTAAGTAGGCTGTATGTTTATATTTTGGAAGGGGATGGTGGTAAACTTAGAAATTAGGATGAACATCATATGTGAAAATAAATGATTCTGTGAATGGCATACTTCTCAAGTGATTATGATAAAGTCCCAACTCTTAATTTGGATAAATTGCTAACAACCCAGCTTAGCACACCCATTTGCAGTAATCATTATTTTGCTGACTTGGCTCTATGTCTGGCTTGCATTTCAATAGTGAATGCAAAGCCTATAAGCATTTTAGGGCTTTCTTGCTAAACATCTCCCTTTTCCCAAGGAACCCAACCCAGAATCAGAATATCCCAATGCCTGTGTTGTGTTTCTAGTTGAACATTTAGGACTTTCAAAGTATGGTTTAACTCTTAAATGCTATCAAGGGTCTCTTTAATCAGTTGCTGAAGCTGGCTATAAAACTCAAAAGACTTCATTTTGAAAGTAAAACCATTAGCCAACTGCCTTCTTGACATAATGAATCATATTCAGATGGAGCACTTAACCCCAGCCTGCACTCACTCCTTGCTTTGTCACCATGCGCATAAGGCAAGAATGTGAACAAGTGTGTGCATCAGATGAATCTAGTCAATCGTTACCTGAATGTCCTGAATGTTTTTCTAAGGATCAGGCAAATTAGCAAGCTGCCTTATAATGATTTTTTTCCTCCATTAGCCACTCTTGTGAGTTAGGAAATTTCACCAGCCATCAGCCACTACTTAGGTCTATTACTTACCAACCAGCTTCATTGTTTTTGAACAAGTCACTTCACCTCTCAGAGCTTCTGTTTCCTTATCTATAAAGTGAAATAAATGTCAAAATTATTTTCCTCACCAAAAAATGATCAAGCCAGACCCCTTCAAATGTTTGTGGGCTCCGTTTCTCCATTTTGATATTATTTCAGTACTTTTTGGATGAGGGTTTGGGGTTTACCAGAGCATCTATTTCCCACATGCAGGCTTCTTAGATGGCGCTAGTGATAAGGAACCCACCTACCAATGCAGGAGATGTAAAGACAGAGGTTCAGTCCCTGGGTTGGGAAGATCCCCTGGAGAAAGGTATGGCAACCCACTCCAGTTTTCTTGCCTGGAGAATCCCATGGACAGAGGAGCCTGGTGAACTACAGTCCATAAAGTCGCAAAGAGTCAGACACACCTGAAACGACTTAGTGTGCACGCACACATATTTACACGCCTGGACATCTCCCAGTGGTTGGAAGAAAAGAGTTATGTATTTCAAACATAGATACTCAGTTCCCAAAACACAACAATACCCACCTTTGTGCTCCAGAAACCAAACTCATCTGCTGGCTTAATATCAACTTGACCTTCCGAGTCCATATCCATGTTCCAGGCCAGCTTTGACTTTATTTTCAGCTGAGTTGTCTATTTTTCTTTGATGTGACAGTTTATAAAGCAAACTTGAAGGGACTCTGAAATTGGTCTGGGCAATGTTGTTTCAGCAGGGGCCTTGAACTTCAGTGGAAGAAGGCCAATCATACATTCTGCATGTATTTCACCAAAGATGACAGTCCGTAGCTAATGCCTCAGAGCCTGCATTCCAGAGACACCTTTTAACTGAGTGCAGCTCAGCTGGAGAGAAGGGCAAGGAGAGGGAAATGAACATCTGGCAAGGCCAAGAGTGTTATGAGTTGTATCCAATACCAGGCATGTCCTGATTAAATATTTCATGCTTTCCCCAGCCAGACATAACCTAACTATCAGCTGTTCTCTGCAGCAGGGATAAATTCACCTTTATGGCAGGACATATTAGCATGGGGTTATAGTGGCAAGTTTAAGAAGCTTCATGAAAAGTTTGTTTTTATCTGTTTATGTGATCCACCTCCCCTTTCCTCAGCCCTCCCTCTCCTCTTTTCCTTTCTCTCTCTCTTCCTCACTGTCTCAACCCATCCCTATCTTACACTGATAGATAGATTTCATCCATAAGGATCAGGCTGAAAATATTTTCTCTCCTTCCAACTCCAAAAGTCCACTCTAGCCACAAGATGAAGGTAGCTCCAAGTTGGTTCCTTGATCTGGGACCTTCCAGCATTGGCCTGTGTGTCTGCAACTTTGGCATTTATTATTATTTTTTTCCCTTCTGGAGACTTCTTAACTTTGCTGCTAGGTGAATAGGCTTCATGGTTGCTGTGTCTTTTGGGTGGATTGATCATTTTTAATGTATGGTCTTCTGAAACCTATTAGAGCTTTTTTCCCTTAAATTTTATTTGGTCAGATTATATTGCTACAGGCTTCATTTTGGTCACTATTTACCCTTTGCCTTTTCTTTCTCCCCTCTGTCTTTAACTTTGCATTGTGACTGATCTGGAAGATCTCTGTCAAGTAACATATACCGTCATCCATTTACGCCACTTTAAGAATCTATCTCTCAATGTAGAATTTATGTACTTTCTGTGTGTTTGCACATGTTGTTTGCTTTTAGTGTGATTACTGTATGTTTTGGGTTATTTATACCATCAAATATTGTCCTTGCTGTTTATCATCCTTTTCTTATTCACTTCAATCTTCTTTCAAAGTAAAGAAGTCCTTTCCATTCCTCTCCAATCTTCATCATGTACTCTTTTATCCTATGATGATTTGGAATATATGCATTGCATTTCATTTAATGAGTGCCATTAATTTTTAAACATATTTTCATGACTATAATTTTAAAAATGCATCTACAGCAAGTCAGTTTTTAAAATTTTTGTCCTAAATACTGAAATAATTTTAGCACAATTTAGCTACCCATTAAACATCCCACTTTTCTTGGTTTTATTATTGAAAGTCATAATTTTACTTACATTAACCTAAAAATGAGAGTTTAAGAAAGTGATCAATGTGTGTGTGTGTGTGTGTGTGTGCGCACGCGCTTAGTCACTCAGTTGTGTCCAACTCTTTGCAACCCCATGAACTGTAGCCCACCAGGCTTCTCTGTCCATGGAATTCTCCAGGAAAAAATACTGCAGTGGGTTGCCATTCCCTTCTCTGGAGGATCTTCCCAACCCAGGGATAGAACCCAGGTCTCCTGCATTGCAGGCAGATTCTTTACTGTCTGAGCCACCAGAGACACCCACAGCAATCAATATAGACTTAAATTATCCTGTTACTTCAATTAATCTTTGTAATTTTCACAGTTTATTTTCCCCTAAAACCTTTCTTATATTATATTTTATTTTAGATTTGATTTTATTTTGCCACAAGCATATGTTTACATGCTCTTTTAATAAAGGTCTATGTGGGGAAAAGCATGCCTACTTTTTGTACATCTAAAAATGTATTTGTCTATTTTGTTTATTTTTGAATGATAGTATAGCTAAGCATAAAATTCTCGGGTTTAACAGTTAATTTCTGTGAATTCATTGAAAAATAAGAATTCACTATATTCTGGTCTCAATGGTTGCTAATAAAAACCTACTGCCAAAAATCTGCCATCTCCTCTGGGTAACATGTCTTTCTTTCTGGGAAGTTTAAGATTTGCTTATTTACTTATTCATGCATTTAAAATAGAGGATATAGGTTTAAGCATGAAATCATGGCTCCATCTTGAATGCAAACATCTTTTTAAAAATAAGGTATTCTTTTAAAATGCTAATTGTTAAAAATATAAATGAGCAGTTTTTTCTTAAATTTTTTTCTTACAAATGTTAATAAAGCTTTCCAATTTTTAAGAGATAGCCATCTACATCACACTTTTGAATGAGTTCATAGAACCAACATCTAGGCTTTAGTTACAGGTACTCACTGAAACTTCAGGGAAATAACACAAATGTTTTCCAGCTTCACTCTTATTATATTCTGGGAAATTCTTTAGAGCATGAGGAAAGAATGATGCTATATTCATCTCATATTTTTAGGAAGTGGACGGTTGGAATATTGAGTAAATAATGAAGGACTGAATGTACAAATATATGGGGAAATGAATGGTTGGTCATATGAGCAAGAAGATTGTTACAAGTTGCTCCCTAAATGGTTGGTCATATGAGCAAGAAGATTGTTACAAGTTGCTCCCTACCCTTTACCCACCCATCTTCCCATTATGTGTTTGGAAGCAAGGCTGCTCTTAAGATCCTTAAGGCTTCCAATCACCAACATGTCCTAGTATAGTGCCAAAGGATAAAACTAAAGTATTTGAAGCATCCTATTTTATAAAGAGTAGCTCTATTGCTGCCTCTCAGATTTCTCTCAGGTCCTGAAATCATTTAAAGGATCGTCAGATTTTAAGAATAAGTAATTTTATATTTTTTTCTGGATAGAAGAGTGAGTCCTCTCACATCTTTGTTTACATATATTAGAAAGGTGTGGGTGGGGTATGGGTGTGTTTGCACACACACGTGCACACGTCAAGCATGTTATTCAGACTAACTTCAAGAATCTCTGCATGAAGTTCATGCATGGCTGAGGCACAGGAACTCTATCCCTTGCTGGCAGTCAGTAATGGCTACCAGGGTCAGTATCCTGATGAGGGACTGATATACCATGCTCTGAAGGTGCAACATGAGATGAGTTAAAATCTTGCTTGGGTTTATTAGATCTTCAATAGAAAAGACCTTCTTTCTTGACTAGAAAATACACCCTTATATCTAGCCATGCTCTTTGTAACTAAGAAGACCAGGAAAGAGATTGTATATCACTTGAGACTCATCTCTCATACCAGAAAATAATTCGATGCTTGTCATCCACTAATGGTTGGTAGGTAAAGGCTAACACATGTTTTGAAAATCATCATGAAGATAAAGCAGTAAAATTTAATTTCTATCCATTAGAAATGTCTAATAAGTAGTGATAAATCTTAAATTGAGAGAACTCTCAAGAGAATATTTCACTGTGTCTCCTAGTCGTGCAGGTAAAATGTTATCATTCTCTATTTCAACTATCACTAATAACACTGTGTTTCAGGCATTGTGCTAGGCTCTGGAGCACAGAACACAAACCCTACTTCCTAGCAATTTAAGGTTCAACATTTTACAGGTGAGAAATCTGATATGCCTCATGTGTTGAAAAGAATCTTGCCCAAATACAGACAGCTGATCTATGATGGAGGAAATGTTAGAACTGATGCTTCTTGCAAATAAACAGCCTACGACCTCTTTGTGCATGTGTGCTCAGTTGCTTCAGTCGTGTCTGATTCTTTGCAACCCCATGGACTGTAGCCCGCCAGGCTCCTCTGTCCATGGGATTCTCCAGGCAAGAAGACTGGAGCCGGTAGCCATGCCCTCCTCCAGGGGATCTTCCTGATCCAGGATACGAACCTGTGTCTCCTGTAGTGTAGGCAGATTCTTTGATGCTGAGCCACGAGGGAAGTTTCATAACTGCTTTATGCTGCTGCTGCTGCTAAATTGCTTCAGTTGTATCCGACTCTGCGTGACCCCATAGACGGCAGCCCACAGGCTCCTGTCAAACCAAATAATACTTATATTAACTGACATTGGTATGAGAAAGTTTTTAAATGGAGTTTTAAGACGTTAAAATAAAAGTTATCTAAATGTTCACCTTCAGTATCATTTACTGGAACAGCAATAGTTTTTAACATTGAAATAGCCCTGCTTATGTTCCAGATATGTTCTTACTTCCTTATATTTATTAAATAACTTGCTTCTCATAGCAACCTGATGTAATAGGCTTATTAAACCCATTTTATGGAGGAAAAAACCCTAAAGCACTAAGTGTATAAGTAATTTGTCCCAAATAAAAGATCTCATCATTGGCAGAAGAGTATCTACTATCCTGGCAATTAACGACTCTGCTGTCTAGATGCATGAAGGTGATCACTGATGTTACAAAGTCAGAAAGTATTTTAAGATCATGAATGCAAAATAAAACTCTTCTTTGCTACATGCTCCCTGTTTTCAAGAATTCTTTGAGAAGTCTGTTTTAAGTTCCTACTAATTAGAAGACCTTGTTTCTTGATTATATCTCCCCCAAAAGGTTATATTTGCGTGTAGTAGTTCCCATTTCTCTTTGGAAATGGATACCTTTTTAAACATTTAATGTTCTTACATTCCATTTCTATATTTAGTTATGCACACATTTCTGGTTGAACTTATAGATTTCTAAGTACCTTATAATACTACAAGGAGAAGGCAATGGCACCCCACTACAGTACTCTTGCCTGGAAAATCCCATGGACGGAGGAGCCTGGCAGGCTACAGTCCATGGGGTCGCAAAGAGTCGGACACGACTGAGCGACTTCCCTTTCAATTTTCACTTTCATGCATTGGAGAAGGAAATGGCAACCCACTCCAGTGTTCTTGCCTGGGGAATCCCAGGGACGGGGAAGCCTGGTGGGCTGCTGTCTATGGAGTCACACAGAGTTGGACACGACTGAAGTGACTTAGCAGTATAATATTACAAAATCCTCCAGATCCTAACATTAGATTACCTCTGGATTAAAAGCATTTTAAAAACAGATATGTATTATTTGTTCTATATTTTAAAAATATCTGTGTCTTAGTATTTATTTACCCATATTATGTTTCACTGAAATAAAATTAATAATTTTCAACTTGGTTTTCCATACTTTGTAATGATTCCACCAGGAAAGGGATGGGCTCATAAATCTACAATAAAATAGAAACATTTCACCAGGGAAATATTTTATTTCCTTTTTTATCTCCCATAGTCATATCTCTCATGAAAATGAACTTCACACTTCCACCTGCCTATCCCCTGTAACTCCTGTAACAAAGAAAGGGAAGGAGAGAAAGGAAAAAAAGAAGGGAGGGTGAAAGGGAGGGAGTGAGGGAGGAAGGAAGGAAGAAAGATGGAAGGAAGGAAGAAAGGAAAGGTGGGCAGAAGAAGGAAGAAAGTCTTTGGGAGATACGGAAGTATCACATCAAGCTCTAGATTGTGCTTTTGGTCCTGAAAACTGAAATTTATAATAGCATATTCTCTCTGTGGTTGCAGTTTAAATATAGAAACATATTTTCAATTTCTCAAAGAAGAATGTAGATTCTTTCTGACAATTCAGTAACACAAGCATTTAGATCCTATATAACACAGTGCCCAATACATAGTAAGAAGTCAATATTCTCTGGCTGGTTTGCTTGGTATACTACCATTGGCAATAAGCCATTACGTGGATGAGCTAATATTTACTCTTAGCCTATGGATATCACTGCAGCATTAGCAGCATCAAGAATCTTGGTCTGCAGTCTCTGGTTATGCTTAAGGTTGGCTTTGAGACATTATCAGCTCATATATTCTATCTGAATAGTTAAACCATTGTGTATATAGAAAGAAACAGGTATATATCCTACTGAAACATGAAAGGTAGCACTCAAATTTTTATTTAAAAATGATTAGCTTTATATACAAAATTTGGGCAATACATGCATCAGAAAGCAACCCCTTGTGCCTCATTATGAAGAACTCAGTGGTAAATTTCTTTGGAAAATTGAGTATGATACAAAATTAAAAGTGTGTTCTTTAGGAGAAACACAAATGTAGGGAAGGCCACTGTGGACAGAGGCTACTAGTTATCCCTAAATAAGTAGGTTCCCCTTTACTTATACTTAAAGGTTCAAATTCATTTCCATTTCTGGTCTAGCCAAATAAACTTCTACTAGCTGACCTTCTCACAGATATAAACTATCGACAAAACAGACAATGACTCAAAGGCACTGGAGATTGAACAAAGCAGGTGGATGCTGAAGGGAGATACATTACGAAAAGAGAATGGCAGGTTGACTTGCCAATTTTTATGGCTCTTAGAGTGAGGGCAAGCCACAGCTGCACTGAGTAAAGCACTTAAAACTCTAATAGGAAACCCACAGGCTTTCTGCCATAAAGGGACAGAGGGAAGAGTTTGAGGCAAATGCAGGGACTGAAAAGTAGGAGTCCATCTGAGAAAAGAGGGAGGCAAAGAGAATAAACCTCAATTTCTGTGCCTAAACTCTGCACAGACCTCTGGCTCTACTCAGAACCATGCATGGGCAGAATAGAATCCAGCAAAATATTAAAGAACTGAAGTTGGATTTGACCTATAACCCAAGAGACAAAATTTTTGGTTTGAATCCCACCAACTTAATTGTCTCCAAAACAAATAAAAAAATCATCTCTCTGGAGGAATATAAGGGAGTCCAATGTCTTCATAACAAAATCCTTACAATGTTCAGAAATATTTACAAATACTTCAAAATTTTTTGACATCCAAAGATCCAGGAAAATGAGACCCCTCTTAAGATAAAAGACAATCCATGAAAACCAACCTTTTGATGGCCAGGGTGCTGGAACAATGACAATGACAATTATGCACAATAAGGTAGAGAACAATATGCTTATGATTAATGAAAAGATAGAGTAGCTCAGCAGAGATATAAAAACTTTACAAAGAACCATATAGAAGTTGTAGAGCTAAAAAACTATGGTATATAAAATAAAAATGTAACCCATGGGCTTAATAGAAGAATGCAGACAACCAAGGAGAACTGAATGTGCAGACAGGTCAACAGAAATTATTCAGCCTGAGAAACAAAGAGAATAAAAAATTTAAGAAGTAACCAGACTCAGGGGCAGGTAATGTAATAACAAAAGGTCAAATATATATGCAATTGAGTCCTAGGAGGAAAGAATGGGCTAGAAAAACTATTTGTAGAAATAATGGGTGAAAAGTTTCAAAGTTGGGCGAAAGACACAAACTTTCAGACTCAAAACCTTAGTGAATCCCAAACAGAATAAGTATGAAAAAAAGCTGTGCATAGGTACATCAAAATCAAGCTATGGAAAACCAGAGATAAGTCATCCTGGACTGTGAACAAGTTTAGCATCCTCGATAAGACAAAGTGGCACCAGTGATAAAGATCTGCCTGCAATGAAGGAGACAGAAGAGACGTGGGTTTGATCCTTGGGTCAGAAAGATCCCCTGGAGGAGGAAATAGCAACCCAGTCCAGAATTCTTGCCTAGGAAATCCCATGGACAGAGGAGACTGGCAGGCTACAGTCCCTGGGTCTACAGAGTTGGGCACAGCTGTGAGCATGCACACACACACCGCAAGGTGACGGCTGGAAAGGAACACCGAGTTTCTTAAACACAGAGTACTATTCTGGCTTCCAGAATGGGACTTGTGATGGTACGTAAGATGACCTTATGGAATTCCAGCCTCCGAATCCTGTATGGGACAGAAATGGATTTATATCTTTTTAGCTTGAAAAAAATGAAACTTTAATCTGTTGCTTTTGATCTTCTGATCATGCAACTAAGCCTGTATCAACATCAATACAGTTTGGATCTACCTTAAAACATCTTGGATCAGTGTCAGGGCATACTACACACAGGGCAGAAAGCAAAACATAAACTCAGAAGTCTGAGAAAGGAGTAATTAGATTTTTTAAAAAATTAAACTTTTAATAACCTAAGAGTTTATTAGTGGAATCAAAGTGCTCTTTGCTTTGGTATTTTTCACAAGCTTAATGTGAGTAATGCTTTGTTCAATAGCTCAGAGAAGTTTTCAATCAATCTGCTTCAAAGAGACAAAGAAAGAAATTCATAAACATTGTTCAAGAGGTCTACCAATATTTTCCATTTTCCTCCCATCCTGGTATCGTTATTAAAGCCAGTGCTCATTCACCATTTCTCACCTGTTCTCATCTAACTTGGAGAACAAGGTCTCATCTAACCTTGGAGAACAAGGTCTGGGCTTGCCCTGCAATTTCCTTGGGCCTCTATCTCCTTTGACTAGACAAGAAGTCTCCATTACATCAGCATGTGCAGGATGAGGCTTGGTTCTCCGTTCTGTGTTGGTGCAGAAGGTGTCATTCCCTCGTGGGACCGTAAATTATCACACGTTCTTCTGCATGTCTCAGTGCACTGGCCCCATCCTCACAAAGTTTTCAACTCTGCTCCCCACTCTCTCTGGGGATGAGATAGTTCCCATTTAATGATATTTCCCTGGGTGGGTATCAGGTACCCCTTATGTACGTTTTCAGTACATGTTTTTTTAAGAATAGAAATGACCCAATATTTTTCTAAACATTAACAAAGACACCTTTATGTATCTGAATCTATAGTTTGTCTACACACCGTCTAATATATAGATGTCTATATAGCTCTATTTCTATGTTAGACAAAGTGTTTAGAAAACAAACTATTCATTTAAAGCAGAACCTTAAAGTAAAACACTTCATTAAGCTGCTTTAGTTGGCTGACTATCTATTGGTGAATGTTTCTCCAGGTTTATCATTCTTGTTAGTTGCCTCTATTAAGGATGGCCTGCCAGCTCTCACATGGCTCTCACATGGCTTCTTTACCAGCAGCTTTCAATGCTCTAATGATCAATACTTTAGAGCTAAACACCAGGCCAATTTGGTATCCAGGTTTTCCCACTAAACAGTGCTGCCCAACCAATACCTCCTGTGAACATGTGTGTGAGGAAGCAGGCCTTTTCTCTCTGAGTCTATTTAGCACTTGATTCCAATTTAAATTAAACACAAACAAGAAGATGGAAGCCACCCAGCTTCCTTCATTCCCGTACTTGTATTGTGACCAAGCAGGGATATTTGGGCACTTTGCAAGCTGTAGCATCTTCTCTCCTGCGTTACTTCTATAATATCACTATGACCCAGTTTCTGTGGCCTCCTCAAACTCAGAGCTCTGGCTGACCTCAAAAGTCATCACGTTTGTTTTAATGCACACTACTTTTCAACCCATGCTTATTGTTTTAGTCAACAAGTAGTACTATGTTTCAAGGATCAATCACTTTTTAAAAAATGAATATAGAGTTAATGTATTTTGGACAAGTAAAGAATAGGTCTTTATCCTTATATCCTTTATCCTTCCCTATATAGCACAGGGAATTCTACTCAATACTCTGTAATGGCCTATATGGGAAAACAATCTAAAAATGAGTGGATACACATATATGCATAACTGATTCATTTTGCTGTACACCTGAAAGTAATACAACATTGTAAATCAAATACGTGCCAATAAAAATTAAAAAAGAATGGGTCTTCATCAATAGGTGACTAATCTCATGAGATTTTTGTTCTGGAAATTTTTTAGGCCATTTCGTAGAACAAGCTTGTAACCTGGTTCCTGAAGATGCAAGACTGAAAATTAAAAGCAGAGACTAAATTGCTAAAGAGAAATACAGAATACGCAAGTCTTCTGATAGGAGGCTCTGGTAAAACAAGAAGTCAATGTACAAGGTACCTGCATTGTTCCAAGTGTAGGGCAGAACCCAGTACAGAAGAATTTATCAGAAAAAAATTGCTGTTCTAAAATCTAAGAGCAGAGCAAATAAGGTGGTATCAGGAAAGTACGTTAGCAGTAGCTAGGAGTGGCCATTTGGATCATGTAAGAAGAAAGGTTTACAGAGGCCACACACAACTTTGTTCCTAAGACTACTTTCACCACTGAGGAGTCACCGCAGTTGGGGGTTTCAGATGACCAGTGCTTAGAAATATGATGATGACCTATCAGAACAAAGTCAGAGATAATACAAGAGAGACTCGCTGTCGAGTCCCAGAAAGCGGAATGGATGCTTCTTGACAACTTCTTTCCTATAGTGTGGACTCGACCAAGAACTTGGTAATAGTGAGTCTACCATCTGAATCCAAGGTGCCGCCTGGAGGAACAAGATGTCTACAAACAAGGTTTGATGGACATCTTCACAAAAATCTTGGGCAGAACATTTCTGAAGACCATTGTGTATGCACAGTAGATCGGAAGGATGAAAATTTGTTCTCATTAGCCTTATGTGAAACTTGTGATGACTTTGCTTCTGATCTTTTCTTCAAATATTTATTGTAAAGGGAAGTAGTTACTAAGTTTCTACTACTCCATGCAATGAGTGTTTTAAGAGCTGAGGGTGATACACTTATATACAGTGTTCTCCTCTAGTTAAAGGTACAAAATACATATGAAATAAAGACAATTAACCACATCACATGCATGTCCAACTCTTTGTGACCCTATGGACTGTAGCTTGCCAGGCTCCTCTGACCATGGGATTCTCCAGGAAAGAATACAGGAGTGGGTTGCTGTGCCCTCCTTCAGGGGAATCTTCCTGACCCAGGGATTGAACCTGCATCTCCTGCATTACAGGTGGATTCATGACCCCTGAGCCACCGGGGAAGCCTATTAACCACATTGTGAGATTTAAAATAAGTTTCAAATGAGATATCCAGATGAGTCCTATTAGAATTTCAAAGAAAGAACCTTTTTGAGCCCAGGTGAATATGGGCAGAGACGGCTTAAGAAGTAACTTGTGTCTGAAAGGAGCAGCAGGAACTTCGAAGTTGAAGATTAGGAGAGATTTCCCTTAAAGGCAAGGATGTAACTGTTACTGTTACAGGTTGAATTGTTCCCTGCCCCCAGTAAAATTCACTTGTTTAAGTCCTAACTCCCAGTTCTTCAGAATGTGACTTTATTTGGAAATAAAGTTGTGAGAGATGCAATTGGTTTAGATGAAGTCATATTGGAGTAGAATGGACACCTACTCCACTATGGCTGACGTCATATTATAAAATGGGAAATTTGACTACAGACATACACCCATAGAAAAAATACCATGTAAAAATTGGAGTCAGGCTGTTACAAGACAAGGATGCAAGGAGAGAGTCCTGGAACAGATCCTTTCCTAGTGCTTTCAAAGGGAGCCTGGCCCTGCCAACATCTTCATCTCAGATGTTTAGGCTCCAGAATTGTGAGACAATAAACTTATGTTGCTTAAGCCACTCAGTTTGTGGTACAGCAGCCATAGGAAACTGATACAATGATCAGAAACCCAGAGGAAAGAAGGTACAGGGTGGATTCTGGGAAATGCTAAGTCAACAGACACTACTTTTAGAGAGATGGGAGTACCAGGCCCCCTTCCTTGTCTCCTGAGAGTATGTCAAGGATGTATATTGTCACCCTGCTTATTTAACTTCCCAGAGTACATCATGTAACATGCCAGGCGGGGTCAATCAAAAGCTGGGATCAAGATTGCCAGGAGAAATATCAATAACCTCAGATATGCAGATAATACCACTCAAATGGCAGACAGTGAAAAGGAACTAAAGAGCCTCTTGATGAGGATGAAAGAGCAGAGTGAAAAAAAAAATAGGCTTAAAACTGAATATTCAAAAAGCTAAGATCATGGCCTATGGTTCCATCACTTCATGGCACATAGAAGGGGAAAATGTGGAAGCAGTGACATTTCATTTTCTTGGGCTCCAAAATCAATGCAGATGATGACTGCAGCCATGAAATTGAAAGATGCTTGCTCCTTGGAAGGAAAGCTATTACAAACCTAGACAGTGTATTAAAAAGCAGAGACATTACTTTGCCAACAAAGGTCCATATAGTGAAAGCTATGGTTTTACCAGTAGCCATGCATGGATGTGAGAGTTGGACCATAAAGAAGGCTGAGTGCAAAAGAATTGACGCTTTTAAATTATGGTGCTGGAGAAGATGTTTGAGAGTCTCTTGGGCTGCAAGGAGATCAAACCAGTCAATCCTAAAAATAATTAATGCTGAATATTCATTGGAAGGACTGATGCTTAAGCTGAAGCTCCAATACTTTGGCAACGTGATGTGAACAGCCGACTCACTGGAAAAGACCCTGATGCTGGGAAAGACTGAAGGCAAAAGGAAAAGGGGCGGCAGAGGATGAGTTGGTTAGATAGCATCAGTGACGCAATGGACAAGAATTTGAGCAAACTCTGGGGGATAGTGGAGGACAGAGTAGCCTGGCATGCTGCAGTCCATGGGGTCATAAAGAGTTGGACACAACTTAGAGACTGAACAATAACAACATAGATACCACTAACATCTAACATTTTCAGAATGCTTATCCTGCGCTTCATGTGCATTTTTCATTTGATCTTCACACCCACTCTATAAGGTAAGCTCTACTATCATCCCGTTTTATGGATAGGAGACAAAATTTCAGACTGGTTAAGGACTGTCAAAGGCCACATGGCCAGAAAAGTAGAGAGCTTACTAAGAGAGATGTTTAAAGAGATGAGGAGCTGAAGTGGGACAGGGTGTTATGTATCTTTCAATCTTTGTCATTGATACATTTCTCTGTACCAGACACAAATCACAGACTAGCAAAAATACCTGCTGAGGAAAATACAGCAAGCATGTTTTATATGTAGAAAAGACCAATAAAATGGTGCTGAAATTCTCTCATCTTAGCAATGAGAACTAACATCCAAAAGAAATTACAAATTTGTACCAGGGCAAATCAATAGTGTGAAGTTATCACTAGGGACCATGCCTGTAACTCTCAGCCTGGTATCTCTTCACACCATCACTTACCTGTATAAACAGTGGTGACCAAGGAGGCCTCTGGGCCATGTGCCCAGTCTCCTCTGGCTTTCCTTTTAAGGGAGATCAGCAGAGTTACTGCTGGCTAGAACTATCCCCCCTACACCACCAGGTCCAGATAGGAGATATGCAATCGGTGGTGCCCTACTGTGGATTTTACACCCACTCTGTGTTTGGACAGAAAGAAAAATGATACCTCTTCTCTGAATTGACACATCATTCTTTCCCAAGCATGCAAAGTGCTCTTGCCAGCCCCTCTTGGTAAATATTTACCTTGAATCATCACAGGCCTGAAACATCAGCTATCCAGAGAAAACAGGATGGTGATTTTGGACATTTGGAATCTGGAACCTGTGATGAATAGAAATACAACCTTGTATGCTGTCAGAGGCTCTGGCCTGCCAAGGGGAAATGTACTTTATACAGCCACAAGCTTGACCTCCGAGAGCCTTAAAAGGCCTCACATACTCAAAGGTGCATTACTGGGCCTTACACTAATTCATCATGATAGCTAAAGTGGTCTGTGTAAACCACAGGAGATCTGAGTCCCCTGGGCATCCAGGAGTCAGCATTAATTGCTTCGAGTTTAGCATAGGGAACCGTAAGTGAATGTAGGGTAAAGACTATTTGCATATTGCTTGCAATAAAGCTTGGAAATGGTTCCAGATGTCCCAGATAAAACCTTCTCCCCAAAAGTTTATCCCAGTCTGGGAGCCAGCCCAGGCCAATCTAATAGAAGTTCTACTCAGCCTCTCTCTTCCGAATTTTGAGTCACAGTTTGCAGGTTGCAACAAAAATCCTCAAGGCAAATTTTTATTCTGAGCAGGCTGAATATAATTTATTAATTCACTTTTGAAATAACAATTGCAATTGGGAGGGATCAGCTGAAAGCCTTAATTACATTAGAAAATATGCCTCACTCTCTTCTGCCCCCACCCAGGGTACAAGAACACATAATTATCATAATTTTCAAATTGTATTATTATTATTTGAAAAGTCTGATGGACAGCAGACTCTATCGACTTAGCTACTTTGAAGCAGTGGCCGAGACACATTTGAACCTTCGAATAAGGTGATTCCCTCCCTTGCTTATTAAGGCCCTGAAATGGTTTAGCATCTACCGGCTGTTTCCAGTCTCAGATACTATTTGTCCAACAGAACTGGCTTCCCGGCCCCTCTCTCCTTTGTGCCGAGAGGGAAATGCTCAGGTGTGCTGTTGCCAGAGTGATTAGGCCAGCCGGGAAGTCTCCTTGGACAGGAGGTTGGAAAGCCTCTGGGATCACGGCCTCTCATCCTTGTTAAATGACTGTGAGTGCGCGTGTGTCTGTGTGCGTGCTGCCACATGCACACCTGCCTAGAGGGAAGATGTTTGTTTTCATTTTTAAAGGCCCAGAGTGTTTTTAAAGAGAAAGTAGAATATTTCCAGAAATGAAGTTGGGGGTCTGTGTCAAGCAGCCAGGGTGCTGGGTGGACAGCCTAACTGTGATCATTGGCTTTGTTATCAACTCCCCGCGTCTTTAGAGTGCCTCTGTCTTCGGGTTTCTATCTGTCACCCCAGGCCACGCAGACCCTCCCTCTGCTTCTTTGGGTGGCTGTGATGTTTATCAGGCTAATGAGTTCAGTTCTCAGGTCAGCGCTATAGTGGCGAGTGTAGCCGCCCTCTGCCCTTGGTTTTTCCTCTGCCTATGGATTATCTGCCTTCTGTTTGCCAAGCCTCCTCATTCCAAGTTTCTTTGATCCTTGGATATTAAGGAGACTAGAGGTTGAGTTAAACCCTTTTGAATAATTCAAACTCTCTGTTCAAGTGAATCCCTTTAGAAAAAACAAAACATTAAAAAAAAATAAAAAGCAACAAAAAGGAAGAGGAAACATTGGTTTCGTTTGAAGATAAAGCATCATTTTCTTGAAAACTCTTCTATTCCAGAAAGGTAACCAATGGTTTTCTGAATTGAGGGCAGGAGAAGAGAAGCACACTGGGTTTGAACCAAGTGACCTGGAGCCGAGTCTGGGTGCAGCCAGTCTCTGGGGCTGAGACCTGGTGAGCGACGGTCACGCTGTGCACCCTGGCTTCCATCTCCTCACAGGTGAAGTCAGAGACAACATAGTACTGGGTTCTTTTACTCAAAGGACTTCTCTGAGGATCCTATAATACATGTCATGTTGGTGTTGCTTAAGATCATTTGAAGTGCCCTGAAAATTCAAGAATGCATTATCAGAACCGACTCAGAGCCTTGAACACTGTGGGAACCAAATAAACACTTCTTGAAGTGAGTAGACTCCCTATTTTCCATTTGAGAATAGGAAACAACATGGATGCTTCACTGTCCCCTGAAATGACCCGGTTCCTGCCTACATACTCCCTGAGTGCCTGCACTCAGGTTTTCTTAGTGAAAAGAATTTTAAAGGCAAATCTATCCCAATCTCTCTGAGAAAGAAAGCATTTTATTCTCACCCAAGGACATAGACAAAACATGTTTATGTGGAGCAAATGATGACATTTTAGAGTCAGGAAAGTCTAAGAATGAAGGAGCCTAAGAGAAATTAATGTCAGCTTTATTCTCCCCACTTCACTTTCAGAAAAAGAAATCAAAGTTTCAGTGACTTTCTTGAATTGTTTGGCTTTGTCCAGCAGCCAAGGAAGGTCTCTGATTCCCTGCTGGTTTCCGTGCCCCCCTTTCACTAAGCATCAGGTACGACTGCTCCTCTGTAAAGTGTAACTTCAGAAAACTGCCCTTTTCTAAATGCCTTGCTTTACAGAAGAGGGGGATTCCTAGGTGGCGCTAGTGGTAAAAAGCCCCCCTGCCAATGCAGGAGAGGCAAAATTTAATCCCTGGGACGGGAAGATCCCCTGGTAGAGGAAATGGCAACCACTCCAATATTCTTGTCTGGGAAATCCCATGGACAGAGGAGCCTGGAGGAAACAGTTGGACTGAGAAACTGAGCACACGCACACGTGTGCATGCACACACACACACACGCACACACAAACACACACAAAGGAGGAGCATGAAGTCCACATGGCCCTCTGCTGAGTCTGAATGAGGAGTAGCTACTGTTGCCTGGAAAGACAGAGGAAAGCTCTTTTCTCCAGGCTCCAGCAGCTCCCTGGTGACCTATGGTGGACAGCTGTTTTTTCGAGAAGCAGCTGTATAAAACTTTGCTTCATAGCTGCTCTATTCGTTTCTAAGTCTGTATTTGACAAAGCGCTCGCTACTTCAGTGGTCTCTGGTAGACATGACCAGAGGCAAAGATGCTGGGTTCAGAAAAAAATGCTCCTGCCCAACCTCTCCTCATGGGGAGCATCCACTTCTCTTTTCAGGTAACAGGCAAATATCATTGTGTGCCTGCTGCTCCTCCCAGCATTCACTTTGGTTTCCTTCACCCAAGTGGATAAGTCAGTCTCTTCCTCAGGTTAAGAAGGAAAAAAGGTTCCTTTCTTTGGTTTTCTTGGTTGGGATGTATGAGATCTGACAAGGAAGCATACAGACCAAGGAAAGAAGTTTAAGAGCCAAAGCATCTTTAGGTCTTCCTCAACAAAAGTAAGTTCCCCTGTAAATAAGCAAAGACCATGTGAAGCTGGAGCATTCCTTCTTTCTACCCAGTGGTTTATTGACTCAGCTCTCTGATACCTACGGAAAAAAAAAGATTAAAGTGTTCCCTGAAAAACATGTTACCTCCAAACACTATTATTTCAGAGGTCAGAGCCTATCCACTTAGACAAACATCCTGGATACCTGAAAGGAAGAGGAAAAAATGGGCCATGTAGCCCCAGGAGTAGAGGCAATAAAATGACATAGTATCCTAAATATGAACATACTATGCTCTACTATTGGCTTTAAAAATTAAAGAATATCCACCTAGCAGTTACACTATTTGCCAGCACTTCAGTACGTGGGGAGATACCCGTTCACAGTTCCCCGGATGGGGAGAGTGTCAAGGGGAGAGCTGTTTCAGCTCTACCCATAAACACCTCCTCCTCCTCCTCTGCTCTACTTCCAAACTTCTCTAGGACAATTGTCCTATTCTTTAACCCATCTAGATGGTGTTACTGGTAGTGAAAACATCTTGATTATGAAAAATTGGAGCACATTGAGATGAGCCCCACTGTTTGGAACGTAACATAAGAAGAAAGCCCATTCTTCCCGGGGAGTGCTGAAATCAGCCCGAGAGGCTTGCATATCCTCTGGTCTTGCAGTCTAGTTTCCTCCGTTTCCACCACTATAGGATTTCTGTGTTTCCAATAAACACATCCCTTTGGCCCCTCTCCCCTTTAGATCTTATTGTAGATACAGGTTTCAAATTGATTTTATCTGTTGGAGATTGAGTGGAACATCACAGTGCCTTGAGTGAATTTTTTGGTCAACACAGAGGATGGCAGAACTGACCCCATAAGGTATAAAGAAAAAGTGGAAGGTAAGAAAGACCTCAGTGAAGTGGCCAGAGAACATGCCAAGGTGATTCAGTGAAGCAGGAGATTGAGCAATACCACCTCTGGCAGCTTTTGGGGTGGTGGTGAACAGGACACAAGGTCAGCAGAGGCTCAGTACCTGGCAAGACCAAGGGTGCTCACTCCCTGTGGCTTATCCTGAAACTGAAGAGTTGCCGTTTTTGCTCATTTGCTTTTAAAAAATTCTTCCCCTCCCTTGTCTTCAATGTTTACTGTCAACAGCCCTCCTCCTCCTCCCACTCTTCTCCCAACTTTGGAAAGGTGTAAAAGAGGTACCATATGTGAACTCCCTCTGCTGACATGTTTCAAAAAGACCTTGTCAACTGGCACTAATTGTTGTGACTGCAAACTTTCATTCATCCTGGGTGCTGCTGCAGACTTCCTTTGCTTTCACATTCTGGGCCAATCCCACATTCCCATGTTGTTTCATCGCCATTAAGGAGACGTCAGCTTCCAGAGCCTTCTCCCTCACCATCACAACAGCCTTTCTATCCATCTTTCAGCATATAGCTCTCGATTTGTAGAGCTCAGTGTAACTTTAGCTCAGGCTACATGCAACCCGTTTCCCCCCTCTGCCAGGAGAGCCCAGGCATCACCGTGACTCCTTTATTCATGGTGGAAGCTGTTGAGCAGCACATTCATTTCGGGTGGGCTGTGTTCAGGAACTCAGGGCACATCATTCACAAGTTATCTCTGTTGATATGCGCATTGTTGACCCTCACCTCACAAGGCCACCAATCAAGCCTACAACTTTCTTTTCCAACAAAACCCCTGTGATCTGATGGACTCACTGGGCAATATTAATACCTGAGGAGGGGAATCGAAAGGGAGGCTTTATGAAAGCGACTTCAGAACACTATCCAATTATTAGTATGCTTTTTCATAATACTGACGGTTTCACATTTTATTGAGAGAGAGAATTTTTCCCTGGCTCTCTTGGGAATGATTTTATTGAAAGCATCAGAATGAAGAAGATGGCTGCATCATTTCTGCAGTGCCAGGGGTCAGAATCTTTGACTGGTTTGGTGTAATGTGCACATATAAAATTTCACTCAGTGCTTATTTATTGCCTTTTATTTAATATATAATCTGGCTAGATCTACTTTTGTTTCTTTACATTTACTGCTTTCCTCCATTTTATTCTTCCTTTGGCTGATTTAATATGTATATATTAAATTATGTATGTATATATATGTATATATAATATACATATATTTTCCATTTTCTTTGATCGGAAGTCTTACATGAAAGAACACTCTGCTTTTGCTCTTTTACATAGTAAGTCCAGTGGCAGAGGTAGAAACGTGAATCTAGCCATAGGAGAGCACTTCATTGGTGATAGTCATTTATTTGAGAACACTGTTGTTCCTTCAAAAGTAAATGCTGGCTCCTTTCCTTACCTCTCTTTCATTTCTCTGTATTCCATCCCCATCCAACTAAAAATCATTCTCACTCCACAGTCACCAGAAAGTACTTTAAAATACAATAGATTTTTTTGAGTTGAATTACTAAAATTCACAAAACCAAATCCAAGAGCTAAGTTTCTAAGCAAAGCTTTCTGACTAAAAGCTTCTCATCAAAGGGATGCGACCCAAAGAGACAAATGAGAAATGATCATTTTTATTTATGAGGGTCCAATAACTTTCAAAATATGGGACATCTTGATAAAGCTGGCTTAGAGGATGATGTCACAATCTGGACCAACATGGTTGCCTCTTATATCTCCCCTATGAAATAATGCTTAACTGACTCAGGTTGAAGGATTGACCTATAGGTTGCTAATCTGTTCAGCAGCCTATTATAAAAAGATCAAAACCCATTGCCTAAATAAAACAGAAATGTATTTATCTCCCACTGAAGAACTCTAAAAGGAGGCAATCTAGGGCAGCTGGGGTAACTCCACCATGTCATCAGGGATCTAGATTGCCCCTAGGCTGTGACTCTGCTTTACCAATATGATGCGCCTATATCTACCTGTGACACAACAAAGTGTACCCCTCACTCCTTAAAGAGAGTTTTCAAATATTCCATGTAACATTCTAACTTCCATCTCTGTGGCCAAAATTTATACAGTGGCTATACTGACCTGTGAAGGAAGCTAGGTCACTAATCTTGTAATACTGGACCCAATAAACATGAGGATTCTGATTTCTAAAGAACAGTAGGAAGAACATTAGAGGTACCTAGCAGTCACAACACGGAGAAGGCAATGGCACCCCACTCCAGTACTCTTGCCTGGAAAATCCCATGGATGGAGGAGCCTGGTAGGCTGCAGTCCATGGGGTCGCTAAGAGTTGGACATGACTGAGCAACTTCACTTTCACTTTTCACTTTCATGCATTGAAGAAGGAAATGGCAACGCACTCCAGTGTTCTTACCTGGAGAATCCCAGGGACGGGGGAGCCTGGTGGGCTGCTGTCTATGGAGTCGCACAGAGTCAGACACAACTAAACTGACTTAGCAGCAGCAGCAGCAGCAGCAGCAGCCACAACAAAACTTAGCTGTGAAAGGATTATTTCTACAATCTAAATCTAATCTTGTCTTCTTTCTGTTTTCTCCGCATCACCTATAATATAAAAGCTAGTCTTAGAATCATGATGTGTAAGTAGAATGACCATATAATTTATCACCTAAAGTACGAAATCCTTGAGAGTAAAAAGTATACTGGGACCACAGGAGTACAACTAACTGTCCCAGGCAAATGGGGATGAATGAATCGAGTCCAAACCACGTTTCAGAGCTCATCTCCCTCTACTTCTCCAATTGTATTACACTCTGTATCTATAAAAATAATTAAAATTTCCCCAAACACAACATGATTCTCTACACATCATGACTCTGGTCCTGAAGTCCCGTGCCAATTTTATACCTCCCACCTCCTACCCCAGATCAGCTGTTATCCTGAGAAATCTCCCCTAATCAATCTTGATCAATTTTCTGAAACTTGACCAATTTATTTTCTATGTTTTTGTCCATTGACTTCACTGGCAGAATGAGCAACAACCAGAGTATCAACATTTATTTATCGCTCGCACTTTATGACCAACTCCAGTTGGCTGAAAGGCTCTGCTCTTGGTAGTTTATTGTAGGCTGACTGATGCTAACAGTGAATTTGAAGTTAGTATCCAAACATCTGTGTCTGAAAGGACCCGCCAAGCCAGAAGTAAAAAGGTGGGAAGTGGGCTACAAGAAAGAGATTGGGATCATCATCCTACTTCTCAATCCAGATATACAGTATAGGTCAATATTTCAGGGCTTATAGGATAAATGATCATAGATCAGAGATAAAAGTTGGCTGAATTCTGCACTGGTATCTAACACCCTGCCAGGAACATGAAGACAAGGTTTGGTAGATAAGCACTGAGCAAAGAAAGAGAAAGAGAGTGAAAGTGAGAGAGAGAGAGAAGACATCCTTGAAAGTCCTTCAGATGGAGGGTTGGTGTTGTTGTTCAGTCGCTCAGTTTTGTCTGACTCTTTGAAACCCCATGGGTTGCAGCATGCTAGGCTTCCCCATCCTTCATTCAGATGGTAGGAGCGAATGAGATACCTAATCTAACAGGAGGTGCATGCATGCTTGTGTGCTAAGTCACTTCTGTAATATCCGACTCTTTGTGATCCCATGGACTGTAGCCTGCTAGGTTCCTCTGTCCATGGGATTCTCCAGGCAAGTATACTGAAGTGGGTTGCCATACCCTCCTCCAGGGGATCTTCCCAATCCAGGGATCAAACCTTCATCTCTTATGTCTCCTGCCTTGGCAGGCAGGTTCTTTACCACCGGTGCCACCGGGGAAGCCCAGGAGTCATCCTACCCATAACTGAGGAATGGTTGGTTATTGTCAATAAAACTAAGTCCATCCTTCCTACCCATGTTTTCATGCAGGCTTGCTTCATCTTTTCTCACCTGAGTCATCAGAGATGCAGTTGCCACCTGCTGAAGAGCTAAGTAAGTAAATGAGAATTGAGTGCCCTTTTCACAGCAAGTTGAGAAGGATATCACATATAATAGTGTACCCTTGCATGACTAGGTCTGGGTCAGTAAGCAAGCTATCTTCTTAACTGTTAATAAAGTATGATAGGGAGGCCTTTGGTAGGAAAACATTCTGCAAAGCACAGCCATTCTAATTAAAACTCATTGTGGTGCATGTCACCCTCAGGGAATGGCAACTATTAATAACAATGGCAATAACATACAAAATCCTTTAGAGTATATGAGCTAGGGGTCACCATATGGTTTTCAATGGCTTCTCATCACACCACCCAAAATGTTGTTCAGGGCCAAATATATAAAACATTTGGCTCAAGGGGTGTAGAAAGTGTTCCAGTGATGCATTTGCTGTTCAATAAACAGAGCAGCCACTGGAGTCACAGGCCAGGCATGGCTGAGGCCTACATCATGAGATGGCCCCAGCCACGTGCAAAGAGATGGACTGAGAAGCAAGAAACAAGAAAAAGGACATGGAAGCAAAGACCTTGAAAGAAGTAACAGTGAGCTCCACTCCAAGCCTGAATCTATGAAAACATTGGGCCAGCACAAAATAAAATGGCAGCATCATTACTTGTAAGAGCCTCACTGTCCAGCGCTCTTATTCCAATTTCTAACACTCGAATGAAATGTGGTATAACTGAGTTTCCAAGCCTCCACATCAGGCAACATCAATTGCCATCTTGGGAAACGATGGTGGTGGGGAAGGAGCTTCATTTTTCTTTTTAATGTTTTGAAGTTGCCACACTCTCTGTGCTACTTGTACATGAGAAGGGCCATGGGACTTCCGGGAGGGTCGAAAGTGCAAGTGGCTGAGCCCGTGGAGAGAGATGGTAAGTTGATGACAGGTGTGGCAGAGGAGGCAGGATAATAGTGGGTCCTCTGACATGCCTTTCTAAGTCTGTCTTTTCATGCTGTTTTTCTTCCCTATTAAAGAGTGGGGTTCCCCCTCCTCTGACTTTCCTTCCCTCCATTTTGCATATAGTGACTGGGATCTTGTCCAGCTTTGGTATTTTTTTCTTCCCTTGGACTTAATAACATGACATCTATGTTTGTGAGTCAGAAAAACTACTGTCTTGAAAACAAAGCCTATTCCTTAAAAAACAAGTAACTCCTTCCCTAGGGTGTCACTGTGGATACACCTGCTTTTGTGTGTGCTGTTTGCCTCAATTCTCTTTCCAGCTTGTGGGTGCAGGCAGAGTAAAGAATTTGGGGGAATTTTTAAGCATCTTTCTATTTTTCAGTTATGCCAACATAAAGGAAGCAAAGCTGTGCTTTTTTTCCTTAATGTTTGTGTGTGTGTGTGTGTGTGTGCGCGTGCACGTGCGCTTAGTCACTCAGTCACATCCAACTCTTTGCAACACCATGGACCATAGCCCACCAGCCTCCTCTGTCCATGGGATTCTCCAGGCAAGAATGCTGGAGTGGATATCCTTTCCCTTTTCCAGGGGATCTTCTCAACCCAGGGATTGAACCCGGGTCTCCTGCATTGCAGGTGGATTCTTTACCATCTGAGTCACCAGGGAAGCCCCAATGTGTGTGTCTATATGTTTGAAAATTGTCTTTAAAGCAAAAAACAATCTGAGTTTTAGACTTTCCTCCAAGCAGTGCAAGGAGTTGGAAAAGTGAGGAGCAGAGGAATATTCAGAACACAATTCCCTGTGGTCTAAAATACTTCCCCATCACTGAGTGTCTCCTTCCCTCAATTAGTCTTAATGGAAGAAAATAAATACAATTTGCAATGTAATCTAGAATCTTTGCTCCAAAAGTCCCTATGCCAAGTGAAAACTGGCAAATACAGTTTAAGCAAATGTTTTCCAAAAATAGTTCTTATATTATCAGGTTTTTTCATGCCCAGATGAGGAATCAGAGACTCCTTCTATATGACGTTATATCATCATATGAAACTAAAACAAATATGCAACTGTTATGTTATGACCTTCTTTACAAAACTGTAATATTTATCCCTAAGCATATAGTCAAGTGGGAAATAATAAGAGATTGGCACTGATTCTAAAAAAAAAGGAAATGCTTTTTTTTTTCACCCAACTCCATGTGTCACATTATCAAGTGTGGGGAAATCTTAGAGTGTTGCTAACTCAAGCACTGTGGTTTGTGAGAGAATAGTTAAGTGACCTCATTTTTATTTCATATAAAATGTTGAGTTGATTAATGTGGTGGTCTTGGGAGATCCACTTCCTCTCCCTCACTTCTCGTCTGTAAGATGGGCTAATAAATTCTTCTCTCCATACCCACCAATGTCCCGAGAAGAAACTCACAGTAGAATCACTAATTCATCACACATTCATTATTCAATACATGGAAGTGTACCAGGCACTCTCTAAGGGGCTAGTTACGTATGGGAAAGCATCACCAGTCTTGACATTGCTAAGACTTCCCTTCCTCACAGTGACTTCTCTAACAGCACCCTTGATTGCATTTGTTCTTTCAGCTGTGAAAGGTGGGAACACCAGATTGTCCCAGCCTCCAACTCCTAAGGGTACAGGAAACAGACACAGACTGCCTCCCACCTCTTTCTGTGTGGATAATGGCCTTGGATGCAGTAGATACTGGGCTGATGCGTTGAACCAGTCGGTCATTTCTGACAATGTGTTTCTGTCTTTGTAACTAACTACTGGAGAAACAGGCCCCAGGCTGTTCAGGGGGCTGCTGTGAATTCCTTTGGCCTTCTGTGAGGCCAACCCACAGAGGCGATAGGGACTGTGAGAATGTTATTGTAACTTCTTAATTCAAAACATCACTAGAAAGAGACTTCCTGGGATGAGGCTGGAGGAAACCGGGCTGCTCAGCTGGGATGAATTACTGGAAGTGCCGGGTTGGTTTTGCCCCCTAGTGGTTACGGGCTTAGGGACCCCCATGAGCTAAATGGTTTTCAGCATCAGGAGGATACTCACCTCTGAGAGAAGGAGGTTTGGGTGGAGCAGACGGACATCACATGCAATCAGCACATGGTCTGACCTTAGCTCTCATGACCCCGGTCCCCACACTTGCAAACTGAAAAGGATGGACTAGATCACAAAGAATTCTTTCTTTCACATTTTTTTAAAATGGATTTTTTTTTTAAATTGAAGGATAATTGCTTTACAGAATTTTGTTGTTTTCGGTCAAACCTCAACATGAATCAGCCATAGGTATAGATATATCCCCTCCCTTTTGAACCTCCCTCCCATCTCCCTCCCCATCCCACCCCTCTAGGTTGATACAAGCCCCTGTTTGAGTTTCCTGAGCCATACAGCAAATTCCCGTTGGCTATCTATTTTACATATGGTAACGTAAGTTTCCGTGTTACTCTTTCCATACATCTCACCCTCTCCTCCCCTCTCCCCATGTCCATAAGTCTATTCTCTGTGTCTGCTTCTCCATTGCTGCCATGTAAAATTCTTCAGTACCATTTTTCTAGATTCCATATATGTGAACTAGAACATATTTCTCTTTCTGACTCACTTCACTGTGTATAATAGATTCTAGGTTCATCCACCTCATCAGAACTGAGTCAAGTGCATTCCTTTTTATGGCTGAGTAATATTCCATTCTGTATATGTACCATTCATATGTACAGATGAATTATCCATTCATCTGTCAATGGACATCTAGGTTGCTTCCATGTTCTAGCTATTGTAAACAGTGCTGCAATGAACAATGGGAAACAAGTGTCTTTTTCAACCCTGGTTTCCTCAGGGTATAGCCTAGGAGTGAGATTGTTGGGTCATATGGTGGTTTTATTCCTAGTTTTTAAGGAATCTCCATATGATCTTCCATAGCAGTGGTATCAATTTACATTCCCACCAACAGTACAAGAGCATTCCCTTTTCTCCACACTCTCTCCAACATTTATTGTTTGTAGGCTTTTTGATGATGGCCATTCTGACCGATGTGAGGTGATATCTCATTGTGGTTTTGATTTGCATTTCTCTAATAATGAGAAATGTTGAGCAACTTTTCATGTGTTTGTTAGCCATCTGTATGTCTTCTTTGGAGAAATATCTGTTTAGGTCTTTTCCCCACTTTTTGATTGAGCTGTTTGTTTTTCTAGCATTGAGTTGTATAAGCTGCTTGTATATTTTGGAAATTAATCCGTTGTCAGTTGTTTCACTTGTTATTATTTTCTCCCATTCTGAGGGTTGTCTGTTCACTTTGCTTATAGTTTCCTTAGCTGTGCAAAAGCTTTTAAGTTTAATCAGGTCCCACTTGTTTACTTTTGTTTTTATTTCCATTACTCTAGGAGGTGGGTCACAGAGGATCTGGCTTTGATTTATGTCATCCAGTGTTCTGCCTATGTTTTCCTCTAAGAGTTTTATAGTTTCTGGTCTTACATTTAGGTCTTTAATCTATTTTGAGTTTATCTTTGTATATGGTGTTAGGAAGTGTTCTAATTTCATTCTTTTACATGTAGCTGTCCAGTTTCCCAGCACCATTTATTGAAGAGGCTGTCTTTTTCCCATTATATATTCTTGTCTCCTTTGTCAAAAATAAGGTACCCATAGGTGCATGGGTTTATTTCTGGGCTTTCTACCTTGTTCCATTGGTCTGTATTTGTGTTTTTTTTGTTTTTTGTTTTTTGTGCCAGTACCATACTGTCTTGATGACTGTAGTTTTGTAGTATAATCTGAAGTCAGGAAGGTTGATTCCTCCAGCTCCATTCTTCTTTCTCCAGATGGCTTTGGCTATTCAGGGTATTTTGTGTTTTCATATGAATTGTGAAATTTTTTTGTTCTAGTTCTGTGAAAAATGCCATTAGTAATTTGATAGGGATTGCATTGACTCTGCAGATTGCATTTGGTAGTATAGTCATTTTCACAATATTGATTCTTCCTACCCAGGAACATGGAATATCTCTCCATCTGTTTACGTCATCTTTGATTTCTTTCATCAGTGTCTTATAATTTTCTGTGTACAGTTCTTTTGTCTCCTTAGGTAAGTTTATTCCTAGATATTTAATTCTTTTAGCTGCAGTGGTGAATGGGATCGAGTCCTTAATTTCTCTTTATGTTTTTTTCATTGTTAGTATATAGGAATGCAAGTGACTTCCGTGTATTGCATTTGTACCCTGCAACTTTGCTAAATTCACTGATTAGCTCTAGTAATTTTCTGATACTATCTTTAGGGTTTTCTATGTACAGTATCATGTTATCTGCAAACTGTGAGAGCTTTACTTCTTTTCTGATCTGGATTCATTTCTTTTTCTTCTCTGATTGCTATAGGTAGGACTTCCAGAGCTATGTTGAATAATAATGGTGAAAGTGGACACCCTTGTCTTATTCCTGATCTTAGGGGGAATGCTTTCAGTTTTTCACCATTGAGAATAATGTTTGCTGTAGGCTTATCATACATGGCCTTTACTATGTTGAGGTAGGTTCCTTCTACACCCATTTTTTGAAGAGTTTTAATCATAAATGGGTGCTTAATTTTGTCAAAGGCTTTTTCTGCATCTATTGAAATGATGATATGTTTTTTTATCTTTCAGTTTGTTAATATAGTGTATCACATTGGTTGATTTGTGTATATTGAAGAATCCTTGCATTCCTGGAATAAACCCAACTTGATAATGGTGCATGAGCTTTTTGATGTGTTGCTGAATTCTGTTTGATGAAAATTTTGTTGAGGATTTTTGCATCTGTGTTCATCAGTGATATTGGCCTGTAGTTTTCTTTTTTTGTGTTGTCTTTGTCTAGTTTTGGTATCAGGGTGATCACAGATGAGTTTGAAAGTGTTCCTTCTTCAGATTTTTTGAAAGAGTTTTAGAATAATAGGCATAAGCTCTTCTCTAAATGTTTGATAGAATTCTCCTGTGAAGCCATCTGGTTCTGGGCTTGTTTTTTGGGAGATTTTTGATCACAGCTTCAATTTCAGTGCTTGTAATTGGGCTGTTCATAATTTCTATTTCTTCCTATTTCAGTCTTGGAAAATTGAACTTTTCTAAGAACCTATCCATTTCTTCTAGGTTATCCATTTTATTGCCATATAGTTGTTCATAATATTCTGTTATAATCCTTTGTATTTCTGCCTTGTCTGTTGTAACCTCTCCTTTTTCATTTCTAATTTTGTTGATTTGATTCTTCTCTCTTTTTTTCTTGATGAGTCTGGCAAAAGGTTTGTCAATTTTGTTTATCTTCTCAAAGAACCACCTTTTAGTTTTATTAATCTTTACTATTGTTTCTTTCATTTCTTTTTCAATTATTTCTGCTCAGATCTTTATGATTTATTTCCTTCTACTAATTTTTTTTTGTTCTTCTTTTTCCAGTTGTTTTAGGTGTAAAGTTAGGTTGTCTATTTAATGTTTTTATTGTTTCTTGAGGTAGGATTGTATTGCTATAAACTTCCCTCTTGGACTGCTTTTGCTGCATCCCATAGGTTTTGAGTTGTTGTTTTTTCATTGTCATTTGTTTCTAGAAATTTTTTAAATTTCCCTTTTGATTTATTCAGTAACCTATTGGTTATTTAGAAACATATTGTTTACTCTCCATGTGTTTGTGTTTATTACAGTTTTTTTTTTCTTGTAATTGATATCTAGTCTCATGGCATTGTGGTCACAGAAGATGCTTGATATGATTTTAATTTTCTTAAGTTTACTGAGGTTTGATTTGAGACCCAAGATGTGGTCTATCCTGGAGAATGTTTCATGTGCACTTGAGAAGATGTATTCTTCTGCATTTGGATGGAATGTCCTGAAGATAGCAATGAGATCCATCTCTTCTAATGTATCATTTAAGACTTGTGTTTCCTTATTAATATTCTGTTTTGATGCTCTGTCCATTGGTGTGAGTGGGGTGTTAAAGTCTCCTACTATTATTGTGTTACTGCCAATTTCTCCTTTTATGTCTGTTAGTGTTTGTCTTATGTATTGAGGTGCTCCTATGTTGGGTGCATAGATATTTACAATTGTTATATCTTCCTCTTGGATTGATCCCTTGATCATTATGTAGTGCCCCTCCTTATCTCTTATAATCTCCTTTATTTTAAGGTCTATTTTGTCTGATATGAGAATTGCTACTCCAGCACTGTTTTGCTTCCCATTTGCATGGAATATATTTTTCCATCGAATATATTTTTCCATCTTCTCACTTGCAGTCTATATGTATCTTTAAGTCTGAAGTGGGTTTCTTGTAGACAGCACATATACGGGTCTTGTTTTTGTATTCATTCAGCCAGCCTGTGTCTTTCGGGTGGAGCATTTAATCCATTTACATTTAAAGTTATTATTGAATTGGAGAAGGAAATGGCACCCCACTCCAGTGTTCTTGCCTGGAGAATCCCAGGGACAGGGGAGCCTGGTGGGCTGCCGTCTATGGGGTCACACAGAGTCGGACACGACTGAAGCGACTTAGCAGCAGCAGCAGCAGCATGTTCCTATTGCCATTTTCTTAATTATTTGGGGTTGATTTTGTAGATCTTTTTTTCTTCTCTTGTATTTCTTGACTATATAAGTCCATTTAACATTTCTTATAAAGCTGGTCTGGTGGTCCTGAATTCTCTGAACTTTTGCCTGTCTGAAAATCTTTTCATTTCTCCATCAATTTTGAATGAGATCCTTGCCGGATACAGTAATTTTTGTCGTAAACTTTTCCCTTTCAGTACTTTAAATATATACTGACATTCCCTTCTGGCCTGCAGAGTTTCTGCTGAAAAAGCAGCTGTTAGGCATATGGGGTTTCCCTTGTATGTTACTTGTTGCTTCTCCATTGCTGCTTTTAATATTTTTTCTTTGTGTTTAGTCTTTGTTAGTTTGATTAGTATGTGTCTTGGAGTGTTTCTCCTTGGTTTATCCTGTATGGGACTCTTTGGGCTGCTTGGACTTGATTGACTATTTTCTTTCCCATGTTGGGGAAATTTTCAACTATAATCTCTTCAAAAACTTTCTCATGCCCTTTCTTTTTCTCTTCTTCTTCTGGGATCCTTATAATTCGAATGTTGGTTGTTTTATATTGCCCCAGATGTCTCTGAGACGATCCTCAGTTCTTTGCATGCTTTTTACTTTATTCTGCTCTTCAGAAGTTATTTCTACCATTTTATCTTCCAGCTCACTGCTTCGTTCTTCTGCTTCAGATATTCTGCTATTGATTCCTCGTAGAGTATTTTTAATTTCAGTAATTGTGTTGTTGGTATGTTTATTCTTTAATTCTTCTAGGTCTTTGTTAATTGATTCTTGCATTTTCTCCATTTTGCTTTCAAGGTTTTTGATCATCTTTGCTATCATTATTCTAAATTCTTGTTCTGGTAATTTGGTTATTTGCTCTTCATTCATTTGGACTCTGTTTCTAGTTTTTTCCTTCATTTGTGCAGTATTTCTCTCCCTTTTCATTATTTTTTTAAACTTATTGTATTTGAGGTCTCTTTTTCCCAGGCTTCAAGGTTGAATTCTTTCTTCCTTTTGGTTTCTGTCCTCCTAAGTTTGGTCCAGTCGTTTGTGTAAGCTTCCTATAGGGTGAGATTTGTGCTGAGTTTTTGTCTGTTTGTTTTTCCTCTGATGGGCAGCACTGAGTGAGGTGGTAATCCTGTCTACTGATGATTGGGTTTGTATTTTTGTTTTGTTTGTTGTTTAGATGAGGCATCCTGTTCAGGGTGCTATTGGTGGTTGGATGATGTATTGTATCCAGTGGTCTTGTATTCCAGTGGTTTCCTTTGTGTGAGTTCTCACTGCTGATATCCCCTAGGGTCAGTTCTTTGGTAGTCTAGGGTCTTGGAGTCAGTGCTCCCACTCCAAAGGCTCAGGGCTTGATCTCTGGTCAGGAACAAAGATTCCACAAGTGGTTTGTTATGGCATTGAGTGAGATTAAAACAAATATGCAAAATCAAGAAACCAAAGATGAACCCCAGACAAATGGCATTACAAAATCATACAAACAATAATTAAAATTATGGAATATACACATATACATACACACTCATGAGCAAAGTCAAAACAGTCCAACAAAAATAAAGGACCATAGACTGACCTGGTGAACAAAGGAAATCAAAAATTATATTTACCAGTTAAGAACAAAAGTAAATAAAGCACAAACTGGAAAACAAACTAAAGCAAGGTCCCAAATGGGGAATAAAGCAATGAAAACAAAACTAACAAATATGTTGAGAGGAAAGGAAAGAAAGAAAAGAAAGAAAGAATAGATATGCAAAGCTAAATAGAGGTAGATGAGGCAGATTCATATACATTAAAGATTAACTGCAAGGGAAAAAGAGCAGTAGGAAAGGCAAACAAAGCAATAATTGTAGAAAAATAGAATAGGTTTAAAAAATGTTTAATTAAAATTATAAAAAAAGAGGGGAAAAAAGAGAAGAAGAAAGAGAAAAGGGAAAAAAGGAAAATGCCACAAAACTGCAAAGGCCCAATGTAGAGGCAGAGGTTTATAGCAACAGTAAAAATTGTGACTGAATATACACGCATACATACATATACACTCATAAGCAAAATAAAAACAGTCTAATGAAATACTGTACAATAGATAGACCCAGCAGACAAAGGGAACCAAAACTTATGTCTACCAGAACAAAACTAACTCAAGTACAAACTGGAAAACAAAACTAAAGCAAGGTGCCAATTGGGGAATAAAGCAATGGAAATAAAACTAACAAACATTTTGAGACTAAAGGAATGAAAGAAAATAAAGAATATATATGCAAAGTTTAACAGAGGTAGATAAAGAAGATTTATTTATATTAAATATTAACTGTAAGGGGAAAAGAACAGTAGGAAAAGCAAACAAAGGAATAAATGTAGAAAAAAATAATAATAGTTTAAAAAAAATTTTTAAAGAGAAAAGAAAAGAAAAAAATGTTCCCCAGAACTGCAAAAGCCCAACATAGAGACAGAGGTTTATAAGAACAATAAAAACTGTGACTGAGAAAAAAAAGAAAAAGCTCAAAAGCTTAATTAGATTTCACAGTGCCAATGATATCGACAGCTACAACAGAGTGGGGAAAGATTCAAAAGAATCTGCAGAACAAGTCAAAACATAAGAATAATAAATGTTTTTCATGAGTCACTGCTGTCAGAGTCCTTTCCCTTGCTGGGAGTCACAGTCCACTTCACCTCCCTAGGATGCCCTCCAACACTTTGCTGATCTCTGGACCTGCTGTCGGGGCAGCTCAGATTCTAATCTGGTCCTACTCCTTTCTGTTCTTGCCTCCAATATCCACAGCTATCAGAACCTGTGTGTTTTCTTTTGTGGGAGCTCTCAATGACCTTTTATATATTCCATAGACACTGAGTCTGCCTAGTTGATTGTGTGGATTTAATCTGCAGCTTGTATAGCTGGTGGGAGAGTTTTGGGTCTTCTTCCTTAGTCACACTGCCCCTGGGTTTCAATTGTGTTTTTATTTCCACCTCTACATGACGGTTGTCCACTGGGGTTTGCTCCTGAGGCTGCCCTGAAGGACTTGGGTTTGCCCCTGTGAGAGCCAGGTGTGGAGGTGGTGCAGCTGCTTGGGTCGCAGGGGTTCTGGCAGCAATAGTTACTCAGGAGAGTTGGCGGCTAGAGCAGTCAGAAATATAGTGCTCTAGAAGGGTTTGGCAACCAGTATTGGCCAATACACTCCAGTATTCTTGCCTGGAGAAGCCCCCTCCCTGACGGAGAAGCCCCCTCCCTGACAGAGAAGCCTGGCAGGCCACAGACTACAGGGTTGCAAAGAGTTGGGCACTACCAAAGTGCCCCTATGCACATAGGTGCAAGACTCTCTTTGCCTGTGTCAGCTCTGCCCCAGTGAGAGTTGAGCATGAAGGTGGTGCAGCTGCTTGGCTTGCAGGGACCCTGGCAGTGCCAAGTGTGCAGGGACATGGACTGCTTCCGTTGCACAAGTTATGGCCCCATCAGATTCTTTTTTTCAGCCTCTTGTAGCTGGCAATCAGAAGGCCTCTTTGGCCAGTCTTTCCCTGTAGCTCCACCCATTCAGGCACATAGAGGGCTTCCTTGCCTGGGGTCCTTGTCTGTTGTTCGGCACATCAGGCACATAGAGTGGCCCCCCAGTTGGGGTCCTACTCTGTAGTTCAGCACATCAGTCACTTAAAGGACCACCCTGGGTGGGGACCTACTCTGTAGTTCAGTGTGTCAGGCTTTTGATGGGCCAGCCTCTCTATTGTTCAGCTGCCAATGCTGGCATGTGGGGGGAAGAGAGGCTATGGTGATGGCTGCACCCCTTACGCATGACTCAGCAGTATTGCCTTGCTTCCATGGCTGCTTGGCTTTCCTCCACAGGCATTTCCCACCACAATCTCCTCCCTCACATCCCCTCGATTCATCTCTCTGCAGTCAACAGCAACTCTTGCCCTGGGATTGTTCCACAATCCCTGAACTCCAGCTCTCAGCCACTGCACCATCTGGGGTTTGTATGGCTGTGGCAAGGACTAATCTGATTCTCATTCCATTTAGGCTGTCACAGATTAGTTGTTCCACTCTCAGCCTTAAATATTTCTCCTCTGACTCAGACAATTGCCCCGATATGGGGATTGGACCCCTGTGTCAGTTCCCCCACCTGCCAAGGGCAGGTGCAGTTCTACTAATACTCCTGTCTTTCCCCCTAGTTCCTTCATCCTACCGAGTTTTTCATGGGTCTATATATTCTTTTCTGCTAGCCAGGTATTCCTGTCTTCTTTCAGCTGGTGTTCTGCATGCATTTCTGTGTCTGAAGGTGTATTCCTAATATATCCGTGGAGAGAGATACTCCTCATCCACCTACTCTTCTGTCATCTTTTTCTCCTCCCTTTCTTTCACTTTTATTAATAGATGACTCCAGTAACATAACCTGTGGCACCATGATTCCCATCATATGTTTCCTGAGGGCAGTAGAGGTAGAGTGTTAGGTACTAATGGTCTCTTATCTAGGGGCCAGTAATATCTATGTGGTAGGCTTCCCAGGTAACACTAACAGTAAAGAATCTGCCTGCCAAAGCAGGAGACATAAGAGACACAGATTCGATCCTGGGCTCAGAAACATTCTCTGAAGGAGGGCATGGAAACCCACTCCAGTATTCTTGCCTGGCAAATTCCATGGACAGGGGAGCCTAGCGGGCTATAGTCGATAGTGGCACAAAGAGCCAGGACTAAAGTGACTTAGCATGCATGCGTGCAATATTAAGTGAGAGAAAGGCAGAGAGCTTATTCCTCAGGGCATTTGGGATAAAGGCAGCTCAAGAGAATGAACCTGTGGTGACTTTGGAAACAAAATTTCTTTCTTTCATGGACATTCTTGGTGCCTCTGAATACCCTAAAAGTGAGCAAGGAGGAGAAACAACTGGGCAGACAATCTATTTCTAAGCCCCCAGTGAAATTAACTTAGAGATGATACCAAATTCACATGAACTGGAAGATGTGCCCCATTGAGCTTGTCCTTTCTCACCTCCCAGTAGCATATGGATCAGGAATTACAGAAAAGGACCCACTCTAACCCAGAAAGGGGTAAGACCACCCCCAGCTGCCACAACACAGGGGAGGAGGAGGTTGACTTTTATGTTTATGGAGTTAGATATAAAATAATTGCTTTAAATTGATGGACTGTTGACCATGGCATCCAGTTCCATCACTTCATGACAAATAGATGGGGAAACAATGGAAACTGTGACAGACTTTATTTTCTTGGGCTCCAAAATCACTGCAGATGGTGACTGCAGCCATGAAATTAGAAGACGCTTGCTCCTTGGAAGAGACGTTGTGACCAACCTAGACAGTATATTAAAAAGCAGAGACATTACTTTGCCAACAAAAGTTGGTCTAGTTAAAGCTATGATTTTCCCAGTAGTCATGTATGGATGTGAGAGGTGGACTATAAAGAAAGCTGAGTGCTGAAGAATTGCTGCTTTTGAACTGTGGTGTTGGAGAAGGCTCTTGGGAGTCCCTTAGACTGCATGTAGATCAAACCAGTCAATCCTAAAGGAAATCAGTCCTGATTATTCACTGGAAAGACTGATGCTGAAGCTGAAGCTTCAGCCAAAGTATTAGTACTTTGGCCACCTGATGCAAATAACTGACTCTTTGGAAAAGACCTGATGCTGGGAAAGATTGAAGGCAGGAGGAGAAGGGGTCAACAGAGGATGAGATGGTTGGATGGCATCACGAATTTGATGGACATCAGTTTGAGCAAGCGAGCTCTGGGAGGCATGGACAGGGAAGCCTGGCATGCTGCAGCCCATGGGGTCACAAGAGTCAGACACGACTGAGCGACTGAACTGAACTGACCATCTAATCTCTGTGTGAGAATGAAATCCCCTCAATTTGTACAGCTTGCTCACTGAATCTCACGATGCTGCAAAACATGTGAACATGCTTTTTATTTTTTTCTCCCTGTGTCAACTTTTTAGGCTTTCTGATGCATTCCACTACAGTAGAGGAATAATTCTCCATAGCCTCTGTACAATTTAAAGGTCAAGCAGCAGACATGCATTTTTCTGGCTAGTGTTTCCAACTCCTTACCATTTCTTCTTATCATCTGGCCTAAAGAGAAATAGATGGTGTGCTCTTTTCTGGTGCTATACCAGGTTTTCATGAAACTAAAGGTATCATTTCATCAATGCCAGTCAGATTGAGAGGATGAAATGGATTTGGGGTACATTATTCAAAAGAGGGTTAGAGTTAATTTTTCAGGCCAGGAAAGTGACCCTGGGCCACAGAAGAATTTCAGGTAACTAGGAAAAAATGAATTACACAGAAGTGGCAGGAAAAAAATAAACCCATAAACTCCTTTACTAAAACCTGTTTGTCTGGCTAGAGTGAAAATGGAGACAATTAAATCATTTTCAGCAAATTATTGGTGTGATATATGTATTTTTTTTCCTTTCAAGAAAAGGAAACTAAAGGATGGTTGTGGCCTTTTGTTGTAGATAGCTTTTCAGAGCAGTGTAACATAAACAGATTATCTGCAGTGTTTATTCAGTGTGAAAAAACAGTTCCAAGAGCCCCAGGTGCTTGCCAAGATCATAATTGTACCTTCTTAAATACTTTCATTACTTGGAAGTACAATAAGCGAGGCTAGGACACATGCTTTCCATTTTCTTGTCAACAAAACACCTCCAAGAAATTAAGCTCTATTTTCTCCAGAAAATCTCTCTAGAACTGTTCAGGGTATATGAAAAGGAAAGGGAGGTAGGGCTTTGGTTTAATTTCTTTATGACCTTGAAAAGAAGCAAAGTTAAATCTCCCCTCCAAAAAGAAAAGAATAAAGGTGGTGGCTCAAATGTGTAGTAAAAGTTTGCCGCAAAACTAGAGTATTCCATCCAAGGTGGTTTCTGGTTGGTCCAGCGTGGATGTAAGCGTGTAGAGTGTTCCGCAAACATGACGGGATTCACACATGGTAGATTGGAAGGAGCTGAGCCACCCTAGCGGGGTGAGGGGTACAGGGAAACCACAGGACAAAGTTTAGAGTATATAATATCTGGGAAAGCTCAATAAACAGGGCCCCCTTCCACAGGAGCTTGCCTGGTCATAACGTGAAAGGGGATCCCACTCTGCTGGTGCGTTTTCGTTACTGACTTATTTTTAATTTGTTAAAATTTTAAAAAATCGTTATTGAATTTGTTACACTATTGTTTCATGTTTTAATTTTTTGACCCTGAGGCATGTGGGATCTCAGCTCCCTGACCAGGGATCAAACCCACATCCCTTGTAATCAAACCCACATCCCTTGGAAGGCAAAGTCTTAAACACTAGACAGCCAGGAAAGTCCCATGCTGGTGGAGTTTACTAACTTTGGAATAATCAACAAGCTGTCCACGCACCCAGTCTCAGGGTAAAATGTTCAATTGGCCTCCGTGCCCCCAACCTCAGAGGAGGCTTCATTCATAAGAGCTTCTCTCTGCCCTCCTCCTAAACTGTCCTTTCCCCTTCCACCTTCAGTCTCTGTATTTTCACCAGCTTCCTCATCCTGCTTCAATCCTCTGACAGTTGCTTGAATATCTGTAAACATTTACCTTCATGGAGCCCCTATGACATTTTTATTAGCTTGATTGTCATGTGATAGTGTTGAAAGTCCTCCTAGTTCTGAAGGAGACTGAAAAGATACAGAAATCAGAAACAATGCAAGTCAAAAATTCAACAAATTTTCCATATCTCTGTTCCTCTCTTTGATCAGATGCCCCTCAAAACCACTGCTTGGAGGGATATGCTGGCTTCGAGAGAATGTGAGAAAGAGACAGAGGGAGGGAGAGAGAGTCTGTGTGTGCCTGTGTAGGAATTGAATTAACTGGAACTTGTCTAATTAAAATGGTCAATTAATTAGAATTTTTCTACACCTGAATTTTAGGAAAAATGAAAAGGAAGTGGGGAATTCACAATATTAAACTCCTCTGCCAGACTTCTGCATGCACTATTTGGGTTAATCTCACATTTACCCTGCCAGGTAGGTTTTTCTAAGCCCACTCTACCAACAAGGAAACTGAAGCTCAAAGAGTTTAAAACAGAAGCCAGCAAATAATGGCTCACAGCCAAACCTGCTCCATACCTGCTTTTGTAAGAAAGATGTATTAGAACTCAGTGCTATACTATTTACAGTCACCAGGACATGGAAGCAACTTAGATGTCCATCAACAGATGAATGGATAAAGAAGTTATACAATAGAATATTCAGTTCAGTTCAGTCGCTCAGTCGTGTCCGACTCTTTGCGACACCATGAACTGCAGCATGCCAGGCCTCCCTGTCCATCACCAACTCCCAGAGTTCACTCAAATTCACGTCCATCGAGTCAGTGATGCCATCCAGCCATCTCATCCTCTGTCGTCCCCTTCTCCTCCTGCCCCCAATCCCTCCCAGCATCAGGGTCTTTTCCAATGAGTCAACTCTTTGCATGAGGTGGCCAAAGTACTGGAGTTTCAGCTTTAGCATCATTCTTTCCAAAGAACAACCAGGGCTGATCTCCTTTAGAATGGACTGGTTGGATCTCCTTGCAGTCCATGGGACTCTCAAGAGTCTTCTCCAACACCACAGTTCAAAAGCATCAATTCTTCAGCGCTCAGCCTTCTTCACAGTCCAACTCTCACATCCATACATGACCACTGGAAAAACCATAGCCTTGACTAGATGGACCTTTGTTGGCAAAGTAATGTCTCTGCTTTTGAATATGCTATGTAGGCTGGTCATAACTTTATTACTCACCCATAAAAAGGAATTAATCTGAATCAGTTGAACTGAGATGGATGAAACTAGAGCCTGTTTATATACAGTGAAGAAAGTCAGAGAAAAACAAATATTGTATATTAATGCATATACATGGAATCTAGAAAAATGGTATTGATGAACCTATTATCAGGGAAGGAATAGAGACACAAACACAGAGAGCAGACTTGTGGACACGGCAAGGGGAGGAGAGGGTGGAACCAACTGAGAGAGTAACACTGAAACATAACGCATTACTGTATATAATGCAGTATATAGATAGTGCATTATATCAGATAACATAACAGATAACTGGAGAAAGTTGCTGTACAACACAAAGAGTTCAACCTGGTGCTCTGTGACAACCTTAGAGGGGTGGGATCGGGGGTGGGGCAGAGTTCAAGATGGAGGGGACACGTGTATTCTTATGGCTGATTCATGTTGTTGTATGGCAGAAACAAACACAACACTGGAAAGCAATTATCTTCCGATTAAAAATTAATTAAAAAAAAGAACATGTATAATATCATATAAGAAACGAATCGCCAGTCCAGGTTCCATACAGGATGCTTGGGGCTGGTGCACTGGGATGACCCGGAGGGATGGTACGGGGAGGGAGGTGAGAGGGGAGTTCAGGATGGGGAACACATGTATGCCCATGGCGGATTCATGTTGATGTGTGGCAGAACCAATACAATATTGTAAAGTAATTAACCTCCAATTAAAATAAACCAGTTTAAATTTTAAAAATAAATAAATAAATAAAGAACTCGATGCTACTTGTAAGTTTGGGTACCTCCTTCATGTTACCATAGCATAGTTGGGTAGTTGCTCCAGAGACAGACTGGCCTAGAAAGCCTTAGTGATGATCTGGAGTTTTGCTGAACAAGTTTTATCCACCTCTTGTTTCAATAGAATCACTGTTGTCACCAAATAATATGTGATATAGAGGATTTGACCTTTAACCTTTACCTTTCTGGTTCCAGACCCCAGTGAATTTTGAGACAAAAGGCAAGAAAATACAGTGATGTCAGGATTCTTTATTGACGAATCATAGTTGCAAATAACTATTTTATTTATAAAAAAGAAAAAATACACTGGAATGTTCTGAGGTCAATTTTAGAATTAACGTGATCTTTTCAATTCCTAAGTCTGTCCTGGAATTCAGGGATGACAGAGAAGAACTACACAATCTTCACAATTATACATATGTCCCTATTCTGATGAAGGCAAAAATTGGGTCAGGACAGTGCTTTTCAAACTTTAATGTGCACACAAACTACCCAGAGTTTCTTGTTAAAATGCAGACTGTGATTCAGTGGTTCTGGGCCGGTGCTGAGAACCTGCATTCATAACAATTTCTTAGCTAATGATTATGCCGCTGGTCCTGACATCACACCCTGAATGGAAAGGGTTAATACACGAATGTCAAAATTCTCAACCAGAAGGTTTTTTGGGTCAAACCTAAATGACTCAGAAAAATCAAATAACCTCTACATTTTCCCATAATCATCGGCTTAGTAGGCATTTGATGAAAAGTGACAGATTCAGGTTAGTCTACGTCACTGGTTCTCAACGTGTGGTCCCAGGGTAGAGCAGCATCAGCAGCCTTTAGACACACCTGTGTCCTGTGTTCTGCCAGCCCTTCCAGGTGATTCTGTTATACCAACCCCTTCTGGTGATTCTGATGTGTGCTAAAGCTTGGGAGCCACTGGTTTATGCTATGGATAATTAATCAGGGTTTGTTTGTTGGTTTATTCTCTGAACATCCTGTAAATCTATTTAATATGTTCAGTCTTTGTTTATATAGAGTACATCAGTAGAGGAGATAGGAAAATATTGAAGTGGGGAGAAACACATTCTGACATGATTGCATGCCTTCTCCTGGTGAAGGCTACAGATATTCCCTAGCATGGTTATTTTTTTATATCAGTTGACATGCCTATATCAAAGGGTCTTATTTGGTAAGTAGTCTGCTCTGTATGCCTGCCCCACGTTCATCTAAGATGAAATGTGGCCCCGATGCATCTCAGGAAAAGACCTGGGAGGGCAGGGGAAGGTGCTTTGGATCTTTTGGAGTTCTTGTTCAGTGTCTTATTATTCATTCTTCTAGTACCATGGTGCTGTCTTTTAGATAACTCTCTGAGGATTTTAAAAATGATCGTTTCATGGAATTAGGAGAATAGCCTTAATCATACAAGTTGGACACTCAGGCACATATGCCTGAGTGTGAGGCATCACATGTGCCACCTGAGGTGACCTCAGATCATTGGTGAAGCTTTTGGCCACACAGTTACCACTTTGGGAATCAACAGGTCTGTTTGCATCCTCCCCTCGCCCTGGCTTTTGCCTGTGTTAATTCCAGTGTGAGTGATGCTACAGGGCCACCGAGGAGTCGTGTGCACGGCCATAGAGTGTGGGGAATCTAATGCCCCGTGGAACGAGCCTTTGACCAATGGTATAGGCAGAAGCTGGCAGGTAAATCTACATGCACACTAATCAAGTTCTGTGAGACACAGTGTCACACAGGGTCCTTTCAGGATCAAGCAGATGACAGGGACATGAGGCCAGCAGCAGCCAGCTCAGCAGTGCTCCCCATTTTCCCCTCTCATGCCCTCTTTTCCCTCACTTTGCTTTCCTGGGTTTTCAGTTTCTAAGCAAACCAAAGCACATTCACCATTGCCTGGTGTCTGCTTCCTCTGAAACTCAGGTGAAGGTGCATATTATACAAGGACAGAGATCAGAAACTACTTTGTTGACTCATCTCACACCATTGTCAGTGGAAATTCTAGCTTGTGGAGGACTTTTGAAAAAATGGCCTGGAAGCTTAGGTGATGGCAATCAGATTACTTAGGGTGGATGCAAAGAGCTCCTTGGGCATGGAGGGTCAGTAGGGTTGTGGCAAAGTACAGAAGTTAGTCAAACAGGGTCACTGTGTGGGGGGAAAGTCCACAATACTGCCTGAGCTTCAGAAACACCTTCAGAGGAAGGCCCCAACCCCTGCCCAGAATCTCCCGGAGTGGCTATTAAACGCTGACTGTATTTTACAGCTCCAAGTAGTATTCTGGCGGGCAAGTAGGGCTGTAAGTCATTTTGCCTAAAAATGCACATTGGAGTGAAGAGATGTTGTTCTGAATATATGGCTATTTCCCTTAATTGTCTCAGGACCTTGGATAAGTGATTTACATTTTGTGAACATCAGTTTCCTCATTGCTAAAATGGGGATGATGGTAATACCAATGTCAAAAAATTGTGATGCTTTAATTAGCTCATCAAGCACCTGGTACAAAGTATGTGCTCAACAATGGTTATTTCCTGGCCCCACTCCCTCCTTTCTTTTCAATGTTCCCACACTGAGCTCATCCTGAGTCCTCTCTAGCCATGCTCCACCACCTGAACCCCTGTGGCTCATACCTGGCTCCTCATCTTACATCCTTCCTTCCTTGCTGCCCCTCACTGCCTGGAATTCCCATTCTCCAGGTCTACCTGGATTATGGGTTTCCCTGGTGGCTCAGTGGTAAAGAATTCGCCTGCAATGCAGGAGACACCAGTTCGATCCCTGGGTCGGGAAGATACCCTGGAGAAGGAAATGGCACTCCAGTTTTCTTGTCTGGAGAACTCCCTAGACAGAGGAGCCTGGTGGATTACAGTCCCAAGGGTTGCAAAGACTCAGACAGGACTGAGCCATTGAATAGTGACAACAACCTAGATTGCACTTCTCCTGGGCGATCCACCTACATCCGGCCCTATCAATAAAGCTTTCTTTACCACTTAATATTGCAGTTCTGTCTCCACCACTGAACTTTCTGGTACTCATTGTCTTGTCCACTAAACTTTGATTCCTTTGCCTCCTTGTTGTAACTTTGCATATCCTGAGTTATCATCTGAGGAGATCATACTGTTTGGAGGAAAGGACCGTGAACCAGACTTCCCAAGACACTTCAGAGGCAGGCACTTCCAAGTACGCTTGCTAGTTTTGGTTGGAGTGGCTATTTTTCTTTTCCTGGAGAAAATTGAGTGAGTATGAGAAAAATGCTACCAATTACCTACTCCCAGCCTCCAATCCTGAATCCAGCCAAACTGCTTAACAACAGAAAAGTGTCTGTTTTTCCCAGTTTGGTTTAATGATTTTCCTGTAGATCCACATCTCTTTCTATCACAAAGAAATCACTTTATCCTGCTGGGTAATTAATACAAATGTACAGTATGGCAAACACATTCCTGTAGACTGCTTATTTTGCTGGTAAATTACAGGAAATCCTATACAGTACACCTGGGACACCCTGCAGTTTGAAATTAGAATATAAAGTGCCTCCCCATTCCTCCTACTTGGCCAGGATACTGGTCTGATTGTGAAAATCTTTCTAGTTAGACATGTAATAAACTGGGATGATGGCAAATTCATTTACTTCCCTTTAGCTGAAAATTAATAAAGATTTTAATTCAAAGCATAAAAAAAACCTCACCACCCTGTTTACAGCCCCCTGAGTTACAAGAGGGGATGTGATATGGTGTTGGCTCCCAGTTGTGAATTCATTCAGAAAACATATGCCACATACAAATTTGTAACCAAATCCTTAGAGTTTAAGGTATTTGCCAGTAAAACTCCTTGGCCAAGCTTTAGTTCTGTGTGATGTCACTTCTATACGAGCCCTGTGATAGCATTAAACTGGTCACAGCTGTTTCTGATTGAAGCTCTAGAGCCCTCTTACAGGCAGGCTGTACCTCCTCCCTGCCCCTTCCCTCCTTCGTCCAGAGTGGCTTTCTTTAACAAAAGGACTCCTTTATGAACATGGCCACTGGGCTCTAGCTGGTTATTCTCACAGAAAGTTTGTCGTGACTTGGTTTGGCCTTGGAATGGTTTTATATACCCACATGCGGGGAGCGTGCAAGGCATGCGCACACGCGCACGCGCGCACACACACGGTCCGGAAAGGCTTTCTTCTTGACAATTGGTGTGTAAATCTTCCCTAGGCCTGTGTACTGAAGTACAAAGCAAACACCTTGGCATCTTCCTTTCTAGAAAGAACAGTCCAGGTCAGGGCAAACAGTCTTCAAGAAATACCAAACCTTGTCTCTTCTTGGAAGGAGAGGGTGTGCCATCCAGTTGGGTGGTGTACACTTATCTGAAATTTACTCCACCTTCCTGCTCCTTAGTATATCCTAGTTCAAGAGGGGTCCACAGAGTGTTTCTTAAAGGGCCAGATAGTAAATAGGCCAGGCTTCAGGCCACATACTCTGTCACAACTACACACTTCTGCCATGGTAGTGGGAAGAATCTGCCCTGGATAATTCGTAAGTGTCTAACAAAGACTTATTTACAAAAATGGTGCATTTGGCCCATTGGCCTAGTTAGTCTTCTGGCATTGCTCTGCTCAGAGTGTGGTGGCTGGGTGCCAGTTCAAAACTGTTCAGAAGTGTTCCCTGACACAGTAAGTGCAGAAACTGAAGGGAATGCTTAGCCACTTTTAAAGCAACTTGATGCTGCCACAGCAGTTGAGTGCATGAGCAGTGCCTTTCTTTCCCTGAAGGAGCAGGGCTGTTGACCTTATGTTGGAGTTTCTACAGTTGGTGAAGCCATGTGCCAATCATGCCCAGTAGGACACATAAAAGACCATGATGGATATAAAAAGATGTCAATAAAAGTGATGGATGTGTTGCTTCCTGCAGAAAGAGAGGCTGTTCTCACAGGCACCAAGAGGGATTCAGGGTTCCAATCCCACCACCTTGCTCCACTAGCTTCTCTTGGGAAGGGAAGAGAAGGGAGAAGAGTAGGGAGTCTCTACTCTGCCTGCTGGAGACCATGCCACACAGAATCTCCATCTGCCTTGGAGGTCTTTTAGAAACAAGGATGCTGTGCTTCTGTCTCTGGGAAAGGAGCCCAGTAGCATCAGTTCTCATATATCATGGGGAAGATCAGATTTTTTTTCTATTTTGGTCTTGTGGGGAAAATTACTGGTTAGCACAGACACACAGGGAATGGTGAAGGATGTGCGAATGGATGAACCTGGAGAAAAAGAGCGTCTTGCTGCTTGAAACCACCCTGTGTTCCGTTTTGTCTCTCTTCTTGCTCTCCATCCAACTTCCCTCCAGTAAAGCCACCTTGCCAGCCAGGCCTCTTTTATAGGGTGCTATTCACAGGGTTGGCCTCACAGTTTGTAAACACATAGAAACTTATCTGGGATCTAAGGTTGAAGTCTTCAAAATCCAAAGAAAACTTTGGAAACTTACGGTTGTTAAGGAAAAGTATCAAATGCCAATTTTTGATGGGTTGGGAGCATTTTAAGATACTAGTGCCACTGAGCTCCAATCCTTAAAAGCCATGATGTCACTGTAGAGGAATATGATGTCAGGCTATAAAAAGATCAGAGAGCTTTTGAAAAATTCCTAGGCCTTGTTGGGAAGTTTATATGCAGTCCTGAACAGAAAATACAGTGTTCTTTTTCTTCTTCCCTCCACCTCCTTCACAAGTACCCCTGCCAAGAGCATGAAGGTGAGGCAAGCACTGCCCGGGAATATAGCTGGCTTTTATTACGAGAACTTGTTCGTTCTTTAAGAGTTGCAGTAAAACTTTTTTAAAAAGTTCCTTGACTTAACTACTACACGAAGTATTAAATAGTCAGCACTTATGTTTACTTTCCATGAAGTGGGAAAGCTGATTTTCCTTGTTTTGGCTCATAGTTCTGGATAACATGACAATTATTTGCGTATTTTCACTTAAGACTCTGGAATTCTTGTCCTAGCTCTCATTAAAGACATTGTGCTTCTCTCTGCCTCTCTCTCCAAGGACTCAGTACTAATAATGCTTTTTAAATAATTTATATTGATACACTTTCAAAGACAATGATCTCACATTCTGATGGTAAACTATTGGATAAATCATCTGTCAAGAATGATTAAGGGCCCTGATAAACTGATTTATGAGGAAAGATTAAAAGAATTAATGTGTAGAGCTTGGCTAAGCAGAGACCAGGGGGAAGCTGATAGGCATCTGCTAAAATCAGGAAGGCATGGAACTGGAGGAGAGGGGAAAATTAGCTCACCTGAAACTGGGCTCTAACTGAGAGTGATGAGAAGAAATTCAGAAGAGGAGGATGTGAGATGGGTATCATGGAAGTCTTTCCAACATCGAGATCCATTAGATGGTGGGCTCAGCTCTCTGGAGAATTGGGGAAGGTCTCTCCCTTCCTCTGAAACATGAACAGTTGGCTGGGGAGCAGCTTTCTTTTGTTCAGTTCTTGTTTCAGAGGGTGGTCATTCCGATGCCTTGAATCTTCACAAAATAATGTATAACAATAGCAAAGAAAACAAATAAGGAAGTTGAGTTGCTGGTGAGCCTGGGGCCCATACCTATTGATTTTCCCAGTCCTCTTATTAAGAGATTATCCCCTTTCCAAGTATCCCAAAGCCTAGTAGATACACAGTGAGTTAAGTGACAAAATTAAATAATAAAGATAAAGGCAAAGGAAGAAAATACCCACTTTTCATACTGATTTGGGAGACATAAAGTACTCTGAACATTATTAGTGAAAGAAATCCCACTGAAAAAAAAAAACAATGTTAACAAGTCACTGTATATCATTTTGTACTATCATTTATGCATTTAATTGGAAAAGACCCTGATGCTGGGAAAGATTGAAGGTAAAAGGAGAAGAGAGCAGCACAGGATGAAATGGTTGGATAGCATCACCAATTCAACGGACATGAACTTGGGCAAACTCTGGGAGATAGTGAGGGACAGGGAAAACTGGCATGATGCAGTCCATGGGGTTGCAAAGACTCAGACATGACTTAGCGACTGAACAACAGCAATGCATTCAATAATTTTTACTACTCTTGTTTTAAATTACTTCAAGTTTGGGGCACTTATATTGGGTTGGGCAAAAAATTCATTTGGGTTTTCCCATAAGATGTTGCAGAAAAATAGGAACAAACTTTTTGGCCAACCCAATGCTTTCTACCACACTGCATGTTTGATCCAGAGAAGGTGATGGCACCCCACTCCAGCACTCTTGCCTGGAAAACCCCATGGACAGAGGAGCCTGGTGGGCTGCAGTCCATGGGGTTGCTAAGAGTCGGACACGACTGAGCGACTTCACTTTCACTTTTCACTTTCATGCATTGGAGAAGGAAATGGCAACCCACTCCAGTGTTCTTGCCTGGAGAATCCCAGTGACGGGGGAGCCTGGTGGGCTTCCGTCTATGGGGTCGCTCAGAGTCGGACATGACTGAGGCGACTTAGCAGCAGCAGCAGCAGGGTTGATCACTCCAAGCACAAGCAGAGTATGATGCTAAGGCTCAGGTGGTTTCGTTCCCACAACTAAGCAGAGCTCTTGGTAAATGGTGGGATTGTAACTGACCCACTGTGTAAATCTGGGCCAGATTCTGTTTACCTTATTTGCATATGAGAGAGGTGAGGCCGCAAGATTTTAAAATAACATTTCTTTGATATTTATTATTTTCTTCTTTTTTTCTGCCCACTGAGTACAAATAGGGAATTATAAAGGGCAGATGGGGCTATGAAAGTGAGAGATTAAAAGAGAATGATAGTGAAGGGAGAAAAAAAGAACAGAGAGAGGAAATAAAACTGATTTCAAGGGATTTACAATCTGGTTAATAATCCTCTCAAATCCCTAAGTTTCATATGCATTTTCCCTCTGAAACACAGTATCAGCATAAGGCTAATATTAATTTGAATGTCTCTTAGCAGCAGATAAAATATCCTAAAATTGTGATGTTATTTAAACAAGGTCAAGAGAGAGAAGGACTCATAGTGATATGACAAGTCACTTTGAGAAAAATAAGATTATGTAGGTGAGAAAAGATCATATCCAGTTAGGAAAGAAACTAAATTTTCTGAATTTTGTATTGCTGCCCATGCAAATAAAAAGCTCAGAGAACACCATGGTGAGGACTAATACTTGGCAGATTTCACCTGACCTATATATGAAACAAACACATTTTCTGATATACTGATTTTTTTCAGCATGAATTCAAACCTCTGCTATTACAAATGAAACTAGTTGTTCTCCTTAAAAGTCATTATGTAAATTTCAGTTACTGGATATTTAAGTACATTGTTGAAATGTTAAACTTTCAAAGAAAACCTTGGTATCATGAAGACATAACCTAAAAGTTCTTTGTTAGACCTCCATAAAATGTTGGAAACAGTATCTAAATTGAAAATGCTATGTTCCTTTACCCAATATATTATCCCCTCATGTTGTATGGAATATGTAATCGGTCATCAAAGAGAGAATGCCAAGCTGTACTTCATTTTTGTGTGTTAATACTAATAGAAATGGAGAAACTAGCCCTGCTCCCCTCCCTCTTCAGCTCCAGCTGACTTTTTTGCATCTCCCTTCCACATATACATGCCTGTAATAAAAGAAAACCAAAAACAGATTTGAATCTTGTCTCTAGATTTTCTGGGTTTTCAATTTTGTTTTCCTCTGCTGTTTGTCACTTTTGTGGATGTTTTGTGGGTAAGAATGTGTGTGTGTGGTTTAATTATATGAAAATTATACTGGGGGTTCAGTAACCAGTGGCTTGAAAATTAACTGAATTATGAAAGCTGAAATGTTGCTCATAGCATCAGTTAATGACAAGGTCGCTGCCACTGTCATATTCAAAAGAAATGTCACACTTGAATGGGGCTGAGACGGCTGTGTTGTCCCAGGGTCCCAGGTAGAGACAATGAAACAAGGGCTCCTAGCATACTGTTTCATCCCATATTTGAATCTAATGCATTCTTCTTTCAGTTCATTTTGGTTCTGCTGGGTTCCCATAACATATGGAGTCCCAAGGTATTCTGCTCTAACATGGAAACTTTTGGGGCTGGGAATAACAGATCATGAATAGATTGGAAATTCTCTCTAAATGCCCCCTTGGGTGGTTGATGTAAAGGCTCATTGTGTATTGCTTCTATCTTTTGCAAAAATCAAATATGTCTAGAATTATTTGAGTCCGACAGACTCTATTAGGGATCTGAATGCCAGCATACCCCATACACTACCACATAAATGATGACAGATGTATGCCCCTAGTATCTCCTCCTATCTCCCCAGCTGTGGGCAACTGTAGTTAATTGAAAAAGAGGAAAGAGGAAATTGAGTTTGGGATGGAGTCAGTTGGAGATGAAGGGAAAATCCAAATAAAAGACTTTGATGTTAAGCCTGTCCCAAACCAGTTGGCAGAGTTGACATAAGTACTACATGGGGGCTGCAAGAGCAATGATTCTGCAGAGCAGTGAGCCAGAGAAGGAACATGACTGATGGGTGGCTTAACCCCCAAGGAGATGAAGTGCGTCTCAGCTTCTTTGACTCCAGTGAACCCCCAAGAATCGGAACGGGGGTTCAGCACAGCAGGATGCCGGTGGCTGTCCTGTCACCCCAAATATTACAACCTCCTCCTCCTCCAGCAGAAATACATTGAATCCGCTATTGTACACACATTGTTTGTTTTCTCTCCCTTTCTCTCAGAAGAGTTACCTAAGACATAAGCCTGGAATACATAAATGTGACTATACTTTTCTTCTTTCAGTTTCTTTCTTTCCCACCTGGAGTCCAGATTCAATGCATCACTTTAAGGGTCTTCAAAGGAAAAAAAAAAAAGGACTAACAGCTACTGTTATCCTGTCACTGTGTAAAGTCCTTTACTTATAACATCTAATTTAATCTTCACAATAGCCCAGTGAGGTTAATAACACCAGGATTTTAGAGATGAGAAAATCAAAACTTGGAGAGGAAAAGGAAGTAGTCAAAGACTGGCCAGTTAGAAAGCAGCTCAACCTGATATGGTCACAAGTCTGTTGGAAGCCAGAGTGTGTACATGAGCCCACTTGCAAGCTGCTTCTAAGCAAATGGGGTCCATAGCTGGCATAATCTCAATTGCTGCTCTGCCCAGGACAGAACTACTTTATACTTGTGTCCCAGTTTCCCACTCGCTTGACATCTGCCCTGGGCAAGAGTTTCCTGGTTGGCTGATGTGGTCATGCTGCACTGCACAGACCACAGCTCACTGGTGTATGTTGCTTAGTCACTCAGTTATGTCCAACTCTTTCTGCCTCTTTGGACTGTAGCCCAGCAGGCTCCTCTGTCCATGAAATTTTTCAGGCAAGAATACCCGAATGTGTTGCCATTTCCTTTTCCAGGGATCTTCCCAACCCAGGGATTGAACCCACATCTCCTGTGTCTCCTGCATTGCAGATGGATTCTTTACCCGCTGAGCCATTAGGGAAGACCCTCACTGGTATGCTGACCAGGCTTATTCCACTGTGGTTCCAGTAGAATAGAGCTTCAGCTGTCACCCCAGGTGCCCAGGTCAGTGACAGTGGCAGTCAGAAAGGTGAGATACCTGTCCCAGGCTGAGTGCTGAGTGCCCTCAAGACAACAGGAGGTGTGTAACATCTTTCTCTTCTCCATGTGTTTATTAGCTCAACTTCTCTAGAAATCAGAGAAGGTAAAAAAAGGGAGCAGGGAACCTTTAGTTGAAACTTAATCAATAATTCTGTCTAATTAAATGACTAAATAGTACACTGCAATTTTCTCTGATTATTCATCCTGAAACAATAACAAGCTGGGGAAGGATATTACTCAATGTTTATAGTAAGCAGAATGAGAGAAGTTGCAAGGAACATTTTTGCAACTCAATCTAAGGGAGAAAAATGTATAGACCACTAAAGAAGATCTGTCTCAACCTTTGGGCATGAAATAAGAAAAGTATGGGATATACATATTGCTGAAGAAATGTAGCTCCAGGAAAGAAAGGAAAAAAATATTGACCATAAATTCCATAAGTCTAATTCTAATGATACCAGTGTCATGGTAATCCTGCAGATATGAGTGACCCTCTAGGACAATCATCCTGTGTGTGCTGTCCCAGAGACATAGGAGGCTTTGATCTAGTGGTCCCACTGCTCAACAAAAGACCTCCAAGTTTACCATTTTAAGGAGTGAGAGAAAGGCAAGGCTGCCCACTGACTCAGCGTGGAAGTGAAATGCATCACTTCCTCCACAGTTCATTGGTCAAAATTTGTCATGTGGTCCTGTCTAATAGCCAGAGTGCTGAGAACTAGTTATCCATGTGCTAAGATATTAGTAAGCCTATTTAATAGCTATTACACATTCTAAAAGTCAGCTTGTATTGTTATCTTTGATTTTATTGCAGATGAGGAAACTGAGGCTTAAAAAATAAGTAAAGTAACTTGCCCAAGACCACACAACATTGTTGTTGTTCAGTCACTAAGTCATATGTTACTTTGTGAACCCACAGACTGCAGCACACCAGGCTTCCCTGTCCTTCACCATCTCACAGAGTTTGCTCAAACTCATGTCCATTGAGTCAGTGATGAGTCAGAGATCAACCATCTCATTCTCTGTCACCCCTTTCTCCTGCACTCAATCTATCCCAGCATCAGGTTTTTTTCCAATGAGTCAGCTCTTCACGTCAGGTGGCCAAAGTATTGCACACACACAACATAGCCAAGCTTTTAATCCAGACTCTCCACCTCTCTCTTTCTTGGTATCACCAGATCTCATTTTTACCACGGGATCTGTGTAACAAGCTCCTTTATACACATCCCCACTTCCCGCCCCCTCCCCCACCCATGAAGGAACTGTTTAGAGAAGAGACCAAAAAATCTCATAGAAGGAATAGTTTCCACAATCCTTTTCCTCCTTTGTAGGCTATACCCCCTTTACTTTTCACCAACACTTAATGCACACTGACCTTAAAAGAGAGAAGAAAAATATCTACTCCCCCCCGCCCCAGCCCACAACAAGCGCAGACTAGTGATGCCCTTCTGCTGTTTTGCAGAATAGAGAGAAAACAATGGGTCTCTGTATAGAGAGTTCTAAGTCTTTTATCTTTCTTCAGATTCAACCACAGTATTGATTCTTTATTGACCTAAACTGTCCTAAGCATGGCTGTGGTTTTTTCTCATATAGTGTATGGGGGAGTTAAGGCAGATACTACTTTAATATTGATTTTTGTGAAAAAGGTGCAGGAAAGAGGGCAATTTGTGTCTGCAGTAGCTCTTCACTATAAAAGATACCATTGTTAGGAGCTTATAGCATTATATCAAGGGTCTTAATCTGTAGCAATCTTTTTTTACAACTTAGAAATAGGCTTGGGCAAATGTGTTATTGGTGTTAATGATATTTTGAAGTGAAGCAAATTTGTCAGCCTTTCTAAGTAAACTGCTCAACTTAACTATTTGAGGACTTGACAGGTTGACTCTGAGTGTGCAGAAATCCTACAGTTTATTTATTTATTTGAAAGTCCTTTGGAAAGAACATTTTGTGATATAAACAATGACAACAATGTTGTTCAGTGAGTCTTTGAGAAATGAGGATTATTGTCTAGGGTTGAAATAAGCTATCCATCTCTCTCTATGAGAACAGATCTTCTTATTTTAAAAATCACAGTGTTCTGGGTTCTGGAGTTTTGTGTTTGAGAAGAGAGGAGGGGGGAAAAAATCACTCAAGAGAAGGCAATTTTATTGGCCAGAGTAGAATAATCATTGGACTTGTGGGTAGATTTTTCATATTTTTGAATGAATAAGTATTTTTAGAAACAGATTCTGTTGTACGATACAAAAGCTTCTGAAAATGTTTCCAAAAAGCCCCAAGAGATGATGGCTTTTCTGAATCTGACCAGCTTAATTTGTTTCATTTTTAGCAAGTGCACTAAAAACGGACATTACTCTCGAAGGCTAGGGAGTTTTCAGCCACTACAAGGTGGTTTTATTGAGGTTATTTTCTTCCCTTCACATGGGGACAGCCAAAACATCAGTGAGAAATATTTGTTGTATGTCTCCTGCACACAGAACATTCCCGAGGACACTGGCCATAGAGGAATACAAGAGAGTGATGATTTAGAGCCATGACCCCAGTAATGATGACCAGTGACCGGTATTTTATTCCAAGGCACTAATCTCTTGGCGGATGTGGCAAGACTCCTGTTAACTTATTTTTAAAATCTTAAAGGGTGGGGTCCTCCCTCAGCCACTGGGTAAATGTTCTATGACAGCTCCCAAGGTTAGAAAGATCTAGTACTTCTCAAGATGCTGCAAACTGCCATCCTTATAGGAGTCTATACACTGTTTAATGATATTAAAATGATGACTTCCGTTGATGAATGCTGTGTAAGGGAGTCTTAGCACTCTTGCTACTGGGGAAAATTCATCTCTTGGGTCTGATTCTTGCAGGCAGACGCCAAGATGTATCAAATATTCAAATTATCACGTCCTTGTAACACCTGGTTTGTGTTTAAAACCCCAAGAAATTCCAAAATAACACCTGCTCTTCAGATCATTAGTTGATATTTTAAACATTTTTCTTTTATCTAATGCTGTTGTCTAGAAATGTATAGTATTGGGACTCCAGTGGGCTGCCTTATATATATTAAAATATCTTAGTGCCTCTATAGGTTATATAAGAAGTCCAGAACAGGGACCATTCCAGAAGGAATAGAAGGACTGGTGATTTGATAACCCCCTTAATCATCTTTTCTTTCTTCCATTTCATTTTAAATCCCATATTGAGTTACCTGACAAAATTTTTAAATGTGCAAAAAAACAAGTCCCATATTGATCGACTCTTTGACAAAAGAGTAAATTATACTTACAGTTCATAAATATATTGCCTAGCAAACACATGTACAGACACCACAGACACACACACACATAGATACACACCCCCTCACACATTATGCCGCTTGAAAGCTGAACAGCCTTGAAAATAAACAGGCTCATGGGCCAGGCTCTTAAAGAAATCAGACTCGAAGATACAGTAAGTTTTTATATCCTTTTCTGCTACCCACAATTCTCTTTTTAAAAAGCATTTACTAAAATTCCTACTTTGGGGGAATTTGGACTGTCAAGTTGAGGAAAGTGAAAGTGAAGTCGCTCAGTCGTGTCCGACTCTTTGCGACCCCATGGACACCAGGCTCCTCCGTCCATGGGATTTTCTAGGCAAGAGTACTGGAGTGGGTTGCCATTTTCTTCTCCAGAGAATCTTCCTGACCCAGGGATTGAATCCAGGTCTCCCGCGTTGTAGACAGACGCTTTACTGTCTGAGCCACCAGGGAAGTCAAGTAGAAGCCAAATCTTATGGCTTCAATGCTAAGGTGAACTGGAAGCATTGAATGGCCAGCTGGGGAGATCTCCATCTCTGTTGAATTTCTGAGCTTAGGAAGTGAGGGGAAGGGTGATGGAACAAATACAAATTTTTGGTATGTCTTGTTCAAATGAAGTCTAACTGTGATCTCAGTGAATAAATGGTGTGCCTTTCTCCCAAAAGTTTGGACAGCGGTGGAATAACTGGAGCCTGAGAATCAGTGACAGGAGGCTGTCACCAGGATCCAAAAACATAAAATTTGAAGCTCAGGGATATTCAGGCCTGCAAGCTTCCTTTAAAAAATCCATGTTCCTCCATTGCACAGATTCTTGTTTTATAAATAAATGTTTAATAGCAGTATCATGATATTAAATAGAAGTAACTTTTTTTTTGCAAATATCTGCATTTGATTTTAGGAAAGTTATTTAAATGAAGAAAAGAACACTGTTCTGAGAGCCAAAGATAAATTTTAAAAGAGAAAGTTTATACCAAACTCATTTATGAATTTAGTTGATTAAATAAAACATTGGTAAAACAGAGTACACCATTACCAGGTGAGATTTATTCTAAAAATGTAGGGATATTTCAGGTTTTTTCAGTGTACTATAGACATTAATAGAAAAATCAGAATCATCATAATAGATGACAGTAAAACATTCGGTAAAATTTAAAATTCATTCACTGTGTATATTCTTAACAATACCCATCAAGGGAATGGGGGCAAGAGATGAAGAGTAATCTTGCCTCTTACAGTATATTTTGAAATCTTAGGAAGCATTATTGGTTATCACAATGATCTTGGCCAAGGCTTCTAGGTAATGCAAAATGAACTCCCCTCTCTCCTACAAAACCTTAAAATTCCCTACAACAACTGCCTGTAAGTCTGCAACTAATCCCACCTAGAACAAATTCTAGTTTAACACTTACATATTTGGCACAATTTCAACATACACTGACTTTTTCCAGAGTGTTACCACCCTGTAAGTCAAAGGAGAGCATACTTTGTTTCACTGGGGGTGATGCCAGTGAATTGTTTGCCGTTTTGGACAGTCACATCACTGACCAGCCTATGGTGTTGGATTCACCACTTAATCCACCTGTACTTCTCTGCCTGCATTTATAGCTATTTGACATGCACTAGTGACTCTATATAATTTCAAACATTTGATTGTCCTATGATAACATATAACAAAATATGTTTTAGGAAAGAATTATTGAGTCTGATAGCATTGGGAACTACTGAAAATACATACATACATATATTAAAAGAGTTCAGCTTATCCGTATACTACCTTAGTTCTGAATAGTTACCCATACTTGATTACTTCTAATTTCTGACTTAACTCTGTTTTTTATTCTTTAGACTAGGTGCTCAACACCCTTTTCCTGGCCGCAACCTGGCTACAGTGCCCTAGTCAACCTTACATAAACTTCTTTCTCAAATGAACCCAACTGTGGTACCAACATCAGTTTGTCTCCACCCTAGAGCTAGAAGAAACGGTGATGCTAGGATTCAACTTGCTCATTTGAAGACAACTAAACACAGAGAGTTTGTTTAAGACTTATCAAAGTTTGTACTGTTTTCATAGAGAACACAAGGCAAATAAAACTGTGCCCTGAGAACTAATTCTTCCAATTTACACATAAGGATTGGAGCCCTGTTCAGCAAAGTTACCTTCAAGAGACTTAATGGCTCCTAGGCTTATAAGACTGTACTGTGATATGATTGACATCTTCTTTTTTCAGAAATGCTAATAAGCATAATCGAAAGCTTTGTAGAAGAAAAGTTGACAGTAATCTTCCAAGTTCCATCTAGGACTGAGGAAGTATAGGCTGTTAGGCTTTGAATGTTCAAGTCCTATGAGCAAGATTATCTCTATTAGAGACGGATGAGTCTAGCTAAGCCTCATGCTTCTAACCTCTAGTTTACCTCATTAACTTCTTTGCTCTGAGTCCATGCTTACCATGGTTAGATTTGGTTCTCTAAGGAGGAAATAGGATGGTTACATGGGCAACATCTAGGTTGTCTCATCATTTTTATTGTAAATAAATACATTGGCAATCTTTAAAATTAAAAAAAAAAAATTCTGCTTGTGGTCTTGCTTTTTCAAGTAGCTTGACTGCAGACTACAGAGAGGGAATGTACTAATCATGCTGGTGCAATGACCTCTCTTCCAAGCAACTAGTATTTTCCACCACATTAACATTCTGGTTTTACTCACCAGTTTCTCTGGGGTTAATTTATATCTAGTTGGTTGGCCAAAAAGGTCGCTTGAGTTTTCCATACCAACTTAAGGAAAAATTGAACTCAATATGGGTGCTTGTTCATTAGGCTTCTGATCCTGCAGATCTGAGACAGGTGGTATGAGCAGAAATTTCCCCCCAGAATGTAAACTCCATGTGGGCAGGGATTATTGTTTGTTTTATTCACTGCATTATTCCCAGTGCCTAAGAACATAGGCATATATTTTGCATGGATGCATATTCCTCTGGAGGAGAGAGATGTCTAGCTATTCCTCAGGGGGATACTCCATCCCCACCCCCACACACAGTGTCACCATTGGTGTCAGTCACATCTATTTCCCCACTGTTGTTAACACACCTTGGACTAGGTGTCCTGACTTTGTCTTCCTCCCCTTTATGAGACTATAGCATCAGCAGGAAAGGGAGTGAATATCCCCATGCAGGCTTGTTCAGATTCAGAAATGATAAACAAGGATAGGGCTGAAATGAGTAGTTTTTGTGTGTATGATTTGTCTTCTGGCAGAACTGAAGAATGAGAGGAAAGGGAAGAAAAACAAAGACATTAACAGATGTTTTCTCTTTTATTCATAGTACTTCTATTACCTTTCATACTGTATTTGGCACGTAAAAACATGAATCATTTAGGCTGAACTTTATGAAAGTAAAATTTAGGAAGGAAGATAAAAGGTGGCAGTTTGATTTGGTAATATATCATCGTCAACAAAATGGTGGGGACCTGGAATAATGACTATGGCTTGAGGAAGGAATGAGAGGATAGATCATTTTTCCTGGAAAACTGAGCCTGAAGGAAAGGAGAGAAGGCTTCCCAGGTCATGCTAGTGGTAAAGAACCCACTTGCCAATACAGGAGACATGAGACAGGATCCGGGATCCAGGGTTCAATCCCTGGATCAGGAAGATCCCGTGGAGGAAGGCATGGCAACCCACTCCAGTATTCTTGGCTGGAGAATCCCATGGACAGAGGAGCCTGGAGAGCTACAGTCCATAGGGTCGCAAAGAGTCGGACATGACTGAAGCGACTTTAGCATGCACATAGCTAGAGGAAAACTTATAGTCAAAAGAGGCTTGTATTTGTTTTTAAGATAGGACATACTTGAGTATATTTGAGCCTCTAGTCTAGACAAAGAGCCATTAGAGAGTTTCAAATTGACCATACTGTGGAAAGGGACTAATAGATGAATTAAGATTCTGAATGAGATGGTAGAGGAGAATATCCAGAATGAAGACTCTTCCTAAAGAACTGAGAGGTGGTTTCTGAAGACACTTGCCGCTTCTGTTATAAATTAGAAATCTCACAAGAACTCTCTTGAAAATACAGATCTTTGACAATATTGCAAAGAAGTTCATACTATAGCTCTGAAGATACCTAGAGTTCAATCTAAAGTTATTCCATAACTTCTCCCAGATACACAGCTGACTCCTACTTGAATTAGTTCATGATATCTAGAGAACTAATAGAGGCAAAATGATACTTTTCTTCCTTCTTTAGAACAGCCTTATAAGCAGAATTGTTTTATAATAAGTTACTCTCTTGACATCAGTCCATTGCAGCACGGTGCTTCTGTTTGCTGCAGTATGGTGAGAAGAAAGTCCTTAGACTTGGTTGAAAAAGGGTACGAGCATCATAATAGATGAACCTCTGCCTGCAGAATAATCAGAGATCCCACACAAAACTAGCAGAAATAAGAAATGACAGCCAGGTAAGTCTCTCAGGTAAGTCCTTAACAATTTGAGTATATAACCACTTAAGTTCTTTTTTTTTTTAATGACAGATTCTCAATACTTATATGTCAAGGATGGGATGAAGGAAGAGTTCAAACATGTCTACTCAGTGAACATCTCCAATCTGAATATAAATATACAAATACAGGGATGCAAATGTCAATCATCACATAGAAAACTCTCATCAATTCACTCCAGCCAGCTTTTCTGTAAACAAGTTCTCTAACACAGCATCAAAACAAATATTGGCAGGCCTTTAGTTTATGGAGACAGTTATAGCAATAGTCCTTATCCTCAGCATACGTGCCTTTCTGTTAATAGAAATTTATATAAGACTCACTTTGAAAAATCACTTGCCTTCATTCTTTAATGATATAAGTGCTAGCACAAGCATGGACATTTAGGCCACAAAATATATTTTACTCACCTAAAAGGATAGTGGTCATGTATGGATGTGAGAGTTGGACTGTGAAGAAGGCTGAGCGCTGAAGAATTGATGCTTTTGAACTGTGGTGTTGGAGAAGACTCTTGAGAGTCCCTTGGACTGCAAGGAGATCCAACCAGTCTATTCTGAAGGAGATCAGCCCTGGGATTTCTTTGGAAGGAATGATGCTAAAGCTGAAACTCCAGTACTTCGGCCACCTCATGCGAAGAGTTGACTCATTGGAAAAGACTCTGATGCTGGGAGGGACTGGGGGCAGGAGGAGAAGGAGACAATGGAGGATGAGATGGCTGGATGGCATCACTGACTCGATGGATGTGAGTCTGAGTGAACTCTGGGAGTTGGTAATGGACAGGGAGGACTGGCGCGCTGCAATTCATGGGGTCACAAAGAGTGAGACACAACTGAGTGACTGAACTGAACTGAAAAGGATAGTATTTTAAAAATTTTGAGTAAAAATAGCTTGCTAAAAATAGGTGATTTTACTTTATTTTTTAAATTACAAATATCGGTTTACCATATAAATTAATGAAAATAGAGTAAATCTAGGGAAAGAAAAACATCCATAATCCTAACATTCAGAGGCCTAAGATATCTCATTTCCTTCCAGTTTCTCTTCCATGAATTTTGTACATTGTTGATATTATGTTACATAGCAATTTAGTGTTCTGATTTTCTCATATAACATGACAGCATTTCTCTTATTATTCCAATTTTTTCAGAAACATATTTAACAAATGTGAAAGAACCCATTGCATATATTAGAGTGAATTTTACAAAACTGCTTGTTATTTAACCTTTTTATTTTTAGACCTCTTTAATTGGCAATTCATAGAGTTCAGCTTATGTATAAAAGAATTTACCTATCATTTCTCTATTAATGTGATGGATGATTTGGTTGTTTCTTGTTTATTTTTCATTATTAAAAACATATGAAATGAGTGTCTTTTTGCATACATCTTTATTAACATATTTGACAATTTCCATAGACTAGATTCTCAGTAGGGATGTAATTTAGATGAGAATAAACATCTTTATGGTATTTTAACTTCTATTAGAAAAGTCCTTTCTGAAATATTGAGCAAAATTAACTCCAATCAACAAAGTATGAGAAAACCTGTGTATCTACATGCTATCAACACTGAACTTTTTATTCCTTCATTTTATTGGTAAAATGGAATAGAAATACAAACAAAAACCAGAACCAAATAAAAGCCTAGCAACTTGCTTACATTTACCTTTCTTCTTTAATAGTCAAATAAAATATTTCTCCATGTTTGTTAGTCATTTGAATTTTCCCTTTGGGGAATTGCCTTCCTCTTGACTTTGCTTATTTTGTTTTGATAGCTTAGAATTTCCTCTCAAGTTTGTTGTATTTGCAGCCTTTTCCCTCCAGTTGTTTGCCTTTGATTTTTTTTTTTAATTTGACATAACAAAAAGTTTTATATCTTTTGGTTGACACAAAAATGGTATTTCAAATCAATTTTCAGAAGTTATATATGCATAGTTCTAAGTTCCATTAAAAACAAAACTATCTTTATAGCCCAGTGTTAGATTGCAATAATAACGCTGTCATATAGCATAATGGAAAAGCTGAAGCTCCAATACTTTGGCCACCTGATGTTAAGAACTGACTCATTGGAAAAGACCCTGATGCTGGGAAAGATTGAAGGCAGGAGGAGAAGGAGACGACAAAGGATGCGATGGTTGGATGGCATCACCAACTCAATGGACATGAGTTTGAGCAAGCTCCGGGAGTTGGTGATAGACAGGGAAGCCTGGTGTCCTGCAGTCCATAAGGTTGCAAAAGGTTGGACACGACTGAACAACTGAACTGAATGGAATTGAAGAGCATAATAGACAATATCATGGGTTTGGATAAAAAAAAAGAAAACACAAATTCAACTTAGTCATTTATTAGCTTGTTGACAGTGGACAAATTGCTTAATCACTAAATCTCAATTTTCAAATCTATAAAATGAATGATAAAACAGTATGTAATTTGATGGAATGTTGGGACTTCCCTGGCTTTCCAGTGTTTAAAACTCAGAGCTTCCACTGCAGGGGGCACATGTTCAGTCCCTGGTCAGAGAACTAAGATCTTGCATGCTGCATGGTACAAAAAAATAAAAAGAATATCATGAGGGTTAAGATGATGCATGCAGAACACATACCTCAGTGTCCAGTGTATAGTAAACATTCAATGATTGGCTTACATTTTTTAAAAGTATATATTTTATGAGCCTTATTCCTCTCATATGACTTATCTGGATCCTGCAGGAATTATATCTCTCTATATAATGATGGAACCAATACAAGACTTTCTAAACCTTAATTTTCATTGAACAGTAGATTATTATTTTGGATAGAGTAGGCAAATAGGTAAGAGCAGTATCCCTCAATATCATACCATTACCATCTTGTGGAAATAAGTAATACAACTGACAAAAAGATTAAAAAGTAAATTAATTTATTATGGAATTTTTTGTGTTCCCTTTTTCATAATACCACACTACCTTATTTCTGCTTCACTATAATTTAGTTAGGAACAGCTGCATAATTGTAGTAACATTAACAGTTTATTGATTTCTAAATACTGTGTATGCCAGTTTCTGTTTTAACACTTTACATGTATGACTCCTTGAATTCTCATAACAATCTCACGAGGTAGATAACTATGACCCCTGTTTTATTAAAGAGGAAATATTCATGGAAAGCTTTACACTGGCAACCTATAGTAGTTTACTTTGGCTACTGTAACAAGGTTTCACAGATTGGGTGACTTAAACAACAGAAATTTATTTATTCACAGTTCTGGAGGGCAGAAGTCAGAGATCAAGCTGCCAGTAAGGTTGATTTCTTTTACACTCTCTCTCCTTGCTTGTAGAGGTTGCCTTCTCCCTGTGTCTTCACATGACCTCTCTGCATGCATCTCTGTCCAAATACACTCTTCCTGTAAGGACACCTTTACTATTGGATTAGAGTCCACATTTATGACCTCATTTAATTTACTTCTCTAAAGACTCCATCTCCAAATGGCAGACTTTTGGAGGGACTGGGGTTGGGACTTCAACATATGATTTATAGGGGATACAACCCAGCCCATAACACTGCCCAAAGTAACAACTTCATAGCCAAGAGTCAAACATGGACACTCAGGCTCTACACTCATATAGTCTCCTTTTTAAACTTTTTATTTTGAAAAATTTCAGACTTAAAAGAAAGTTACAAAAATTGTTCAAAGACTTTCCATATATTCTTCCCACAGAGTCTCCTATGTTAATATTTCACCGCATTTATCATTCTCTCTAAATGTTACCATACAATTTATCAAAATAAAGAAATTATCATTAACATAATATGGTTAATCTAACACTTAGACCTAAAGACAATTTTATCAATTGTCCCACTATTCTCCTGTATAAAGAAAGAAAAGTCAAGTTTTCTTATGGTTCAAGATCCAGTGTTTTATTTGTTGTTGTTGTTTTTCATAACCCTAACATTTTCAAGAGTACAGGCCTAATATTCTCTAAAATGTTCCTTAGTTTAAATTTGCTAATATTTCTTGGTAATTAGTTTAAGGTCATGCATTTTGACAGGAATTCCATGAAGAAATACCATTTCATTCTCATGCACCTTATTAGAAGACCCATGGTATTGATTTGTTTTCTTACTTATGATATGAACTTTGATCATTTGTTAAGATACTATCTGCTAGGTTTTCATCTACTATAAATCACTATTTTCCACTTCCAAAATTACTAAATGTTTTGTCGGGAGATAATTTAAACAATACAGATGTCCTGTTTCTCACCACAATTTTACATAATAATTTAGCATCTACTGATAATTGTGCCTAAAATAATTATTATACTGATTTTTAAAAAAATATATAATTTTTTCTTTATCTGTGAATCACAGTTCTACTGTTTAGAAGAAATTTTCCCCACCTCATTTATTTATTAACTTACTTATACCATTTTATGCTCATAGATTCTTTTTTTATTCAATGGGGAATAATCTCTTACTGCCATTATTTACTTTGTTGTTCAAATTGTTCTGGGATGGTCAGTAATGGCCACTTCAAGTTGCTTCTATATCCTTTTGACAGGTCCCTATTGTTCCTTGAGCATGTTCTTAATTTGTAGCACAAAAGATGTTCCAGGATCATCTTGTATTCTGTTTCAGTCCTAGAGTTATCTGTCTCATCAAGGAGTCAGGTTTTCATTTTCTTGAGAACAGAATCTGGGTTCCAGGTGTGCCCACTGTTTCTGAAATGTACTGATTACCTATTATCTTTCTATCTATTTACCTATCTCTAAATTGATTCTGTACATCTAAACATGTTAATACCTTTGTTTGAAGTAGTAGAAATGGTCCTGACTTTACAGTCCTTCAAAATCTAGGTTTAATAAGATTTAACCTCCTTCAGTGAAAAAGTTGGCTTAGAGCTCAACATTCAGAAAACGAAGATCATGGCATCTGGTCCCATCACCTCATGGGAAATAGATGGGGAAACAGTGGAAACAGTGTCAGACTTTATTTTTCTGGGCTCCAAAATCACTGCAGATGGTGACTGCAGCCATGAAATTAAAAGACACTTACTCCTTGGAAGGAAAGTTATGACCAACCTAGATAGCATATTCAAAAGCAGAGACATTACTTTGCCAACAAAGGTTCGTCTAGACAAGGCTATGGTTTTTCCTGTGGTCATGTATGGATGTGAGAGTTGGACTGTGAAGAAGGCTGAGCGCCAAAGAATTGACGCTTTTGAACTGTGGTGTTGGAGAAGACTCTTGAGAGTCCCTTGGACTGCAAGGAGATCCAACCAGTCCATTCTGAAAGAGATCAGCCCTGGGATTTCTTTGGAAGGAATGATGCTAAAGCTGAAACTCCAGTACTTTGGCCACCTCATGTGAAGAGTTGACTCACTGGAAAAGATTCTGATGCTGGGAGGGATTGGGGGCAAGAGGAGAAGGGGACAACGGAGGATGAGATGGCTGGATGGCATCACTGACTCGATGGAAGTGAGTCTGAGTGAACTCTGGGAGTTGGTGATGGACAGGGAGGCCTGGCGTGCTGCAATTCATGGGGTTGCGAAGAGTCGGACACGACTGAGCGACTGATCTAATCTGATCTGATCTGAACCTCCTTCAGATGAAACTGCTCAACTTTAATTTCCAGATGGCTCAGCATGCCGCCTGATTTTTATTCTGGAGGTTAATACTATATAGTGATATCACAAGTCTAAGATTAGGAGTACAAGAAAGTTAAGTAATATTCCAAATAAACCACATAGAAAATAATCAGAAAACCTACAGAGAGAATTATGACCTTTTCACTTTGTAGGTTTATAAAGTACCTTGCTGCTGCTACTGCTAAGTCACTTCAGTCATGTCCGACTCTGTGCGACCCCACAGACGGCAGCCCACTAGGCTCCTCTGTCCCTGAGATTCTCCAGGCAAGAATACTGGAGTGGGTTGCCATTTCCTTCTCCAATGCATGAAAGTGAAAAGTGAAAATGAAGTCGCTCAGTCATCCCCGACTCTTAGCGACACCAAGGACTGCAGCCTACCAGGCTCCTCCGTCCATGGGATTTTCCAGGCAGGAGTACTGGAGTGGGGTGCCATTGCCTTCTCCGTAAAGTACCTTAATCAAACCTTAAGGTTTCAGAATTACTGATTCCCTAGTATCCTAGCTGAAGGATAGTTTCAGGAATACTGAATTTTGTCATAGATCTGGCATCCATAGAGCTCTGTGCACTGATTAGGGGGCTACATCCATTCATTTTTATATTGTCTAAGGCTGCTTTTCCACTACAATGGCAGATGAGTAGCTGTTATAGACTCTAGGGCTTGCAGAGCTTAGAATATTTACTATCTGGTCCTTTACTTGAAAATGTTAGCCCATTCCTAGATTGTTTTGACCCCTGATGTTGGTAATTTCTTGCCATATATGTGTACATATGTATATGTGTACAAATACACACACCACTGTAAGACAATACTATTAAGAGATATTTTATATATGAGTGCTGGCTGAGGGCGAAAAGTCCTGCCAATGGTTGACACCATAAAACATCGATGTAATTGCATTGGCATGAAGGCCTTTTCCTAAATTTCAAAGTATGCTATACCAGACAGTTCATCAAATTAATCTGCCTATCCATTCTGTATGGCATGCAACCTCTTTGATAACTGTGCAAATGAATGTAACCTCCACATTTGGCAGCTTATGTCAATTTTGTATGACTTGTCAGTTTGGCTTTTGTTCATATTTTTAAAAATATGTCTGCATTTCTCATTAATTGTGTTGATGTCTATAAAGAAAGGGAGACATTCTTTGGAAAGACTATGGATACAATACCAAGTTAAAAGCCATATGGAATGGTGTGATGTCTGCTGGCAGTGCCAGATTACTGCGTGGGTGATCCACTGGCCAAAGTTAATAAGACTGCTAAAGCAATCCAAATCTTCATTCCACCCCTAATCAGACATGTAGAGATATGGATACCAGCAATACACGCTGAACCCTGGTTTCATCTTATTTTGGCTAATCAAAGAAGAAACTCTTGATTGTTGACTTGTTTTTGTTTACAGTCTCTGAGCTTCTCTGACTCCAGTGTGTGGAGGGCCTTCTGAACATGCTATGGGTGCCATTAAATTGTTTGCCTGGAATCAAAATACTCTGAGTCAGAATCTTTCCTTCTTTGTTTTCTGATGACTCAGGCTGCTCCTTATTTTGTGCCCCTATCAAGTGTATTGTGTTTTTATAGCCACTTCCACCTGCCATAAAGCACCATCAAGGGGCTGTCTGCTAAGCCTTTTGTCTTGGGGATGGTAAGAAGGACACATACAAACACAGACATCAGTGTTAACTCAGATTTTTTGAAAGTGCTTCCTCTAGCCATGCCTGAGATTCAGGTTTAGAAACTGACTAAAGTTTACTTTTACAATGTAAGAGTTTTTAATCTGTCTTTTGGTCATTTCCCAAGATTCATGAGTTTCTTAGGTGAAACTTCTTTTCCTCGTATTGTAAAATTATTAATGCTGTAGGACTGCAACATTTTTAAAGAGGTAATCAATTTATTTTAATTTTTATGGGAGTATGGTTGACTTACAATGTCGGGTTAGTTTCAAGTGTATTGCAAAGTGAATCAGATATATATATATATATATATATATATATATATATACGTGTGTGTATGTGTGTGTGTGTATACACATGCACAAACATATATCCATTATTTTTTTAGATTCATTTGCCAAATAGGTCATACAGAGTACTGAGCACAGAGTTCTGTGCTATATAGTAGGTCCTTGTTAGTTATCTATTTCATATGTAGTAGTATGTATATCGGAGAAGGCAATGGCACCCCACTCCAGTACTCTTGCCTGGTAAATCCCATGGACAGAGGAGCCTGGTGGGCTGTAGTCCATGGGGTCGCGAAGAGTCGGACAGGACTGAAGCGACTTAGCAGCAGCAGCAGCAGTGTGTATATGTCAATCCCAGTCTGCCAATTTATCCCCTTCTCCCACCTTTCCCTACTGGTAATCATAGCTTTTAAAGAACTGAAAATAAATGTTGCAGGACACTTGAAAGTAAGAATATTACTTTTCTTATAGAATAACAGAGGCAGTATTTCAAATCTATTTTAACATTTAGCTCTCATTTTAATATCAACGATATTGCTGTTTGCCCATGCAAGATTTGAGGCTCATGAGCCTCAGTACAAAATGCACATCATTCATGTTATGCATTTGTCTCTATCTGAAAACTCCTGTAGTGCTGAGTGGCACTTAGCACTCATGGCCCTCCCATTGCCATATTATACTTGATACCCTTAATCACATTCAATAATGAAATCTCTTTTAAAAAGTATTCTTTTATCTCAGAGTTGTGACATCTTTGTTCCACTAAATCTAATCCAAAACTCTTGGGGCCAGATATTTTTCAGGATTCAGAGTATTTTGGAGTATAGAGAGATGTATAGTGAACACTACACCACCACCAGCAGGATCTGGGCCAACTCCCTTTAATAAAGCATATCAGCATTTCTTCCACGAATCATACAAATATTCCCAGTGGGATAGATAAAAGCTATAAATGGGCTCAGATCAATTCAGCTAAGGTTGCACCATTGCTACCAAACCAGTTCAAGTTTTGCTGCCAAAGTATTTTTAAAATTTTTAGATTTGACACATTGCAAATAGGAGATTGTTGATCAACAGGAAGGGTGAGCAAAATTTTTCCATGAAAAGCCAGATAGTAAATAATTTAGGCTTTTCAGGCTATACTGCCTCTGTATCAACTACCACTCAGCTGTTTGGCCCTTGGAAATTACACACCGGGGTGTGGCTATGTTCTTATAAGATGATTGACAAAATAGATTAATGCCCAGATTTGGCCTGTGGGTCAGAGTTTGCCAACCTCTGATCTATATTCTTCCTTGTTTTAAATTCTCTACCCTGAGTATCAACTCTACCGACTAGTTTGCAATAATTTCTTTGAGTGAGCATTTTGCGAATGGGAAAACTTTAAGGAGAAGAGATATCTGCTACTTGTCCCACCCATGTTGTTACCTCCTCTTAATTCCACAAGCTCAAAGTGTATACAAAAATAGTACTTAGAGCAAGAGTAGTACTTAGTACTGAGATCTGTGTGAAGTCTGGAATTTAACCAGTCACTGACTTTGTTGTTTCTGAGATGTTAACATTTGCAAACAAGGAGTGGCTAGAACCTAGAGGTGCCAATGATGGTCCTGTTAGTGATTTTAAGGGGAAAAAAAACAAACAGTTTATTCAGGCTCAACTTTAACTTCTGCTATTTTGTGACTGAAAATATAGATTGAACATTTGTTCTTTGGATCCTTCTTGCTTAGTTTTGTATTTATTTAATTATAAATGAGAGAAAAGTGAATAGCTGGACTAAAACAGATGACGTTTACTATGTGCAAGTTGTTCATGGGAGTTTTAGCTTTTCTCTGCTCAATATGAGCCAGAGTTTGATGGGTCAGTTTTGACAGGCATCTTTGAATGGGCTTGTTCTTTTAGTGGGTGTTGTATTTCTGACCAAGGGAGAAGAGAGAGAACAGAGTAGTATCTCCTATGTATGCTGAGAAATTACGAGTTCTCAGTAAATTATTGATGGATAATGTGAATGAGATTCAATTTAAGAGACCTGACAATACCTTTAGAAAATTGGAAGAAATTTTGTTAATGAATTTTCAGCCATGAAGACCTGATTTTTAGCCTGACTGTATGAAACGGATAATTGAAATGACCAAAAATGACCCTGACATTTTTGCCAATTATCAGCTAGGCTGAGTAGGGACCCAGACCAGATATGTCACATGTTTAGGCATCATTTCCTAGCTTGTATCTGCTTTCTTGATAATTCCTCACCTCCTACTGAGGAACTGCCTCCATAATTGGTTTTAGGATTATCTGGCCCAGCTTTATGTGGTTTGAGGGGCACTGACCTTTTTCTCTTTGTAGTTAAAACCTTTCCAGACCTGACCTTAAGTCTTTAGGGTGCTGTTCTTCAGAATTTTCTTGTGTACCTTGAAGATATTTTTTCACAGTGTTTCTTACATGGCTTCATAGGCTGGTGTTGCTGCTAGATGATGGAATCCTTGAGAGTGGGAATAAGATTACTGAATGTCTGTAATCTCAGCATCTTCACTCCTACCTGACGTATGAGACACTAGGCTTTGGATCGAATAAACAAATATTCATTAATATGTGAACATATTGTAATGGCTGTTGAAAGTTAATGTAGATCAAGGCAATGAGAAACAATATTGGCATTTTTATGTGAAACAGTAGTAGAAAAAAGAGTAGATTGGATGGACAAACTTTGTTGCTTTAAACAGATTTAACTTGACCAACTGTAAGGACATCTACAAAAAGAAAAAATACTGATGTAATAGTTTCTGCTTAACTTCCCCTGGATTTAACTTGGCCATTAACCGATTTGGTTGTCTTAAAAGACAATGAATTACATCATCCATTTCTCTTTAAGGGCTTTTAATTTAGCTAGTAAAGAAAGAAATTGAGATTAAAAATTACTTTCTCAGGTCTGAAGAGAAGCTTGGTTTAGGATGACCAAGCACAAATAAAGACAGACAGCTTTAAATTGTGCAATCATTGGTTGAAAGAGTATTGTCTATGAAGATCCTACAGATGTATATTGCATATAAACCATTTCTCTTCTAGTCTGAATGTGTTATAGGAACAATCCCACCTCCCTTCCATCCCATCTAGAAATGAGCACCGTGGAGTAAGCAGACAGTGACATCAACCCAGCTGCCAGGATTGTGCAATGAATGGAGCAGTCCCTCAAAAAAACTCTGAATGGATTGCCAATTTTTAGTCTGTTTAAGGCAGGCAGTAATTTCAGTTTTCAATTCCACTAAGTAATAATAGTTATTAATTAGTAAATTAGGCCACTGGGTTCTGAAGGTGGGTTAACAGGATGATTAAAAAGGAGAAAGTGAAAATTCACAGATAATGCTCAGGTTTTGTAGAAGCCTGCCACGATTGAGGGTGTATGTTTGTACACCTCTTCAGAATGGATTGCTGCACTTAAGAGCAACCTGCATTGCCTACAGTGCTGTCTGCTCGGTAATTGCAGCAAAGTGAGGTGCTGCACCATACATTGTCATAAAGATGTCAAGAAATGAAAGGAGACGGTCGAGGGCTCAGTTTCTCATACTTACATTTTAAATCCAGGGCATTAAAGCCAGGGAGAATTCCTGAGGTTTTTCCCCCTGTACACCAACAAAGAGATTCGATGTTTCTTGAGTAAAGGCTCTGACATCACCCCTAGGAGGCTTTCTGGACTCCAGCTAGGTCTAATTCATTTTAGAGTCTAATTTTTTGAGCTTCATATTTCAAACATGATAGCCTACATGGAGGTTTGTGGATTGTGTTTTAAAGTACTTTCCATAGTTGTATCTGGATGATAACAAAATCTCTGAAATATCATTGAAACTCCTCAAGGACTTGAAAGGCTAAAACTAAAGTTTATTTTGCAAGGTTCTAGATGGCAAAAATGCAGGTAATATATCTTAAGGCTGTTGGAGTATCTTCCTGATGTTAAAAGAAATGGTTGAAAGTGGAAATATCAATCAAACTTATCCTTAAGATCGAACTTGTAGCTTTTTGTTGATGTTCAATGTGATTTAAAAAAAAAATGAATAGAGGCAAACCAGATCTATGTATAAATACAGACTATACCTATAATGGCAAATGAATCAAATAATTAAAACAGATCACAGACTCCTCTTTTAAGAAAAATAGCATATCTTTCTATTAAAATTAGCTATAGCATATATTTTGTTTAGATGAAATATTGATACAATTTACCTTTCTTATGTAGAAATAAGCATTACTTGAGACTTTAAGACAAATTTCCCAATCCAATTTTTCTTTCCATCTGAACACACTCTGCCTGCCTTATAGGTATTTTTGTTCCCTCCATAGAAATTCATGTTTCAAGGTTTTTACTCTCAATTTTTTCTTTTCTTTCTACTTTTCTTTTTGTCTTTTCTTAATATTTACCTTTAAAGTCACCATGAAGTACAAGAAAGAGTAGTTTTTAGTCTGATAAACAGATCAAATCCTTAACTCCACTATTCACTAGTTATTTTTACCTTGAGAAAATTGATCAACCTCTCTGAGCTTCTGTTTCCTCATCTGTAATGTGGGGAATTATATTAATATAATACCTACCTTGCATAGTGGTTTCAAATTTGCTATCATGCAAAAATGCTTGTTTTTGGACTAAAGAAAGGAAAATAACCTTAGAACTGGTTAGTTGGCATATAGACAAAATCTTTTGTATTTTTGTTACACTGGATTAATTAAGACATAATCATTTAAGAGGTAATACACAGTACAACAGACTTAGTACTTATAAAGTACTAAGTAGTACTGAGATTGAGTATTTAACTCTGATAGTTGTACATACTTAATATATGAAAGTTCCTTTCCCACCTTCCTGACCCTATTGTCATCTCAGACCTCTAGCCTACACTTATCTATCTCTAGTTTCCAAAGAAGAGTGTAAATTTCCATATTTTATCATGTGGCCCCATTCCATTGTTTTCTTTTTAACTTTAATGTATTAGGAAATCTCATCTGCCACAAGAATGAATGTCAGGCCAATCCACTGGGTTTTGTTATTAGAAGCCCTCATTTAATTTCGAGTCTATACTGTAAAAATGTATACCTCTTAACTTCTATTGGTGGAAGATTAAGCATATTTTTAGAAAAATGTTAAAAACACACTGGAAAGAGAGGAAGAAAGGATTGATAGTGTTAAACAGATATAGAGTTTCAAATAAGATTTGAAATAAGATCAAGTTCATCAATGTTCATTGTAAAAAGTCAACCTAATCATCTCCTTAAATAACCCACCAACCAACCAATAAAATAAACAAAACCCAGAATGATCTGTGAGGGCAATCAAGAGATTAGGTCTAATATTTGAAATATCAACACATTTTTCATCAATTGACTAAGAAAGACAAATGTCTCTGTCTGTATCTAAGGATGTGACATGTAAGTTCCTAGGGAGCTCATCCAAGGCTGAAAGGGAAGTTCAGCAAAGAAGCAGACTAGATTGGAAAAGCATTTGAAAGTTAAGATACTCTTCAGGAACTTCTGCTTCAGTCATTGCTATCATTGAACTTTTCTGCCTTTAAGGGTTTGTAATATCTAAATTCAAATTATTCCATATCTAAGGCTACTCAGTGATTTTTTTTCCAACCACCAGCACAATGCAGTTTGCTTTTTCCTGTCACCTTAAATCATCACCTATGACACAGCACTGCACAGGGAGCACAAGCCTGGAGCTCTCATTCAAGGTCACCTCAAACCCTCCATGGTGAGACATTTGAATGACTTAGAATTATTTTAACTAGATACGTTTGTAACTGTCAGACTCCAATCCACATGGTTCATGGAGGCTCAATTTCTTTTCTGTATTAATAGCTTATTGAGCAAACATACAATGCCAGACCACACACACACGTATTTTTTCTTTTTTTCTTTTTCAGTGAACTCAGTTATCTTGAAAACCCAATGAAAAATGTTTCTATTATCTTTGCCTGTTTGCATTTCAAAAACTGTAACAATGCATTGATTTTTGAGACAATTATTGGGGCTTATAGAACTTATCCTCCTGCTTGGATATGTCTTTTAGAATTAAAGGGTTCATTAGATGTCCCAAGGGAAGTTTTCATATTCCAGGACAGAAAAGAGATACCCTGGGTTATGGAAATGGCTCTGTCAAATGTGATGTAAAATACTGGTGGAAATTGACAATTGCAGTCAAACATTTGAAGGTGTGACCTGTGTGAGATTATCTATAAAACATTCAGGAAACCTATTAAGCTACACTTTTTTCAAAATTTCTTTACATATCATGGCTTATATTTGGTACTTAATTGTATATTAATTAAGCTATTACACCAAGTAGAATATGTACTCAACCCCTCCCAGGAACAGTGGGCAAAACAAAGACATTCTGAGGCATTTAGCTTGTAACTGATAAAATAAGCCTTATATAGAAGAAACAATTAGAAAATTGTTGAACCACACAGTGAGTGACTAATCAGCATTGGAAGAGATAGATCAGCGTGGGATGTTAATAGTAGATGATGACTTCTTGGAGGAGAAAAAATTTAAGAGTTGGTATCTAAACAGAGATAAAAGGGGTGTTGGGTACATTTCACTGTGGGAAAATAGCATCAACAGAAGTCTAGAAATAAAAATGGACAGTGCAAGGCAGCTTAATTAAGAAGGAAGTGAGAATTGAGAAACAGTAAGAATAGTTTGTCCATGGGTGTCACAAAGAGTCAGACACGACTGAGTGACTAAGCCTGCATGCACACACACAAGATTGATTTGAACCAAGTAAGAACAAAACAATTTCTAGAAGGTCTTATAATCTGGCAATGAAATTTGAGACTGATACAAGGGATAATAAAAATCTTGTCCAAACTGCTTTTAAGAGTGATGTAGCATATATGACAGTGGTGGCTTTGTACTGTTATTACACTATGATAGCATATGTCAATGGCACTGGGGTTCTCAGGTGTCTGGTTTTGAGTAATTATACAGAAACTCAGAGGAAACATACATAAAAGGATTGTGGAATTCTCGTTATCCTTTGGGAAATTTTGTGAAAAATGGAAATGGTACAAGAAAATAGGAAATAGGTGAATGTTCTGAGGACAAAAAATTAGGAAATGTGCATTATTGAAACATGTTAATATCATATCTGTATCTTAGAAGTTTCAGAATTAATTTTTAAATTTACATCTTGTGAAAAATAGGTTTTAAGAAAATCGTCAGTATTGAAGCCTTCACTGGTTCACTAAAAGTGATGACAGGTGGGAGATATTTTAGTTTTTATAGCAATTCTGTGCCATCAGGTGTTAACCTTGTATTGTAGGTAAGGGTCTGATACAAGGTAGAAGCTTAAGAAATGAATGTTGTGCCATGACTTAAGTCAGAGGAACAGATTTTTTTCAAATCTAAATTTTTCAAGGTTTCGGATTATATTCTATGGGGAAAAGACAAGGACAGTTTTATAGTTAGGTTAGCCCATTCCTTGTTGACTAGCCATAGTATTTTTGTGATTATATCAATTACAATTGGGAATGTTACATCCAGTGCCAAGAAATAGGCTGTATTCTTGGTCCTGTCTCCCCAACATTTCTATTAAAGTTTTCCATGTTGCAAAAAATGGAATGCATATTACATTTGTATGGGTGACACCAGGTTGAAAGGTTGACAGATTCAGGATAAAAAAAAGATTTAAACAGGCTAGAGTAATACCGCCCCCTCCCCCAAATAGTTACATCCATAACTTGAATCAAGGAGTGTGACTGGACTGCAAGAACAAAGAGAAAAGAGAACAGAGAGAATGTTAGCAGAGGCATAAAGAACAGCCAAAAGACATGTCTGGGTTCACACAAAAAAGAGGATGGCCTCTGGGGCAAAGACGCCCCAGTTAATTACGTCACAACTTCTCTCTCTTCCTGGAAGTGAAGGTGGAGAACCCAGAGTTGGCCTTTATTAAACTGGCACTGTGACTTGTTGCCATAATGTCCCTTTTAGTCCCTGTTCATTTATTAAGTGGAGTTACTCTCCACTCATAGTTGATTACTATATAAATAATTGAAGCTCCCCCAATGTGATGATTAAGAGAAGGCAGCTCTAACAGGGACCCCTTCCCATTAGCCACAGGAAGGCCGAAGACATGCACTGATTGAATACAAATGTGAACAGTTTGCAGTCACTCTTTTTCTGTCCCTCTCTGGACAAGGATTGGTTCCAGGCCACCCTTCAGCAGGAGAATGTCTGGTCATGACGGTCTAAGGAAACTTGTCTTTCTCTGGTGGGGTAGTGTAGGCTTATCCTCAGATGTTAAGTTCCTGACTGATATCCCATACTTACCTTAAGAGGCAGGTAGTTGACTCGAATACTCATGATGCTCCTGTGGTAGCCCTTCTTGTCATTTGGGGGATTTTCCCCCAAAACATACTTTTCTTCTAATTCCTTTTAGATGTTCTGAGTCATATAGTATAATGACCCATCTATACCTGTCCTTGAGAAACATCTCAGGCCTCTGCTCAGGTATTCATTCATTTATACCAAGTCTATCCATCTTCTCTCTCTACCTCTCTCTTTGAGTTTTATGAGGTAGATAGTTATCTAATGAAAAGAAATGAATCAGTGAAATTCACCACTCCCCTTCCCCACACCCACCTATCCCACCATTCTCCGCTTTAGGGGACAGATGATGTACCTCTGTGTGACAGGATCCTTCCTTACACGGCCCTAAAGGGGATGGCCTTGATACCCTAGCACCTTAACAAACTATGTGGTGGGGTGGAGGGTAGGTGTGGCAGTTTCCAGAACAAGTTTGGCACATGGTGACTACTCAGCAAATATTTATGAAATAATTGAATAACGATTCCCATTCTATTTCATCTCTGTAGCAGTATGAACTGTGACTAATTACTTCACTACTTTTCCTAACAATCACTCACACCAAGATATGTATTTTTTTAAATAAAAACAAAGCTGTCTCATAAGAGAGTTAACAGGATTTTTATCTTGCCAATGTTGAAACAATGATATAGAAATAATTTTTCTAAAAATATTTGATTATTTTCTGAGCAGAACTAGAATTTCAAGAGCTACAAAACACTCTGGAGGGATGGTCTCCTTTCCTTGCCCCTAAAAGACTGGGTGTTAAGGCTTCCAAACCAATCCACCCGTCCAATAGGAGAAGTCATTTACAAAGCTCGATTATGTGCCAGTTACCTCACAAGGTGCTTTACATACACTATTGATTTCATCTTTAAAATAATCCAATTAGGTAGCTATTATTTTCATCTTGAAGATGAGAAAACAGGTTCATAAATATTGTGTTCCATGTCACAAAGCTGGGTAAGCAACAGAGCAGAGGTTACAAACAAGTGGTCTGACATTTTGATCTTTCCAGAAGAGCAGTGGATCTGAGCCAGGGTGTCTGGATTCAGTCCTGGCTCTGCCACTTACCATCTGTGAATTTAGTCAGTTCAAATAACCCCACTGCACTTCAATTTCACCATGAGAAAAAATGTGGAAGGTAATGTATTTATTCACAGGGTTATCCTAGGATTCAATTACTTAGTTCATGTAAAATATTTAGACTAATGCTTGGAACATAGTAAGCACTTAATATATCTTAAAGATTATTATTCAAATTTATGTAGAACTAGCACTTAGTATCTTGTAATTTAGCAATTAATAGTTTAATAATTCTTTGTTTTATTCTCTGTGGTGTTATATCAGGAATTAGATGACTTCATGAAGGAGTCACTTAATAAATTGTAAACTCCTTAAGGACTGAGTCCTTTGTGCACTTTCAAAAACTAGAGGATTACTCAGTGAATATTAGACACACAATTAATACTTCTGAATAGGGATTTAAAAACATGAATGATTCAATCTACCGTCCTCCTCAAACAATGCCTTTCTTACATTCAGTTAGAATTTTTAGTTTACCACTTGATTCTCAGACTTAAAAAGAAGAATTTCCACAATCACAACTACAAAGTATGTACTTGTATCCCCTACATCACAGATAGGAAAGTTAAGCTTCAGGATGGCCACCAGATTAACAAGCTGAGATTTGCTTTTCTTTCATAGGCTTCCCTGATGGCTCAGCAGCTAAAGAATCCACTAGCAATGTAGGAGACATGGAAGACATGGGTTTTGTCCCTGGGTTGGAAAGATCATGTGGAGAAGGAAATTGCTGCCCACTCAGGTATTCTTGCCCCAAAAAATAATAGCCACAAAGAGTTGGATATAACTGAGCATGCCCGAACATAATAAGAAATGCAGAGCTTAGGGACAACTGGCATTGCCTTCGTGACTTGACAAAGTTAGATTAGTCTTTGCTGTCATTTTCTTGACTTTTCCTTCATGGTCACAATGTCACAGCTCTTCTTCTGTCCGGGATCTTAACATTTAAGGCAGTAGAATGGGAAAGTTTATATAAGCCTCATTGTTCATTGTCTTTTTATATGAAGGAAGAAAAGTTTCTCTAGGGGCTTCCTAACTTTCTAGAAAATTCTCTTCACGTGTCATGGGCAGCCCCTCATTGCAGGGAAGACGGTGGTAGGAAAACTATGGCTTTCTCAACTTTTGAGTGAGCAGTAGCATGGAAAAGCTTCCAGTAGCTTCTGGTAGTTTCTGCCAATAATCATTTTTAATACTATTACTGTTACCTCTACTATTCCTACTTCTAGTGTTACTACTGAAGATTTTACCCTAATGGATGTTGTAGATTCATTTGCTGTCCCCTTCAGTTCATCAAAAAATGAGAAGATGTTTTCCAGCCCTGAGGAAAGTAAATTGGTATTTGAAGGTGAAAAAAAGCATCCTCAACCCCACTTTGACAGAAGACATGAATAACTGACATCCAGGGCCTTGAAAACACTTCCCTCCTAAGTCTGTATTCAGTCAGGGGCCAAGTGAGTCATAGCTTCTATGGTTATGAACTCCTGGTAACGTGTTCATTACCAGGTCATTGGAATCAGCCCCAGTATGAAATAAGCAGCTCAGATGAAGTTTGTGAGAATTTCTAAAAGAGTTAGCTTGATTTAAGTGGATCTTGAAGAGTGCTTAAGAGGGAGAAGTCTCCTCAGGTGGTGCTAGTGGTGAAGAACCTGCCTGCCAATGTAGGAGACATAGGAGACCCCTGGCTCAGGAAGATCCCTGGAGGAGGGCATAGCAACCCACTCCAGTGTTCTTGACTGGAGAATACTGTGGACGGAGGAGCCTGGCAGGTTACAGTTCATAGGATTGCAAAGAGATGGGCATGACTGAAGGGATTGAGCACACATGCAGGTGGGCCTTGAACAGTGCTTAAGAGGGAAAGGATGGAATGAATATGAACAGATGTGAGGCATTACCAAGTCACAGGTCTTTCACTCTGAAGTGGCTTCTGGGAAAGTTAGCAGAGCCTCTGGGGCCATTCTCATGAAATATAAATGTATTCCCAACTTCAACCCTGGAGGCAGGACCCTACAAGTACAGAGGATGGAAATGAATTAAAATCTTTGTGTTTCACAAACAAAACAAATTTACATAGATGAATTGGGTCAAACTACATTAGCATTTATTCAAAGGATGGACTTGAGATCACTTTTCTCATCCATCAGCCATTTTCCCTCACAAAGCCTGCTTGCCCCTCTTATATTTCCAGAAAGATGATGACATGGATGTGGTATGTTTGGGGAAGTAAAGAATCCAGGACACAGTAAAACTCTGGAGGTTGAGGCAGAGAGGGTCCGATGGAATTGAATCGACTCTGGTTCCTATCCAAGATGGCACGAGCAGGCAGCTCAAATTACTTTGAATCTAATGTCCCCTAGGAATTCTGCAGCAACTCGAGCATTTGCGTCCCAACTCTTCTGCAGTTTGGGGTATTAGATATTAAACTTCATATTAAAAGTTGACAAGTAAATGTAACTTATCTATTTATTGACTATTTGGGAATGTGAAGAAGGGAAGGAAACACACACAATCACCCTATTATTTGGAAAGTTAGACAGCCACTGGTGGGTGTGCTTGCGTCACAGTCTAGTGCTAGCACATCTAGCTGAGCTGGATTCACTACATTTCACTTACTTCTGAAAGTATTTCCAAATACGGGATTTTTTCTTTAACATAAAATGAGAGAAAGAGAAGGAGGTAGAAGAGGAAGAAGGAAGGAAGGAAGGAAAGAAAGAAAGGTTTTTAAATCAGAGATAGGTGAAAGGGAACTTAACTTGATCTGTCTGCTTCATAGATACTTCACTCATCGCAATGGGTTAGCGAACTTCTGTGGACATGCCTTCTTCCCAGAGAGCAGGCCTGCTGTGACAGGATGATGGTTCAGGATATGGGTCCCTAAGCTAAGATTCACAAAGTTTGGCGGAAGGCATAAACCTCTTCTCTTCTGCTCATCATCAAGCAGTTACACCGCATGCAGCCAGCCATTTAGCTGCCTTCAAACACCTTGCACTGCCATCTTATAAATGCTGCTGCTTTGTTGAAGCACCTGCAGAGTTTCTTGGCTTATGAACACCACTGGATCACACAACAGGAGTATGGAGGTTGATCTGCCGCTTGGCAAAACAGGTGAGGATGCACTGAGCACTGGATTGCCCCTTCCCTGAGGGTGGCAGTCCTCCGGGTGAGGGCGCCTCCCTGCCCTGGACATAAGGAAGTGAGAACCGGCAACTTGAAGCATGAAGAAGTCTATCACACAGCTATAGTCTATCACTAGTAGACTAGTTACTAGTTTTACTAGTCTTCCCCTTAATCTTGTTGACGCTGCCTCGAGACGTTGTTCTTCTTCCTCCTTGATTTTCTTCCTCAGAATACTTACTATTCATTCCAGAACAATTCAATTCTAAGTCAAAAGTAGCTCTGTGATTTTAGCAGAGGTAAAGGGAAGAAAGGGCTTCCCTGGCAGCTCAGCTGGTAAAGAATCCACCTGCCAATGTAGGAGACTTACGAGATGTGGGTTCAGTCCCTGGGTCCAGAAGATCCCCTGGAGGAGGAAATGGCAACCCACTCCAGTGTTCTCGCCTGGAAAATTCCATGGACAGAAGAGCCTGGTGGGGTACAATCCATGGGTGGCAAAGAGTGGATACTACTCAGCATAGCACGCACACACACACACACACACGAAGGCAACAAAACATACAGTTGGAAATAAGCATGGTGCTTGTGTCCTAAAAAGACATTGCCAGGAGCAGTGGTTATTAAGCTTTTTGGTCTCAGGATTCTTTTACATTCTTAAAAATTGCTTGAACTTCCCTGGTAGTCCAGCTGCTAAACTCCGTACTCCCAATGCAGGGGACTTGGGTTGGATCCCTGGTTAGGGAACTAGATTCCACATGCTTCAACTAAAGATCACATGAACTGTAATGCCAGGACCTGGTTCAGCCAAACAGATGAATACATTAATTGAACAAAAAAATAAAATAAAAAGGCAAATTCTTAAGAGGAGATGCCTTTAAAAATAATCACTGAGGACTTCACAGAACTTTTATTTGTTGCTTTACACACGCATGCTTAGTTTCTCAGTCATGTCTGACTCTGCAGCGCCATGGATTGCAGACCTCTGTCCACGGGATTCTTCAGGCGAGAATACTGGAATTGGTCGTCATTCCCTTCTCCAGGAGATCTTCCCAACCCAGGGATCAAACCCAGGTCTCCTGCATTGCAGGTGGATTTTTTATTGTCTGAGCCACCAGGGAAGCCCTGATTTACATATATGTGCATACATATGTATATAAAGCTCAACATTCAGAAAAAGAAGATCATGGCATCCGGTCCCATCACTTCATGGGAAATAGATGGGGAAACAGTGGAAACAGTGTCAGACTTTATTTTTCTGGGCTCCAAAATCACTGCAGATGGTGACTGCAGCCATGAAATTAAAAGACGCTTACTCCTTGGAAGGAAAGTTATGACCAACCTAGATAGCATGTACATAAGCAGAGACATTACTTTGCCAACAAAGGTTCATCTAGTCAAGGCTATAGTTTTTCCAGTGGTCATGTATGGATGTGAGAGTTGGACTGTGAAGAAAGCTGAGCGCTGAGGAATTGATGCTTTTGAACTGTGGTTTTGGAGAAGACTCTTGAGAGTCCCTTGGACTGCAAGGAGATCCAACCAGTCCATTCTGAAGGAGATCAGCCCTGGGATTTCTTTGGAAGGAATGATGCTGAAGCTGAAACTCCAGTACTTTGGCCAGCTCATGTGAAGAGTTGACTCACAGGAAAAGACTCTGATGCTGGGAGGGATTGGGGGCAAGAGGAGAAGGGGACAACAGAGGATGAGATGGCTGGATGGCATCACTGACTCGATGGATGTGAGTCTGAGTGAACTCCGGGAGTTGGTGATGGACAGGGAGGCCTGGCGTGCTGCGATTCATGGGGTAGCAAAGAGTCGGACACGACTGAGCCACTGAACTGAACTGAACTGAGCATGTATATATCTGTATACTCATAGCTGTATCTGTGTATCTTTGTCAATATTTACTAGTAAGTAGAATGGGAAAATTTAAGCATGTATTATTGCAAAATAAGACCACAAAATATTAAAATCCCTTGTGTTTTCAGATGATGAGAGAGATATTTCCGAAGAAAGTTAATTTTTGGGTTTCAAAATAATGATTTCTTGGATTATATTAAGGCTCACCAATGCTATAGCTAGGCTAAACAAAGATGGTTAGTAAGAGCACAGACATAGTGAGAAAAAAAAAAACTGAGTTAATCTCTGAAAACTCACATTTTTAAATAGATTTTATTTTTTAGATCAGTTCCAGATTCCAGCAAAATTAAAGGAAGGAAAAGAGATTTCCTACATACCCCTGGTTCTTACATGTTCATAGTCTCTCTCATTATAAATGCCTCCCATCTGAGTGATACATTTGTTATAATTAATAAATTTAAATTGGCATGTGTAAGTTATAGTTAATCAGCATAATAGATGTAAAAATGTTTGTCAGAATTAATATAAGCAGCATTAAGATATATGGATTGGCTGGAAACACACTACAGTATGTTTGCCCTTTCACAAACAGAGTATAGAGTATAACCTTAGCCTAGAGACTGAGGTGACTTAGCAGCAGCAGCAGAGAATCTAAGGCCTTCAACCATTGTAATGGGGTGCTACCACATCCATACAGTAGTCTCTGCTGGAGGATTTTTGTTGTCTCCCTTCAGCTGGAATCTGCCTGCAATGTGAGAGACCCTAGGTTCAATCCCTGGGTTGGGAAGATCCCCTGGAGAAGGGAAAGGCTACCCATTCCAGTATTCTGACCTGGAGAAATCCATGGACTGTACAGTTCATGGGATCACAAAGAGTCGGACACGACTGAGTGACTTTCACTTTCACTTTTCAGCTAGAAATATAACTGGATCCTGCCAACCAACAGATGCTTCACCTGCACCTACTCATCCTTTCCAGCAACAATATAAAGGGGACCATAATCCTTCAATTTATAACACACATTGAATGACTGAATTCCTGTGCCTACTTGCTGATATTAATAAATGTTCAACTGGTTTGTGACTGGCTTTCCCTGTAACACACCATCTGTATCATACCACCCTGGAGGATGAAGAAAGCATCAGTTTTCTAGGGCTGTCAAAACAAAATACCACAGACTGGGTGGCTTAAATAACAGAAATCTATTTCCCCACAGGTTTGGAGGCTAGAAGTCCAAGATGAAGGTGTTGGCAGGGATATTTTCTTCTGAGGCCTCTCTTGGCTTGAAGGTGGATGCTGTCTTGCTATGTCATCACGTGGTCTTTACTCTTTGTATGCATGCTCCTGGTTTCCAGAGAGGAGCTACCCAGGTGCCCCTTCAAGGAAGGACTTACCTCCCACTACAGAGAGTACAGTGAGCAGACTGCCTCCAGCTGTGAGCCCCTTAAGCACTGGCTCAACTGATAAGAATGTCCTGCCTCTCTGGTGGCAGCTCACATCAGTGGCTGAAGGAGGTGGTGGCACCAAGACTTGGCCATTTTGGCCCAGCATGGATAGATACACTGATGGACTTCCCATATGGCTCAGTGGTAAGGAATCTGCCTGCAGTGCATGAGACACCGGAGACGTGGGTTGGATCACTGGATCAGGAAGATCCCCTGCAGGAGGAAATTACCACCCACTCCAGTTTTCTTGCCTCTGAAATCCCAGGGACAGAAGAGCCTTGTGGGCTACAGTCATGGGGTCACAAAGAGTTGGACTCTACTGAGTGACTGAGCACACGTGCACAGGGACACCAATAGACAAGTTTCTCTCCAGAGCTGCTTCCTGGGGGGCCAGGGATTTGTTGGATGTGTAGAGAAGTTAGACTTCTTTCTCTGCCCAGTTCTGCTTCCACCCTATTCTTTGATCCCTAGCAAACATCTTACACTCTACCTTTCTTTGTTCAAGGTCTGCTTTTGGAGACCATCACCTGTGGCAGCCTCTCTTCCTATTTGATCATCTTATTTATCTTTCCCACATTTGCTGAAGCAGTGGAGAGAGAATCTCTGGTTTTGTTCTTCTTGTTTAGCTGTGATCATATCTCACTCTTTGTGACCCCATGGACTGTAACCCGCCAGGCTCCTCTATCCATGGGCTTCTCCAGGTAAGAATACTGAAGTGGTTTGCCACGCCCTCCTCCAGGGAATGTTAATGACCTAGGGATGGAACTTGTGTCTCCTGCAGCTCTTGCATTGCAGGCAGATTCTTTACCACTGAGTCACCAGGGAAGCTCAGCCATCAAATTGATATCTAGTTTGCATACATTTTTTTTAATGTACATGACTTTCACATGTAATGTTCTTTCTCGTATTTCTTCCATCAACAAACACAGAGGAGTGAGGTACATTTCCTGTTGGCAGAAAGCCAATGTTCTTTGATAGGCCAGTGACACCTGACTCAAGGGCACTAGGGACGTTGTATGGATTATGAAGGATTTTACCCAAGACATGAAAGGGCATGATCTAAGCTAGAGTCTACCTCCTGTTTCTGAATCATGGTCAAAGAAGAACAAAATTCTGAGACAATTGTAAGCGAAGATAGGAAGTAAGTTGAAGGGAATGTGGCAGATCATTTTTTTCTTCCACTTTCCCAGGAGAAAAGGAGCAATGAAATTCAAGCAACAGGAGACTTGTTTATGATGACAAAGTAGCCTCTGAAGAAAAGTGCCAGTATATTTATTTAAGCAAAAGAAATATTTTCTTTCCATGGATATTTATTCCTATGTTGTTCACCTACTGCAAGACTCCTGTCTGTTTTCAAGACATTGTCACCATTCAATGTTACCACATGTATGAACCTCCCATGCATGTGGGCTGAATCCATTTTGAGGCCAGAGCAATCTGACACATATGAGGAAGTAACATGCGTTTTACATGAGGCTTAAATTCCTATGAAGGAATGAATGGCTTTGTCCTTGATCTGCTCACTGAACTCTTTTTAATATTAATGTGCTACTTAAAAATGCATCATTTGCCTCCAAAGCGGCTCTGTGGGCGGCATTAGAGCCCATGGGCAGGCTACGGGGCCTAGAGTGAAGCTGCTGATTGCTATTTATCACACCCGACTGCTGACTCCCAAGGATGAAAACTTTAAACACAACTTGGCAGGGAAGAGAGGTTTCCATCTATTCCCTGGCGCTGAAACTCTTAAGATTAGTGTGACCTAAGCCACCTCATTCTTGGAAAGATTCTAATATAATAACACTTTTTTTTAAAGGTCGAAACTTCAGATTCCTTTCATTAGCTGCATTGCATGTATCTCCAAGTAGAATACAACTTTGTGGTTTCTTTTCAAACCATCATAACTGTGTTTTGTAGCAGGCTCAAAAGACTCTTTTTGTTTCTACAGAGGCAACATACTGAAAGACACGATTCCAGCCAAATTTACAGACTACTTCTATTCCCACCTTCCTTCCTTGCTGCTGGAAAATATAGGATTAGGCGAGAGCCAGACAGATGCTGTAACTACTGTTGGAAAGAAATATAGATTTTAGGTGGGAAGCTATAGACACCAAGATAGATCCACGAAAATGTGAGCTCAGTGGCTGAGCTTTAACTCAGCAGAAATATTTGTTCTATTTAGTGTTTGTTATCCTCATATGGTAAATCTTAGAGAAAACAGTGCTAGCGAAAGTGAAACCAGAGGTTTGTTATGAAAATGAGCGTTTTAAGACTGATGATGTGTTACGAGTCCCATATAATTGCCTGACGGGGGCAGAGCTAATCTGTTGCAGCATCAGGCTGAGGCTAGATGCTGGGTTCAACACAATTTGATCTGTTATTTCCCCCCGAATATTCTCGTAGTTATATTTGGAGTGTTTCCATCTTATTCTAACATAAAAAGTGGCCAAGAAATCATGTTGTCTTATTAAGAGAAACTTTTCTGAAAGAAACAGACAAAATCAGTTTAGGAATAGAATATGCTTATCCTTTCTTGTGTTCATAGACTAAAGAAAGCAGAATTTTTCCTGTCAAAACTAGCAAGATGGTCCAACCTACTTCAGAGAAGGGCTGTTGTTCATTCATTCATTTATTCATTCATTCGTGGATAAAAGTCAAAAGTCAAAGTCAAAGTGAAGTCGCTCAGTCATGTCTGACTCTTTGCGACCCCATGGATTGTAGCCTACCAGGCTTCTCCCTCCATGGGATTTTCCAGGCAAGAGTACTGGAGTGGGTGGCCATTTCCTTTTCCAGGGGATCTTCCTGACCCAGGGATCGAACCCAGGTCTTCCACAGTGCAAGCAGATGCTTTATCCTCTGAGCCACCAGGGGTGTGGATAAGCAACTTACTAAACCTGCATTACAGAATCTGAGATTTTAACACTGAGATTTAACACTGAGATCCTTAAAGTGTCCTGTGGCTTGTGTAAAACATCCGGGGGTTGATTATTTACTCCATTATTTACTCCTGCCTAAACCCATGACCTTTCTATATGACCTTTGAGTAGTCTCCCACACTCACTGAGTCCATCCTTGTGGTTTCTTTGGGCCAAAGGGATAAGCATAAATATAAAACCAACAGAGGTTTGAGAAGGCTAGTGGGATTAGACTTGCTCATTCTTTTTTTTCCCCAATTTTATTGAGGAAAATTCAACAAATTATACTTGTATAATTTAAATTATGCTACATGTTGATTTGTTATACATATACATTATGGAATGATCAAGATAATCAAGACATCCATCATTTTACATAGTGAACTCGTGTGAGGTAAGAATGTTTAAGACCTACTCACAGCAACTTCCAAGTGTACAAACCATATTACTAACTATAGCCAACATACTGCACATTAGACAGACAGAACTTATTCTTCTCACGCTGCAAGTCTGTGCTCTTTGATTTTCTCTTTCCCCTAGGTCCTGACAACCATCATCCTACCTGTTTTTATGAAATCACCTTTAATATATTTTTTTAGATTCCACAATATGAGTGATAGCATGTAGTATTTGTCTTTCTCTGTATGGCTCATTTCATTTATCATAATACCCTCCAGGTTCATTTGTGTTGCTTCAAATGTCAGGATTTTCTTCTTTCTTATGTTTTTTATAATATTCCATTATATATTCTTAGCTATTGTCAATAATGGAAGTGCATCTGTCTCTTTGATATCCTTTTCCCCCACATTGGATATATATCAGGAAGTGGGATTGCTGGACCATGAGGTAGTTCTGTTTTTAATTTTATGAGAAACTTCCATCCTCTTTTTCATAATAGTTGTACCAATTTACACTACCACCAACAGTAAATAAGGGTTTTCATTTAACCATATCCTCACCAAAATTTGTTATCTCTTGTCTTTTTGATAATAGCTATCCTAACAGGTGTGAGGTGATTTTGGTTTTAATTTGCATTTCTATAATGGTTAACGATGTTGAGGACCCTTTATGTATTTATTGGCCATTTATATGTCTTCTTTGAAAAAATTTCTCTTCAGCTTCTTTGTCCGTTTTTAATTTGATCATTTGCTTTTTTTCTTATTGAGTTGTAGAAGACCATTCTATGCTTTGGATATTAGCTTCTTAGCAGATATATGGTTTTCAGATTTTTGTTCCCATTTTGTAGGTTGCATTTCCAATTTATTAATTGTTTCCTTTGCGTAATGTAGTCACTTGTTTATTTCAGCTGTTGTGTCTGTGCTTCTGCTGTCTTCTCCAAGAAATCAAAATTTAACCAAGGAGGTGAACGACCTGAAAACTGAAAAGTCTAAGATGTTGATAAAGGAAATTGAAAAATATGCAAATAAATGGAAAGACAACCCACATTCTTTGGTTAGAAGAATTAAAATTAAGAAAAATGTACTACCCAAAGTGATATACAGATCAGAGTCAATGCAATCTCTATTAAAACTCGAAGGGAATGTCCATATAAGCACAAAAAAACTATCCTAGAATTTGTATGAAACTACATAAGGTTCCAAATAGCCAAAGCACTTTTGAGAAAAAGGAACAAATCTGGAGGCATGACAGTTTCTGATTTCAAAGTATATTGCAAAGCGATGGTAATTAAAACAGTGTGGTACTAGAATTTTTAAAAGCCACATAGAATAGAGAACCTAAAAATAAACCTGTGCATATATGGTCAATTGATTTTTGACAGGACTCCAAGAATACACAAAGGGGAAAGGATAGTCTCTTCAATAAATTGTGTTGGAAAAATGGATATCCACATGCAAACTAATGAAACTGGACTCTTTTCTTACACCACTCACAAAAATTAACTTGAAATGAATTAAAGACTTGAATTAAAGTCCTGAAACCATAAAACTCCTAGAAAAAAATAAAAGAAAAATTCTTCTTGACATGGGATTGCTTGTTCTTGTGTTCTGTCATCAGCAAGAGAATATGCCTGCCCTTCTGCTGGATGATGAGAGGCATATGAAATAGAGACATATTACTCCAGGCATCCATGTTGAGAAGATCCTAGATGAATCAATAGCCAGCCTTCCCCTGTATATGCAAGGATGCTCTGCCAAGATCAGAACTACCCAACTGATCCACAGATCTTTGCATACACACAAGTGAATACAATAAGATCAGCCATGTCTTGTCCTTTTAAAAATATGTCTTTCCATCCAATTTCTCATGTATGAAATACTGGCATACCTTGGAAATATTGTAAGTTTGATTCCAGACCACTACAATAAAACAAATATCATAATAAAGAGACTCATATGAATCTTTTGGTTTCCCAGTGTATACAAAAGTTATATTCACACTATATTGTAGTCTATTAAGTGTGCAATAGCATTGCATCAAGAAAAATAAGCTACATGCCTTAATTAAAATATACTCTAACCATCATCTGAGCCTTCAGTATGTTGTAGTTCAGTTCAGTCGCTCAGTCGTGTCTGACTCTTTGCAACCCCATGAACCGCAGCACACCAGGCCTCCCTGTCCATCACCAACTCCTGGAGTTCACCCAAACCCATGTCCATTGTGTCGGTGATGCCATCCAACCATCTCATCCTCTGTCATCTCCTTCTCCTCCTGCCCTCAATCTTTCCCAACATCAGGGTCTTTTGAAATGCGTCAGCTCTTCACATCAGGTGGCCAACATATTGGAGTTTCAGCTTCAACATCAGTCCTTCCAGTGAACACCCAGGACTGATCTCCTTTAGATGAACTAGTTGGATCTCCTTGCAGTCCAAGGGACTCTCAAGAGTCTTCTCCAATACCACAGTTCAAAAGCATCAATTCTGTGCTCAGCTTTCTTTATAGTCCAACTCTCACATCCATACATGACCACTGGAAAAACCATAGCTTTGACTAGACAGACCTTTGTTGGCAAAGTAATGTCTCTGCTTTTTAATATGCTGTCTAGGTTGGTCATCTTTCCTTCCAAGGAGTATGCGTCTTTTAATTTCATGGCTGCAATCACCATCTGCAGTGATTTTGGAACCCAGAAAAATAAAGTCAGCCACTGTTTCCACTGTTTCTCCATCTATTTGCTATGAAGTGATGGGTTAGTAGTAACATCAAAAATCACTGATCACAGATCACCGTAACAAATGTATTAATGATGAAACAGTTTTAAATATTGTAATATTAGGGCCCACTTGAATCCATTACCATCTGATCTTAATTTGACTAATTACATCTATAGAGATCCTATTTCCAAACAAGATCACATTCTGAAATACTGGTGGACGTGAGTTTTGGGGACCACTGTTCAACCCAGTGCAGACAACAAAATCAAGACAATATACAGCCATCTTTCTGTCTTGTCTAGAAATAGCAGGGAAGCCAGTCAATATTTCTTAAGTGCCCTGAATTTTCTGAAGCATAATTTATTAGATGGGAGAGTCAAGGCTGTTGTTGTTGGATATAAAACTTGCCCCTAGTTTGCTTTTCTGTCTTTGTTTTCTTTTTTCCTTCTCCCATTAAAATTTAATTTTGTGGGAAACATCATTCAATTTTTAAGTTGATGGGAAAAAAACAAAAACATATTTAGCAAAAGATAGATATTTACTGCTTATTATATCTCAAAATAACAGCCAAAGCAAAGTTTTAGTGAGAACACATGTAACAGATGCTTTACTCATTTCTTCAATTCATCATGTTATATTAATTTTATTATCAAATAATTTGCCAGATTATGGAGAGAAGAGAGATAGAGGAAATACTGAACTAAAAGAGCTAACTTAAAAGATGAAAAAATCTCTAAGCCCACATATATATATGGACATCCTCTGGGACTCAGCAGTAAAAGAATCTGCCTACAATGCAGGAGACATGTGAGACACAGGTTTGATCCCTGAGTTAGGAAGATCCCTTGGGGTAGGAAAGGGGACCCACTCCAGTATTCTTACTGGGAAAATCCTATGGACAGAGGAGTCTGGTGGGCTACAGTCCATGGGGTCGCAAAGAGTTGGACACGACCGAGGAACTGAGCATGCATGCAGATATATGTGTGTGTATATCTATACATGCACATGTAAATACACACATACACACATGTACACACACATACTCTACTTGGTTATTTGATAGAAAGTAATATGTACCAAATAGGTCTGCTTCCATTCCACCTTGTCCAGAAATTGAGTCCTGATTTAGATGCTCGGATTCACCACTGTATGGCCATGATTTATTAACCTTTCTAGATATCTGAAATGAGGATAACTATACTTCTAGCCATCTCTCAAACACGGTGGGAGGATTAAATATGATAATGGAAATGCAAGGACTTTAAATTGTAGAAGAAAAATAGTATTATGAATACAGAACTTCTTCACTTGAAGACAAAATGAATATTTTTGGCAAAGTCTAAGATTTAGCATCTCCTCCAGCTCTGTTACAGGAGCAGTCACTATTTATTGAGCAGTTCTACAAAACACTCTGTGAGTTGCTTTCTATAAATTATTCCTGATGCTCAAATGACTCTGAAAATAGACTTCATTATCCCTATTTGATAGAAAAGTAGTTGAAGAGGAAAACGACTGAGTTCTATGTGGTCACTAAAACGTGAGCCTCAAAGTCACACAACTTGCAAATGGCAGGGCCAGGGTTCTCTACCAAAGTTAAGTTAGTTTTCCTTTCTTTCCCCACCACTAACATTCTCCTGGGATTTTTCATACACTCACACAGACACGCACACACACACAAACACTCATCTGCATTGCCTTTTCTCTCTCATACTATGGGTGTTGAGCAAATTAGTCATTTGGCTTAAAAAAAATCAATTTCAACCATTATTAGATGGCACTCAGGCTTAATCAAAAAGAATTGCTTGGGGATTCCCTGGTGGTCCAGTGGTTGAGAGTCCGCCTGCCAGTGCAGGGGACACAGGTTCAATCCCTGGTCAGGGAAGATTCCACATGTCACAGAGCAACTAAGCCTGTGAGCCACAATTACTGAAGCCTGGTTGCCTGGAATTTGTGCTCCTCAACAAGAGAAGCCACCACAATGAGAAGCCCAAACACTGCTACAAACAGTGACCCCCACTCAGTGCAACTAGAGAAAGTCTTACAGCAATAGAGATCCAGTGCAGCCAAAAATAAAGAAATAAATTTAAAAAAAAAGAAAAGAATTGTTTGGAAGAATATTTTCATTTTTATTTGGTTATTAGTGGGCTCTTAGTTTCCGTGCCTCTGCACAGATGGAATTAAAATGAACCAACAGTATTCTCTATGCAGTTTTGCAGATCTAAATGCAACCATTTTCCCACTTAATCCTCAGCTTAGTGTGGTGTTCTGTGATGGTAAACAAGGGTTTTCCACTTACTTCTCTGTTCCAGTCCAGCTGAGAGCAAGACCACTCAGGAACAACTGGAGCCCTGCCAAGTTCATCTGTCACACCTCTGTTGAGAATGAAGCGTGCCAATCTAAGTCCGCACAGAAGATGGAGTTCAGAAAGATAGCATTGATTTATAACTACTTTTTAGCCTTTCCTTTAAATTTGTCTATTTTGCTAATGTTTTATAATATATTTAATTTATTAGCACAGTTACAGACATATTGGAAGTGGGTACTCAAAAATATTTTACTGATAGGGGATATGATAAAAAAAAAAAAATGTTTGGAAACCAGAACAATTGAGACATTTAGCCCCATCATTGGCTTGTTTCTGAGTTTTTAGAATCCCTGGTATGGTTTTCTTCATAGCCTCTGTGAGGGCAATAGTTCTTTGAGGAAGTATGATGAGAGTGACAATAACACTTCATTTTTCCCCACCTGACCGCATCTCAGAATTTACCCATGAAACTGAACTATTGTGCTTGTGTTAAACATCCCATCCTTCATGGCTCACCCCAGTTGCAACTGTGCAAGTGGATGTATCTAAATGATAGGGAGAACTGACAACCATCAAAAAGCAGCTCAGCTTTAACTCTCCTGCAGCAACCAGAATCACAGCACAGAATCCCAGAAGCCCGGAGCCCGATAATAACCAGATAACACCGAAAAATTCACTCAAGCAATTATTTTTGATTAAGCTTATATGGTACCTAATAAAGATTGAGATGAATTTATTTAAACCAAATGACTAATTTTTAATGCTCACTTTTCCAGTTAGTGACCGTCGTGACTCTTCTTGTGACCCTAAGTCACCTTGGATTCACCTTAATTTCCTAAACAGGCATGCATATTCTGTTCATTATGCAGGAACCTCGTTTTGCAATGGTGAGCATTGTCTCACCTCCTCTTGACTTTTGTTAATCTGACAGCCACACAGTCCTGTCTTGGGGAATATTGCAACGCATCTCCAATTCAATAGCATTTCTGTGGTCGAGGGGCTTTATGTAATTACAGAAGTTCTGTAGTTGATTTGAATGTTATATCCCTGTTGTGGAATTATGTTTGGACTTTATCCTAAAGGACTGGGAAGGGATTGTGTTTGTTTTGTTTGAACATTTCTTATCACAGAACTATGCTGGAGACAAGCCCCAATGACACAAACATTCAAACAGCACCTTCAGATGTAATATTGATTTATAAAACAACAGTGCACAGCTGCCAAGCTTCACTCTCAAATACAGAAGGTCTTCAATTCCCAACAAATTACTGGCATTTCTACCAATTTACAAATTAGTGTTTCCTCGAATATCGCAGAGTTCTTAATATTCCGGTCACCTTCTTCTCTAGCCTTCCTTCTTGAAATCTATGTGTGGGGAGGAGGGGGGAGGGAGAAAGTGGAGCATTTGTAAAATTGGAGTTAAAAAAATCTAGATCAACTTTTATCCTTAGGCAAATTATGCACAGAGTTAAATTAAACCACTATATGTACTTGTAGATGGAAGAATCAGAGGTGGAGGAGGGGTCAGAGACATGGAGATCAAAGTTTCTGTTCTTTGAACAAAATCCCTTTGAAAAGCCCCCATGCCACCTATTCTGCTTGTTAATGTTTTGACTGGGAGTGTCTAGTGGTGTCATCAGCAGCAGAATATTTTTAATACTATATACTTTTTTTAAAATTTTCTGTGTGCAGCTAGTTTTACTTAGCAAAGCACCAGATCCTTTGCCAGCTCTGTTACATGTCTCTTAAGGGAATATTTTTGTTAATTGCAAATATTTGATTGACAAACATAGGATGCAATTAGTAGTCAGGCACAGTAGGAATGTGCAGTGAACTGGATCCCTGAACCAAAGGATCTCAACTCTCTCAGCTTGATCTGAAATCGACTAGAGCATTTCAGCCATATGTTTGCCTCAAACTTCTTCTTTCCTATGAATGCTGCTTATTTCCCCAAACTAGCTTCTTTTCAGGTTGGTTCACCAAGGGAGCTAATTCCTCTATGATCAAGCCAAATAAAAAATTCTTTACAATTTTCAATCTAGTGCGGCTATTTGACCATGGCGGTAACAATTAATGTAGACAAGATTATAAACACAGGTTGTTTCTTTCCAAAGAACCGGGTGAAAAAAAAATTTTTGAACCTCTTTTGAATTCAGACATTTTCTTTTTAGTAACTATTTAAAACAACCTGGCACCATCTGATTATCTTTATCAATTACATTTTGTTTCTACATACCCACAGCAAGATAAGATTTCTGTTATATCTTACTGCATTATGTGAAATATATTTCTGTTTTTAAAATATACCAGTCATTTTTAAAGATTTTCTTTATGTAACAAATCAGCTGGAAGTACTAGAGTCTGATATTATCAAATATGCTGTAACTCCCTCCTCTGCAGAGAATGAATTAAAACTCACAGAATTTGGCGGGGAAGAGAGAACCTCAAAGCCTTAAATACTGACCTTAAAAGTCTTAAGAGAATTTGAGCTGTTTTCCTGCTTATACAGTATAAAAAGTAGAAAGTTGAAAAACTAAAAAAATTATTAAGTCAAATTGGCTTTCTGGCACTAAAACAACCAGATGTCAATTTTTTTTCACCGATTGATGCAATTCACGTTATTTGGGAGGAAGAGATATACAATGTGAATTGCTCTCTCTAAATGATAAGCAAATAGATATCAACATTGTGGATAAAGAGATAAGAAATCTCTCAAGGCAGTAGGACAGCGTACTGAATGCTTAGGAACATCTTGCAAGCACGAGGCAAATGATGTGGGGCCTTCAATGAAGATGGGGAACCTGAAACCCAGGGAGATTTTAAATTAGTTCAAGGACACACTGGCAGTGTTCGGTGATATGGAAATATAGGGCAGGAATCCTGACATGCAGCCCATGAAACTAGAATGCTTGTCAAGTCTGTCAATTATCAGGTGCCACATTCCAAATAAAGCTTTAAAGACGGGCATTTTAAGGCTGCAAGGCACTACTGCGGTTCATCTCGACCATCCTTCTTCCTCTAGAAAAGCTGCGATTAATTTTTTAAAAGTAGCTGTCTGCCCCAAACATACAAATAAATGGTATTCCTTGCACTTAGAATATAAAAAAAGCCATGGAAGTGCAAAGCAAGAATCTGGACAAATAAAAAGCAATCTCATGTTTTCTTGTTCTTCCCTTTTCCCCTTCTTGAAATGATTGTCCCAAGCTTAGTGCTCATGAAAAATATTGGGGATGAATCTGGTTTACTGGTTAGAGCATGGACACAGCAGGCCCATTGGGTGCCTATTATATGTCCTGTGGCTTTTGCCGTTAGTTAAGTCAGTGACTAAACTGACCACATTAGCCAGACAATTCAGTTTCCTGACTCAAGTAAGTTCAGTGTTTGTCTGGGTGCTGCAGATCCTGGAATCAGACAAACTTAGATGTGGGAGGGATTGGAAAGGAAATCCACCCATTCAACACATGAGACATCAGAGAGATCTGGGAGTGAAAAATTGGGAGTGATTGCCAAAGTCTAACTCTAAATGGTTTGGTGGTTGTAGCCCCATGGTTCAGGAAGGGCAGGAGAAATGAAGGCAAAGAGGAATACATTGAAGTGGCTACACAGGCAGACTTGGCTGATTGGGTGACAACTTATGAGATGGATATTTTGTGAGTAGGGGAGGGGTGGCTGGTAAGGGAAAGGGGATGTATGCTTTTTAGATTAGAACAGGATTACACCTCAGGTGGTGTGCCCATAACCAGAAGCTTTCTGAAAGAAAATCAGATAAGACCCCTGGTAGGATTGCCACTTTGGTAAGGGTCTATTTACTTCTGTCCTAGCTCCAGGGAAGGCCTCTTGCCCTCAGAGAACCAGGTCTCTGCAAAGTTTTCTGATTTCTCCCAGTTAGCAGTTTATTTGCAGATGTCCTGGTCTCTACAGGAGTCTTATGTGCAGGGACCCTTCTCTTTCTTTACAAACATCTATTTCTTAGCTGGGGCCCTCTGCCACTCTACGAGAGCTTCTCAGACTTAAGCCTATGTCAGAATCACCTTCAAGGCCTGTTTACATGTAGATCACTGGGCCTTGCCCACCTCCCCGACCGCTGATGAGGTTCTAATTCAGGAGGCTTGGGGTGGGGGCCTAGAATTTTCATTCTCAACAAGTTCACAGATGCTCTGATGATGCTAGTCCAGGGACCACACTTTGAGAACCACTGCTCTCTACAGAAAAGCAATGTTCCATGTATGTTATTGACAAAAATATTCTTAACTTCAGCTGCATAGAAATAGATAACAAGAGTTAGAGAATTAAATAGCTCCTAGCATATACTGACTGCTCAATAAATACCTTCGATTCATTGTGTTGAGGCGTCACATCACCTTGTATTTACCTGTATCAGCCCCAAACCACAATGTATGGATTTGAACAGGTTCCAAAACATTTTTCTTTTGACCATAACCAGGCTGGATTCAGAATCCTCAGGTGGCACTAGTGGTAAAGTACTTGCATTTAATGTGGGAGATGCAGGTTCAATCCCTGAATTGAGAAGATCCCCTTGAGAAGGAAATGGCAACCCACTCCAGTATTCTTGCCTGGAGAATCCCAGGGACAGAGGAGCCTGGTGAGCTACAGTCCACGGGGTCATAAAAAGTCAGATACGACTGAGGGCTCACACACACACAGCATAGATTCAAGTTCCATTTGTGGCACTTTCTATCTTTGTGAAATTGGTCAACTTTTTCATTATCTAACATTTATAAAGTTTAGTTTCCTCAGTAGTAAAGTAGGAGGAAGTGGGAACATTGTGAGGATTAAATATAATAACGACTATTACAGCTTTTCTGAGCATTGTGCCAGAAGACAAAAATATTCCTTTCAATTATTTAACTATTGGTGAAAATAATTTTTCTGTAAGTAACAGAAACCAGTAGGAGGCATTCTTTAAAACATGAAGCGCATCTTAAATTATGACTCAATATCCAATTCTCTAAGTGCAGAAAATCTACACACACCCTGTATATCAGTGTGAGTCCAATGTGGAAAAGAGCATAGAGATTCTCGGCACTAAAAATGTTTTTATTAGAACACTTGATGTAATTAATCAGTTTGTTTTAATTTATGAGGAATCACTAAATGGTTTAATGGGCTAGCACATAACGAATAAATAATGGAAAACCTTCAAAACTGGTGCACTAAGTGGCCCAGATGTTCATCAGCTGTTTAGAAGCATTCACACCTGTGGCTTGGTATTAAAAAGCAAAGACTACTTCATGTACCTTGTTAGTTTTCTTTCAGAAATATATTTTTTAAAACCTTAAAGCAAAAGTATAAAAAAATCAAAACAGATTTATGGTAGGTTTTACATTTTTTTTATTCTTTGGGTCAGATATTTAAACCTGTGGTTCTTTATATGACTTCCCTGGTGGCTCAGACGGTAGAGTCTGTCTACAGTGCGGGAGACCCGGGTTTGAGCCCTGGGTTGGGAAGATCCCCTGGAGAAGGAAATGGCAACCCACTCCAGTACTATATAAATATAAAAAAGGGACTCATTTTCTAAATGAGTTCTTATCATTGAATGCAATTGGAAGTATAGGTAGATCCCCCAATTGTAAATAAAATATATCAATTATTTATTTATTTAATTTATTTTAAAAACATATACTTATGGTTCTTACTGTTCCAAGCATTATTTAAAGTGCTTTATAAATATGAACTCATTTAATCGTCAAAATAAATCTCTCTCTATATATATATGTATAAATAAATTTCATCTCCATTGAACAGTTGAGGAAAGTACAGCACCAACAAATTAAGAAAACTGCCCAAAATCACATAGCTAGTAAATTGGGTAGCAAAGATTCAAAACCAGGCAATCTGGTTTTAAGTCCCTGCTCACAGAGCACTACCTTCTAATCACCCACCATGTGATCAACACTGTGCTGGTTGATACAGAGAGTAAGTGATTCTGCCTTCATGGAATTTACAACCTCACTGGGATTAAGAATGCTGCAAGAATTCATTAAGTGACAAGTGCCAAATTTATGGTGTATAGATAGAGGCCACATACTGGGGAATCATAGATCATACATGGCTTATTGATATGCTTTATTTGGCTCATATAATATTTTGAAAATTTTGAACTAATGGTTTAAAATGGAAAATTTTATATTAATATTCCAGATTTTCAGCTGTAAAAAAAAAAAAAAAAAATCACACACTTAGTTTAGAAGTACTGTGCCCAAATTCCTTCATCAACAATCATATGGTGCTAAATTCTCTTCTGTTTGCTTTGGTACCTGGCAGCCATTCACATAAGACATTCACACATGTGCATTTTTATCAGATGTACATCACTCACTTATGTTGTTCACTTAGTCCCTAAGTTGACCCCCATATATATGGAGAGAGTATATGTCCTGAGAAAGGGGTATGGAGAGCCCTGGAGTATTTGTGAAATCCCTATGAAAACAAAATGTTATTTGTCCTGAATTTCAAAAGAGGAAGACAGGTGCTTGTAACAAGACTGTGGTGAGCCATCTGATTCTTTCTGATACCTAGAGTGTATCCAAACAAAATAACTCTTCTAAATTCAACCAAATATTGAGTCGACATTACAGTTTCTGACACCCATTTTTGTGATGAATACCATTTAACTAGAATGAAAATATTCTTGCTGGAGCAGTGAATATTGTTTCTTCATTGAAGTATATTTAATCTCACTTCTCTTAAATAGAAATAAAGCTCCTTCTAAAATACACACTTCAGCAGAAGATCTAAAAAGACATTTCTCCAAAGAAGGTATACAGATAGCCAACAGGCACATGAAAAGATGCTCAACATTGCTAATTGTTAGAGAAAGCCAAATCAAAACTGCAATGAGCTACTATCTTGCACCAATCAGAATGGCAATCATCAAAAAGTCTACAAATAAATTCTGGAGAGGTTTTGGAGAAAAGGGAACCCTCCTACACTGTTGGTGGGAATGAGAGTTGATGGAGAACCGTACAGAGGTTCCTTAAAAAACTAGAAATAGAGCTACCATGTAATCCAGCAATATCACTCCTGGGTGTATATATATATATATATATATATATATATATATATATATATATATAGAAAAAACTTGAAAAGACACATGAACCTTAATGTTCACAGCAGTATTATTTACAATAGCCAAGACATGGAAGCAAACTAAGAGTTCATTTACAGATGAATGGACAAAGATGTGGTACATATATACAATGGAATATTATTCAACCATAAAAAAGAAGGAAAGAATGCCATTTGCAGCAATATTGGTGGAACTAGTGATTATCATAGTAAGTGAAGTAAGGCAGACAGGAAAAGACAAATGTCATACAATGCTACTTATATGTGGAATAAAAAAAATGGTACAAATGACCTTACTTACAAATCAGAAATAGTCTCACAGATATAGAAAGCAAACCTGTGGTTACCAAGGGAGAAGGCAGGGAAGGGATTAATTAGGAGTTTGAGATTAAAACATGCACATGACTATATATAAATACATAAATAATAAGGACCTACTGTATAGCACAGGAAACTATACACAATATCTTGCAATAACTTATAATGGATAAGTATATGTATATATATATTCTTTATAAATATAAAAAGGAATCACTTTTCTGTATACCTGAAAATAGCACAACATTGAAAATCATCTATGTTTCAATAAAAATTAAGAAAATAAAATACACACTATGGGAAGACAGGGATCTATCTGTTCTGATTAGTACATGTTTCCTGATTAGTACAATGTTTCTAGAACCTAATACTGTGCCTGGAATATTGTAAGAATTCAATAAAATAAGAGAGAGGGAAAAACCACAGCATCTGATGGATCATTTCCCTCAAAGCCTTCTCCCTCACTGCTGAGTGTGAGTAATAATGACTGTTGACTACATCCAAGAATAGTACAAGAATTTATCAGGAATTACAAGACTGTATAAACTCCTTCCATGTTTAATAAAGGTCTAATTTGTAACTTGTTTTAAAAATCAAGCAGAACCACTATTTCTCAAGGTGTGGTCCCAAGAATGCCCACATTCAGATGGAGCACTTGCTGGAAATGCAGACTTCCATCACCCACTCCAGATCTAATGGCACAGAGAAACTGTCATTCATGCATGCCGAGTAAATTCTTTACACACTAAACTCTGCAGATCAAATGTTTATAGACCTACTATTCAGTAGTGGAGAGGACTTAGCAGCCTGTTTTAAACCTAAAATCACAAGATTCACATAGTCCAGTTCAATTTTTTTGAAGTGGAAATCATACAATGGGTTTTGAATAGACGTTAAATCAGTCTGTCACTTCCTGATTAAGCTGTTTTTACCTGGCTGGTGAGTGCTTTGTTTTACAGGCATAGGTGCTACTATTTATCTACCCAAGTGTCATTAACATCCTTCAGATCCAGGGCTAGTGAATTGGTTGCTTTAGTTACTCATTTGTTATTTAAATTAGTTTTATTTAACTAGGACGCACACTTTGCTACAGAAATTGCAAAACTGTGTTTTGTTTGGCTGATTCTAATGGCTTAAAAATAAATTTGCATGCCTTTATGGGCATGCTCTGCAGAGTTTGGCCACAGATTCCATCACTTCCCATTATATTTCAGCAGGCTCTTTCGACACTTAGACATAACTCTACTCAACACAGCATCCTAAATCCAACCTCCACTACTACTGCTCTACCTCATCATTATTATCTCTCACTTAAATGATTGTTATAATCTAATTACTGGTCTTTCTGTTTCCCTTTTGCCACCTTAACTCTATATTCCTCATAAAACGGACAGATGATCCTATAAAAAGAGTTCATCAACCTCTCAGCCTCACGTCTCACTGGAATAAAACCCAATATTCTTATCACAGGATTCACTAATGCAATGTTGTGAAATATGTATAGCTCTCCATTTACTGGATACATGGTAAAACCATGACTCCTTCCCACCTGTTTCTTCTTCCTACCTCCACCATCACTGAGTGTCAGTTAGATCTGGCCAATGAGTTGTTTGAGAAAATAACGTGTCACTTCTACTCTGGGACATTAATTGCTAATAGGAGACCCTTCAGAATTTTTTTTCCCCCTGCCACCATGATCAGCAATGCTCCTGATAGTGACTGCTCTGTCCCACTGGTTCTCAGGACAAGGCTGACGTGCTGCAGAACCTCTAATATAACTGAAGGAGATGTGGTGTGAGCCAGAGAGAAAGCTCAGGTGTCTTCAGCCCTAGAGACTTGGGGATTGCTTGTTATCACAGCATGATCCTGCACAACCTGACTGTTAGTCTGACTCTTACCTAAAAGGTCCTAAATAATCTCTCTAGCACCAATATCTCTGACCTCTTCTCCCACCTCTTTCCTCCGTTCTTACTCTTATCTGATATACTTGCTGTCCTAGAGCATACCACCTTTACTCCCAACTCAGGGCCTTTGCATTGTGTAAAACGCTTTATGGCTACATCTTTACTCCTCACTTCAACCAGATCCTTGGTCAAAAGTCTCCTTCTTACAGAACATGTCCCTGACTATATGTCTAAAGGAGTGTCCCTTATGACCCTTTCTAGTCCCACTCTTTTCACTTTTTTCTGTACTTTAAACAGTTTTTCTTTATCATTTGCCTTTCTGTCTCTAAAGCAAAAATATAAACTCCTTGAGGGCAGAGATATTATTTTGCTCACAGATGCTTTCCCCAAACCTTGACCCATGCCTGGAGTAGAGTAGATGACTGCTAAATATTAATATTTTTTGAAAGAATGAGTTTATTTGGGCATATCTCCTAACCATCAGCTCTCTCCTCTAAAAGTATAAATTAACAGCTACTTCAACCTACTCCATAAGCTTATGTTATACTTTTAAAAGTAAACAGCATAATGTGCTTTGTTTTCTCACCACAATGACAGGCTAATTCACTTAATTATTTCTGTCCGAGGTGCTGGGGGGAGAAGCCTGGCGGGCTACAGTCCATGCGGTCGCAAAGACTCAGGAGTCCGCACGACTGAGTGACTAAGTACAGCACACAGCAAAGCGTTAAAAAGAAACATCCTGACAAATGAAGCATTTGGGCCGGTGGGTTTGACTTTCCTAGATCCTTAGATATTTTACAGCCTCAGTCTTGTTTTTTACGTTGAAATAATTTCAGAAGGAACTAACATTCATTGGAAAGCCTCAGGGGAAGTTGAAATCCTTCATTCTTCTCAAAAGAGGACCTGTTTATCACTTATCTTGAAGGCACTGGCAGAGTTTTGCTTTGTCATACAAAGTTTATTGATTCTTTTGTAGCAGCCTTGTTTGAAAATTAATTTGGAATTTAAGCAATGACCTCTTTGAGAAATAGTGAACATTAATTTTTTTATGCTGAGCCTTCTGAGCGTTTAGTAATGGGATATGAGTCACATTGAAATAGAAGCTTCATTTTCCACTCTGAATTTTACACAATATGATTTTACCTATAAAAGACAGCACATCTCAGTAAACTCAGGAAATATAAATTTATAATTTCCCTCTTCTTAGAGTCGGCCATACAATACAATTACCATAAGAAGATTGCTTTAAACATGCAATTATAAATATGGCATGATTCTATAAATTATCTGTAATTTATTTATAAATCTTCTGCAAAGGCTAATGTTTAACACATGCACATATTTTTTTTATATTCCCTTTCCCTTCAGTACTGTCATATCATTAGATAAATATACTTAATGAGGGTTTATTATGGAAATAAAATAATCTAAACAGTATTGTATGGTCTACTGTATTATGAAAGACCTATTTTAAAAGCCTATTAAAGTTTCTGCTTGGGCATGTTCAAGTTCATGTGAGTAAGGAATGATAACCTAGAAGAAAATTCCTATTTTGATTAGTCAATCAAATACATTCTCTTGTATTATTCAATCAAATCAACTCTTTTCTCTTTCTGCTACTCTTTGTCCCTAAGTCACAGTAAGATAAAGCTATAAGTCAAGAGAATAATTTCTTCTTCACAACACTGTCAGAGGTATTAAAAAAACTGGGTCGTGAGTCAACCTTTTCGTGTATTAGAAAAGTAGAAAAAAAAAATTTCTTATCAAAAGCTGCTCCACTTTCTAAGCATCAGTTTTTTTTTTTTTTTTTTTTTTAAAGAAAGATGTTAGGATTTGTAGCTAGATTTTGTAAGTTGTATATGTCACAGGCACATTAGATGTGATATTGTAATCAAGGTGGTATTCTTTAACCTTGCTGGCAATGGGATATTTCAGTTTTCATTCCTAAAATGGGATTCCCCCAATAAATGAGGCAGAGGACCATTTATGACATTTTTGGATCACAGAAATGGCTTACATACCCAATCGCAATCTATTTGACATAGTTTACCTACCCTACCAAGCTTTCCAAATAAAACAAACATCAATCAAACTAACCCCATGATTTGGGTTCTGGGATCTTATCCTAATCATCGCTGTATCCTTAGCACCTAAGTGCATCTTTCACCTACCAGCTGCTAATTGAAATAATGCATACAGAGAGACATAAGAATGACTTATCATCAGAAAGACACTAAAACAAACATGAAGGAGGACTCAGAACTGTTTCGTAGAAACCCCACCGTATGTATGTACCTACATACACAAATAGAGATGGTCACTGACAGAGAAAGGAACAGGCAATGTTGGAAATGTTGTAGCGTTATAACATAAACGGTGCTTGCTGCTGCTGCTGCTGCTAAGTCGCTTCAGTCGTGTCCGACTCTGTGTGACCCCATAGACGGCAGCCCACTAGGCTCCCCGGTCCCTGGGATTCTCCAGGCAAGAACACTGGAGTGGGTTGCCATTTCCTTCTCCAATGCATGAAAGTGAAAAGTGAAAGTGAAGTCACTCAATTGTGTCCGACTCTTAGAGACCCAATGGACTGTAGCCCACCAAGCTCCTCCATCCATGGGATTTTCCAGGCAAGAGTACTGGAGTAGGGTGCCATTGCCTTCTCCAAAACGGTGCTTATGCATGTCTAATTCACAAGGCATCTAATACAGTGACAGCATCTGTACAGGTGACTGTGTTTTTTCCATTTATTTTCCACATAGTCTTTTAAGGACAACCTATGACAATGATCTTCAAGAAAATTCTCTCCTTTTTATAAAAATCTTTTTAAAGCAAATATTGCATTACCGCCCCTGAAATAAAATCTTACTCAAAATTTCAACTACCTCAATGTATAAAAACAGATAAAAACACAAGCAGAAGACCCATTCTACTGACTCACCACATACGGTAGCCTCCACGGTAGTGCCCAAGGCCATTACAGGGAACTCTAGGGCCCTAGTTAGAAAAGCAGTGACTCAGATACATAAGAAATGGGTAGTTTTCAACCGTACCTGATAGATATATTTATACCAGTGCTGCATGCACTAAACAGGTAATGGCATAAATACTACACATGTATATAGTTTGCAGTATATAAGCTTACTATTTTAAGTTTAATATGAATATACACATCTCCAAGATCTATACAAAAACATTATTCTTAAACTGGCTGGTAAAGACAAATGAAAAAATCAGAAATCGTAATTTGGTTCCATATTGTGATTGTGTAAAACAAGAGGTGATGTATTTTTCTTCTATTGGACATATTTTCAGAATCATGCGTGGAGATTTATAAATATATATATATATATATATATACACACACACCCTGTGTCATTTATAACAGTGCTACAAATAACTAGGATTATGCTCATTAGCAAACATTGCTTCTTTTCTGAAGGGGATGCCAGGCAGACATGGCTAAAAGGAAAGTCTTTTTTAGACAGAAGAGACAAACCTGGAAATAGGAATCTATATGTTGGTCCTGTGACTATTTAATGCACTGTTTCGTAAGAGAGAGAGAAAGAGAGATCATGCTTTGTGTAACATCTTACAAGCACCACAAAGAAATCTGATGTTCATCTTAACCAGACACAGCTGTGATTTTGCCATCTAGTTTCTCAGAAATATTCATTGTATCAGAAGAACTTTCCACGCTAAGGGCCAAATGTGACAGAAGGAAGGAAGGAAAAAATCAACCAGACAGTTCTTTAAAAAAAAAAACTTTTTATCTCACCACTAAGTTTGGACAAGTAACTGACAAGAAGGAAAGAGAGCTTTGCATAAGGAATTAAAACTTAGTTGTTAAGTTGCCCTTCAATTTTCTTCGATCCCCATCTTACCCCATTTTCTCATCTGTGTTGCTTGTGTTGTTGTGCTTGCAGTTGTTTTTCTTATGGATAATTTTTGCCTCTAAATACTGAGAAAGAACAATCAGGTGCTTGAGGAGTGGCGTCTCTGTTCATCTCCCCACACGTGATCGCTTTCTGTCTGGTGCTTTGTCATGGTGCCTCCAGAGCAGACTTCCTCTGCTTCCTTTGTTATCCTTGCCTGATAAATAAACAGAGCAAAATTACCGAACTTATTATGGTAATCGAGAAAAGGAAACGATCTCTGAGCCTGCCCCCCATCTATTACTCTGCCGCGGCAAAAGTTGGCGAAACCTGTGCTAAACCTCAGTTGCTACTGAAACGTCAGCCCCTCTCCTGCACCCTCTTTTATTCCTGCAGCCCCCCACCCTCTGTGATGATTGTTTTCTGTCCATCTTGAGCTGGGTGTCAGTTCATTTAGATTTACATCAAGTAGTAAATTAAAATAATCACTCAGCAAACACTCTGAGCTCAGTTTTCCCTTTCAGTCAGGAGTTGCACGAGCTGCTTGAAGCATTCAAGCAGAAAATATTGCTGTCTAGATATTTGTCCTCTGGGTGATAAAGGAGGCATTGTCTTGGGACCCACTCAGGCCTCGGAGCCGCTCATCGCTGTGCATCACAGCTGTGAAGTGCGCTTTGTTATGTGTCTGAGGACTCGGGTTCAAGACCTTGTTTTTCTTGAAATACCAGACTGATCAGAGCTGCATATGTTCGGGGGAAAGCAGGGGTCGGTGGTTCTCTGTCCACATTTTTACTAGATTATTCTTGGACAGAACTCTGGGAAAATACCCTGCAGCCTGAACCATCCCAAGAGTTTTGCTTTGTTTTAATTCATTTTCTTTCTTTCTCCTTTCTGTATCTCTGTTTCTTTTCATTTTTTTTTCCCTCCTTCAGATTCTGCTTGGTTGCAGTGCTAGAAAATGCTAGATAGAGTTCATCTGCATAAGTCAGACACAAAGGCTTACAGCACTGCTCTGAACCCGGTGCCATAACGCACCAAGTTATAAGCCCATTTCTTTGTGTTCTCATTACTGTACATCTACCTGCCTGTTTAGAAAGCAAAATGTGGAGTTCAATCACCTGGGATGAAATATAGAATAGGCTAAAGACATTTTTCGCCATTTGTAAACAATCAGTGGAATTTGAAACAAGAAGTTGATAAAGGCAAATGAATCCGTTTTTGCTTGGAATGAGAATCTTTTTTTTTTTAAAGAAAAGATAAAAATTATCTTTTGAAACTCTCTAAGCCATTGTATTTTTATTACAGCATTTTTGCAGGTAGGTTATTGCTATCAGTGTTTGAAAGAGTAAAATATTTGTTGCTTTAAGTAGTGAAAGAAAAATATCAAATAAGGAGTGTGGTGGTAGGCAGCTAAATGAAAATTGGAATTTTGAATCAGTTCTCTGAATTTTTCCAAATAGTTCCTCATGCTTGGCTAATCGACTGCTGTTATCAGTTTTCGGCCGGATATTTGACATTGGGTTGCATTTGTATCTAAGCCAAGGTATCTATTTCAAATGTGATATTTGATACATTCCTCATGTCTATGTTATGGCTAAATATATACCTTCGGTTATAAAATTCTCTATTTGCACATGGAAAAGGAAGTACCAAAATAAGCAAAAAATCAATATAAAAAAATGGGATAGACATATATATTTACATACACATACATATGGTCACACACTTGACTTCCTTATGAATGAGTGATTTCATATTCTTGAATTAAAATGCATTGTATTTTGGGGTGTTTTCACTCAGTTGCAACCGAAGCTGTGTCTGCAAAGCTCACCCTTTGGACAGTATGAATCTTCCCAGTAAGGCTGTATCTTCAAGACCCAGAGGTGTCCTTGCTCTGGCAATACTAAGCCTTCAAATTGTGCCAAGGCGTGTGAAAATAAATGGAAAGAATCACCACCACAGAATAAAATTATATATCATTTCAGTCATATATTATGGTTTATGATGTTTTGTGTCTGGCAAGTACCAATTTAGTTCATAAATAGGCTAAAGGAACCAAACCAGCATCTTTACTTCTGATTTGCTTGGGCTGCAATTAGAGAAGCTTATATGATGACCTGCTTTAATGGGCTATAGTCCATGGGGTTGCAAAAGTCAGATACGACTAAGCCAATAACACTTTCACTTTTACCCATGATAGTTGGGTAACGTTGAGCAAGTTACCTAACTATTCTGGGGATTCAGTTTCTCCACCTGTACAATGGGAATGTTATCAATATGCCCTCATTTGGCTGTTAAAATTATTTCATGTTTGATGCACATTCAGTACTTAGAACAGTGTCTGGCACATAGCAAATATTCCACAAATATTTCATTAATGATAGCGATAGTGGAAATAATGATGATAATCCTCATGATAACTGAAAGAGTTATCCTAAATCCAGGAAATACAATTTGGGTTGCAGTTTTGTTCCATTTTTCTAGGTTCATGTACATATACATCAGAATTAGGTTGTCCTGAACTAGAATCTCCATTCAGTCATTTACTAACTGTATGCATGGGCAAAGGAAATGGCAACCCACTCCAGTATTCTTGCCTGGGAAATCCCGTGGACAGAGGAGCCTGGTGGGTACTGTCCACAGGGTCACAAGAGTCAGACACAACTGAACAACTGAACCCTATACATCCTTACATGCATGAGCAAATTACTTAACTCCTCTAGGTTTTATTTTCTATGGGATAATAATGGCCTCATAGAGCTATTCTAAATATGAAAATAGATGCTGCGCATAAGTTGGTTAGAACAGTATATGACCAAACAGGGCTGCCCCTAAGGCATGCTGTACCCCAGGTTCAAAAAAAGAAATCTCTTTCTAGAGAAAGACAAATATCACATATTAACTCATATATATGAAATCTAGAAATATAGTACCGACAACCCTACCTGCAGGGCAGCAAAGGAGACACAGACATAAAGAACAAACACTTTTAGACTCAGTGGAAGGAGGAAAGGGTGGGATGATTTGAGAGAATAGCACTGAAGCATACACATTATCATGTGTAAAACAGAGAGCCAGTGGTAGTTTGATATATGACGCAGGCACCCAAAGTCAGTGCTCTGTGACAACCTGGAGGGATGGGGTGGGGAAGGAGGTGGGAGAGGGTTGCAGGATGGAGAGGACAAATGTATGCATATGGTCAGTTCATACTGATGAATGGCAAAAACCATCACAATATGGTAAAGTTACTAGCCTCCAATTAAAAATAAATTTAAAAATCTCTTTCTATATAACCATTTAAATAGTATTACAGAATTCAAGAACCAATCATCTAAAATTTAGAAAACTGGATAGAGAAGAAAGCTTATGCATTTTTTTCTCATGTAATTGGTATACATGAAAATCATTCAGTGTCCAAGCACCACTTCTTCCTGTTCAGGTACAGATACTTCTCTTTATATTTTTCTTTCTTTTTTACTATTTCTGACAAAAATCAGAACTCTCACAATGAGAAAAAGGGTATAATGCTGTTATTACTTACAATGTCCTGAGTCTTTGGAATCTGTATCTGTGAAATAATATTGATCTTCTTGTGTCTGCAGTTCCCTTGTACCATTTTTAAGTGCTGATTGTAACATTCCTTACGTCACCTCATCAGCCACTGTGCTTCCCATAAATACTGGTTTCCAATAGTTATCTCAGAGGTTTAACAGAAACAACTTCTGTTGACAACCACAGGTGTAAGTCTTGCCTAGAGTATGCAAGAAGATATGAAGAATAACTTGTTTCCTGATTATGTTAGTTTTACAGTTCAGAAGTCTATGGTGCGCATGGAGAGCAACACATAGTCCATCCATGTTTTCTCGAACTAATTAGGCTGTCATCATTGCATTCTTTGAATGTGATCTCTATCAAGGTTGTCTGCCTTCCACATACCTCCACCAGCAGGGAGGGTAAACAAAGGACAAGAGATTAAGCATGAATGGTTCTATTTGCATAAGAAATGTCTGTCCTTGGATCAGCCTGGCTTAAACCTACCTAGGTGACTTGACATAATGTGAAAAAAAGCAATTAATCAGAACATTAATGGGAAGGACCTACTGGCATTGTGGAGCAATGACCTTTGTAGTCTTCAGAGGAGATACTTGTGACCACCTGGAGGACTGTCTGGTACATGGCACAGAGTGTGTAGAAGGGATGGGCTGACTTCTCAGAATGCTCACAACTGTGTCACTCTGGTAAAATGACATCTGTACCCTCATCAACTTTAACTACTGCAGACTGAAGGTGGTACTGTGGTTGACCTGTTAAATCTCATGGACATATGAGATATAATGCATTGTTATACATATGGCTCAAACCAAAGGTTGGCACAGGACTATTGTGTCCTCCTATGTCTGACTTCAGTGTCACATCATTCAGACGTGACACGCCAAAAAAAGATACTGCACTGACCAGTAGAAGAAATTCATTTTACCAGTTCACCCTCCTGGCAGTGGCTGGCTATGTAGTCTCAGGGCAGAAAGAATGACCCTGGAGCTTCTGGGGCATCCAGTTGATCCCATGATTGCAGGGAATGTCATAGCGCCACAAAGGAGAGAAACAAGTAGAGACTTAGAAGAATCCTGATTTGGGCTCAGATAAACCTGCAGCTGACTTTATTTTTCTGGGCTCCAAAATCACTGCGGATGGTGATTGCAGCCGTGAAATTAAAAGACACTTACTCCTTGGAAGGAAAGTTATGACCAAGCTAGACAGCATATTAAAAAGCAGAGACATTACTTTGCCAACAAAGGTCCGTCTAGTCAAGGCTATGGTTTTTTCAGTGGTCATGTATGGATGTGAGAGTTGGACTATAAAGAAAGCTGAGTGCCAAAAAATTGATGCTTTTGAACTGTGGTTTTGGAGAAGACTCTTGAGAGTCCCTTGGACTGCAAGGAGATCCAAACAGTCCATCCTAAAGGAGATCAGTCCTGGGTGTTCATTGGAAGGACTAATGTTGAAGCTGAAACTCCAATACTTTGGCCACCTGATGTGAAGAGCTGACTCATTGGAAAAGACCATGAAGCTGGGAAAGATTGAGGGCAAGGAGGAGAAGAGGACATCAGAGGATGAGATGGTGGGATGGCATCATTGACTTGATGGACATGGGTTTGGGTGAACTCCGGGAGTTTGTGAAGGACAAGGAGGCCTGGTGTGCTGCCGTTCATGGGGTCTTAAAGAGTCGGACACAACTGAGTGACTGAACTGAACCGAACTGAACTGAAACCTGCTAAAATGGCCAGAGAGAGATCAGCAAAAATGTGAGGAAATCACCCTGTGACTGGAATGGAATTTTCTCCTTGGCTAGAGCAGGAAAAGGGGAGGGAGAAATGGGTATAGAAAGGAGAGGCAACAGCCTTAGCAAAAAAAAAAAAAACAGAAATATGAAGGGCCTAGTTGTTGAAAGAAAGTCAGGAAGTCAGGTATGGGCTTGTGAAAGGGCTTATTGGAGGCACTGAAGTAGATGCAGACAGAGACTAGAAGTCAACGGGAAATGTTAGGTTGAGGCCAGGTTTTGAAGAACTTTGAGTACAAATTATATCTCTATTAGTTTTAGGGAGCTATTTAATACTAGGATCTTGACATTAGGAAGTCTATTTGAGGTTCAAAGGAAGAAGAGTGGATTGTTGAAAGATTTTCAAGCAATGGAGTGATCCCTGTTTCCTAAATATGCTGATAAAACTTTATAGGTTAGATAACCATGGAGAGGCCAGGGAAGAAGGTGAATTAAGAAGATTTGTACTTCCTTCAGGGAAGAGATGAAGAGCACCTCAATTAGGAGAACAGAACGAGAAAGGAGAGGAGGGCACTCATGATTCTTAAGGGTTAAGGTCAGCAGACTTTGAGGACTACTCAGATGGAGGTTGGAGGAATAGACTGGCCATTTGGTGTTACAATACCTAAGAGACTTATTCAGTCCATGACATTTTATTGAGTGTGTGCCCTCCCTGGGCAGGAAATGAAAGAGGAGCAGAGGGTGAAAATCATCTATATGTCACATATGCAGAAACTGTCAGGCCTCTCTTAGTAGTGGTGGGCTCTAGAGCCCAGGGATCTGTATTATTAACAATTACCCTAGGTAACACTTTTCATCAACTTCCCTGGTGAATCAGACTGTAAAGAGTCTGCCTGCAATGTGGAGACCCGGGTTCAATTTCTGGGTCAGGAAGATACCCTGAAGAAGAAAATGGCAATCCACTCTGGTATTCTTGCCTGGAAAATCCCACGGACAGAGGAGCTTAGCAGGCTACAGTCCATGGGGTTGCAAAGAGTCGGACATGACTGAGCAACTAACACATACACAGCACTTTTCATCAGTACAGTTTGGGAAACACTGTGTAAAATAATATATTTGCTTTTGGATCGGAGGAGATAACCTATATATAGAGAATTACATGGATGCATATGCAGTGGATTCTACTACACTTCCATGGGCATCAGAGGCAGAAGAGGTTAAGAGGAGATATGCTATACTATGCTATGAGGAAAATAAACAGAAGTTAAAACAATAAGAAACAAACTCTTCAGAGAACACTCTCTGGATCTGAGAAATGGAACTCAAAACCTCTGCCAATAGAAATTTCTCCTTTGCTAACTGAAAGATTGGCTCAGCCTCCCATCCAAATCCAGCTTCAGGCTTTAGGATCGATTATGGTGATTGACAGGCTTCACTGGTGGCTCAGCAGGAGACGTGGGTTCAATCCCTGGGTTGGGAAGATTCCCTGGAGAAGGAAGTGGCAACCCACTCCAGTATTCTTGCCTGGGAAATCCCATGGATAGAGGATCCTTGTGTGCTACAGTCCATGGGGTCCTGAAGAGTTGCACACGATTGAGCTACTGAGCACTCACCTGCCTTGAAGCCCACATTGTATTTATCTGTTGCTCCACTGGAAAGCCAGCATCAAAGAAGGTAAAGGACCTCCTGGTTGAGGGGTGGAAAAGAGAGAGAAGGGTTTTTTTTTGTTCACTGCATCACTCTACACCCTCATCAGAACTGTGAAGGTGGTGGAATTTGGTTTTGGTGCACCCCTTAACCAGAATGCTTGTTATGCAGGCAGTCCCCAGTCACTGTGAAACAGGGCATAAGCGCACGACACTGCATAGGCTAGAATTCCATGCACCTCACGGTTCCTTGTTTCTACATCTAAGATCTAGCTTTCTTCCAGAGCCCCATTTATCTTTTGTTCTCCAAAAGGCACCACTGTTTTAATCTTCTACTTGATTTTTGTCAAAGTTTCAGTGCATCGTAGTGTCTTAGTGTTTTGTCTGACCCAGGTAAAGTATACTTTAATAAAAGACTTTTGCAGAGAGTGTCTGAAACTAAAGGGATGACTTAATGATGAAATTTCAGGTGTGAGGAAATATTTTGTTTAGATGGGGAGAAACAAATTAGCCAGGAAAGCAGAGGATGAATGAAATTTAGGGAACACTTCTATTTATAATTAAAATTTTAACTATAAATTACAAATATGAATTCTAATTCTAATAATAACAACTTCTTTATGAACAATTTAGGACATTTAAATGAGATAACATACATAAAGCCCCAGCTGCAGGAATTGGAATTCAATAAATATCAATTTTTCCTTATACCCTTGTCTCCATCTGAGTGGATGTGGGTTGCCCTGCTGTGTATTCATCCCAGGGTATACAGCTAACAATTCTATTTAACTCCAAAGAGAGAAGAATGTCAAAAAGGAACTGAATGTTAAGTCTTAAAGCTGGGGAGATTATACACAGACACAGACACACAGACACACACAGACACACACACACACACACACACTCACACTATCACTTAATATTGGCAAACAGTCCTATAAAGAAGTTATAAAAATTCAGTCGAAGTGGTTGCTGTATGGTATAATTATGACTGTATGATGGGGATTCTGAAACAGTCATCTCTGGTGGGATGCCAAGCTGTTCCTATGATAATTAATCAACTTAGTGGCCTTTAGAAACAAAAAGCCTAGCTTGACTTACATTTTGATATCTAGAGAACCTTAAAACTTTTGGAACTTGTCAACTTGCTGGCACCTTATTTTGCCTTTCTCTATGTGAAATATATGATGAAGAAAGTGCTCGACTTGTAAAGAAGGGATGCTATGATATTGCTGTGACGGCTCAGATGCCTCTTTCCCTCTTTAACTTTCTGTTTCTCTGGAGTTTTCTGAATAGTGGAGGGTTGTCAAAGAACCATGTGCTAGTGGAATAAAGTTAAGCTACCATGCTTTTGTATTCAACACTGGCTCAAAGTGAATGCATATACTCTGCATTGGAAATGCCGTCAACGGCATTCTGGCCGTTTGTAGGTACTCAAATCACTAACCTTGCCAAAGAATAAGTTTGTGAGCCTCCTTTTCAGAGGTTCTGTCTCTGATATTTCAGAAGCATTCAATTATAATTCTGCTGCTTCCTTTTATGTGGCAGTCATGGGTTGTCAGCAAGGATAGAATTAAGAGAGGCGCGTGAAGTGTGCTACGGCGTCTCATGCCTAAGGATCTGTATTTCTTTTGTTCATTGTGACAAATGACAGCCTTAAAGATATTTGTCCTGATTCCTTACTGTCCCTATGCAGGTAAAAACTTCCACTGAAGTCAAACAAGCTTCATTGAAGTTAATGGGAAGTAATAACCTTGAAGGGAAGGGAGAACTGGGGTGATTAATTTTAATTAGCCAAACATAAACAAGCATGTGTCTACAAGCAATGACAGGAAAGTGGATGTTTGTAACTCCTAACTTAGCTTTAGGGGTCTAGGTCAGGCAATTTTCTAAAGAATCAGAACTATTTCAACCCAGAAATGTAAGACTATCCATGAAAAATAAAATCCATTCTCCATAGGTGTATCTCTGAGATATTCCCTTGAAACATTAATTCAACAAAAAGGTACTAATATATGATCACATGCCAAACAACTTCCAGACCCTGGAGGTAGAAAGAAGAGGACAAGTAGCTGCCCATATGGAGTAAACATTCAGTCTATGGAAATAGCACAGTGAACAATTCTGTGACAAGTTATTAATTTGTATCTCTACCAATCATTTATTCATTTATTGATTTATTCAAGAAATATTTAACAGCTGCCTTCTAAGTTTTTTGTTTGTTTGTTTGTTTTTTGCACTGTTCTTGTAACAAGAATGTGCAAAGTACTATTGGAATCCAGTGGAATAGGAATTTGATTTGGCGTGGAAGGTTGACTTATAATCATGTAAAGCTTCTCAGAGATGGTGCCATTTGACCTCAGTTTCACATGAATAATGTTTGGTTAGGCAAAGAAACTCAACATTAGAAAAAACTAAGATCATGTCATTAAGTTCCATCACTTCATGGGAAATAGAAGGGAAAAAAGTGAAAATAGTGACAGATTTTATTTTCTTGGGCTCCAAAATCACTGTGGACGATGACTGCAGCCATGAAATCAAAAGACACTTGCTCCTTGGAAGGAAAGCTGTGACAAAACTAGACAGTGTATTCAAAACCAGAGACATCACTTTGCAGACAAAGGTAAACAGTCAAAGTTATGGTTTTTTCAGTAGTTATGTATGGATGTGAGAGTTGGACTGTAAAGAAGGCAGACTACCAAAGAATTGATGCTTTTGAATTGCAGTGCTAGAGAAGGACCTTGAGAGTCCCTTGGACTGTAGGAACAAACCAGTCCATCCTAAAGGAAATCAGTCCTGAATATTCATTGGAAGGACTGATGCTGAGGCTGAAGCTTCAATACTTTGGCCACTTGATGTGAAGAGCCAACTCATTGGGAAAGACCCTGATGCTGGGAAAGATTGAAGGCAAAAGGAGAAGCAGGTAGCAGAGGGTGAGATGGTCACATAACATCACTGACTCGAACGACATGAATTTGAGCAAACTCTGGGTGATAGTGGAGGACAGAGGAGCCTGGAATACTGCAATCCATGGGGTCACAAAGAGTTGGACACAACTTAGTGACTGAAAAAGGAAAATAAAAAAGGAAAACATGGGATAGAAAAATTCTATAAGGAGAAGTATGAAGCACAGAACCTCAGGGCATGTTCAAGAAAAAATACTAACTATGCCAGGGCTCTGGTGTAGAAACTGCAAACTACAGTCCTCTAGCCAAATCTAGATCCCCATATATTTTTGTACAGTCCATGAGGTAAGAATGTTCTTAACATTTTTTAAAAGTTGAAAAAAAATCAAAAGAACCCTGTTTCATGATGTGTGAAAATTATGTGACATTGAAGTTTCAGTTTGTATGAATGAAATTCTATTGGAACACAGCAACTCAGCATAACAACAACATTTATTTCATGTTGTCTATGGATGCCTTTGCTCCACCCAGCGGAGTGAGATGGTAGCTGCATGACTGTATGATCCACAAGCCCCAAATATTTACTATCCAGCCCTTTGTTGACAAAGTTCACCAGCACCAACTCTAGTATATAAGGTAGAGAAGGATTGAGACCAAATTATGATAAAATTTAAATAGTATTTCAATGAATTTAGACTTTTTCTTCTGAAAACTGGTGAATACAAAAGCTTAAGCTTTATTTTTATGTTATAAAAATAACATTGTTACGACTTTGACATTTGTTAAATTGATAGAACTTTCCATTCACACATAAGTGCCCCATGATCACAGAAGCATGATCAGGATACCTAACAAATGTCTGCATTTCCTAAAGATAATTAAGAGATAGCTCAGATGTGTCAAGGCTTATAGGTCAAAGAGAAAAAAAAAAAAAGTTTTATGTTTATAAAGTCCCCAAAGTGACTATTTGGCAGAGAATTTCCTGTGGAAGGCAGTCAGATACGTACTTAATTTATGAAGTAGTGACTAAAGACTAAAAGAAGATTGTTATTTGATTAAAGCTATTTTTCCAATGTTTTTGAACAAAAAGAATACCTCCTTTCAGTTCAGTTCAGTTCAGACACTCAATCGTGTCTGATTCTTTGTGGTCCCATGTACTGTAGCATACCAGGCTTCCCTGTCCATCACCAACTCCCGGAGCTTACTCAAACTCATGTCCATCGAGTCAGTGATGCCATCCAACCATCTCATCCTCTGTCATTCCCTTCTTCTCCTGCCTTCAGTCTTTCCCAGCATCAGGGTCTTTTCCAAGGAGTCAGTTCTTTGCATCAAGTGGCCAAAGGATTGGAGTTTCAGCTTCAGCATCAGTCCTTCCAATGAATATTCAGGACTGATTTCCTTTAGGATTGACAGGTTTTATCTCCCTGCGGTCCAAGGGACTCTCAAGAGTCTTCTTCAACATCACAGTTCAAAAGCATCAGTTCTTCAGTACTCAGCTTTCTTTACAGTCCAACTCTCACATCCATACATGACTACTGGAAAAACCATAGCTTTGACTAGACAGACCTTTGTTGGCAAAGTAATGTCTCTGCTTTGTAATATGCTGTCTAGGTTGGTAATAGCTTTTCTTCCAAGGAGCAAATGTCTTTCAATTTCATGGCTGCAGTCACCATCTGTGGTGATTTTGGAGCCCCCCAAAATAAACTCTCTCACTGTTTCCATTGTTACCCAATCCATGAAGCGATGGGACTGGATGCCATGATCTTAGTTTTCTGAATGTTGAGTTTTAAGCCAACTTTTTCACTCTCTTCTTTCACTTTCATCAAGAGGTTCTTTAGTTCTTCTTCACTTTCTGCCATAAGGATGGCATCATCTACTTGTTGATATTATTGATATTTCTCCCAGAAATCTTGATTCCAGCTTCTGCTTCATCTAGCCCAGCATTTTGCATGACATACACTGTATTTAGTTTAAATAAGCAGGGTGACAATATACAGTCTTGACATTCTCCTTTCCCAATCTGGAACCAGTCTGTTGTTCCTTGTCCAGTTCTAACTGTTGCTTCTTGACCTGTACACAGATTTCTCAGGAGAGAGGTAAAGTAGTCTGGTATTCTCATCTCTTTAAGAATTGTCCATAGTTTGTTGTGATCCACACAGTCAAAGGCTTTGACATAGTCAATAAAGGAGAAGTAGATATTTTTCTGGTATTCTCTTGCTTTTTTGATGATCCAACGGATGTTGGCAATTTGATCTCTGGTTCTCTGCCTTTTCTAAATCCAATTTTAACATCTTAAAGTTCACGGTTCATGTACTATTGAAGCCTGGCTTGGAGAATTTTGAGCATTACTTGCTAGTGTGTGAGATGAGTGCCATTGTGAGGTAGTTTGAATGCCAACATTCTTTGGCATTGCCTTTCTTTTGGATTGGAATGAAAACTGACCTTTTCCAGTCCTGTGGCCACTGCTGCGTTTTCTAAATTTGCCAGTGTATTGACTGCAGCACTTTAATGACATCACCTTTTAGGATTTGAAATAGTTCAACTGGAATTCCATTACTTCCACTAGCTTTGTTTGTTCATAGTGATGCTTCCTAAGGCCCTCTTGACCACATGCAGCATGTCTGACTCTAGGTGAGTGATCACACCATTGTGCTTATCTGGGTCATGAAGATCTTTTTTGTATAGTTTTTCTGTGTATTTTTGCCACATCTTCTTAATAGCTTCTGCTTCTGTTAGGTCCATACAATTTCTGTCCTTTATTGTGTCCATCTTTGCATGAAATGTTCCCTTGGTATCTCTAATTTTCTTGAAGAGATCTCTAGTCTTCCTATCCTATTGTTTTCCTCCAATTCTTTACACTGGTCACTGAGGAAGGCTTTCTTATCTCTCCATACTTTTCTTCGGAACTCTGCATTCCAATGGGTACATCTTTCCTTTTCTCTTTTCCTTTAACTTCTCTACTATTCTCAGCTATTTGTAAGGCCTCCTCAGACAGCCATTTTGCCTTTCTGCATTTCTTTTGCTTGGGGATGGTCTTGATCAGTGCCTCCTATACAATGTCACAAACCTCCATCCATAGTTCTTCATGCACTCTGTCTATCAGATCTAATCCTGTGAATCTATTTGTCACTTCCACTGTATAATCGCAAGAGATTTGATTTAGGTCATACTTGAAAGGTCTAGTGGTTTTCCCTACTTTCTTCAATTTAAGTCTGAATTTGGCAATAAGGAGTTCATGATCTGAGGCACAGTCAGCTCCTGGTCTTATTTTTGCTGACTGTTTATAGCTTGTCCATCTTTGGCTGTAAAGAATATAATCAATGTCATTTTGGTATTTTCCATCTGGTGATGGCCATGTATAGAGTTTTCTCTTAAGTTGTTGGAAGAAGGTATTTGCTATGACCAGTGTGTTTTTTTACCTTCTTTCATGTCAAAAAAGTCACAGGCCATTTTGCATGAAAACAGTTATACATGTGTGAGAAAATGAATAGTGAAATCACACATTTAAATTTAATTTAAATAAACTAATTTACAAACATAAACAGACTCAGACACAGAAAACAAACTTTGCTTTAGCAAAGATGAATGGGAGAAAGGGATACGTTAGGAGGTGGGATTAGCATATATACACTAGTATATATAAAATAGATGACAACCAAGGACCTGGTGGCTCAGTGGTAAAGAACCAGCCTGCCCATGCAGTAGACAAGGTTAGATCCCTGGGTCTGGAAGATTTCTTGGAGGACGAAATGGCAAACCATTCCAGTATTCTTGCTGGGAAAAATCCCATAGGGTTGCAAAAAAGCCAGACATTTAAGCTACTAAGCACACACACACATACACACACACACGACTTTTCTATATAATTGAAACTAATATAACATTGTAAATTAACTATACTTGAATTGAAAAAAATTAAGATATATTTGTAGACACAAAAATAGTAGTATAAATATATGTAAACTTTATTTAATCTTTTGAATCCTACTAGTCCACGTGATTTCAGGGATCTCACAAAACCGTGGGGACTTAAATGTTTATGGTAAAAAGGCAGGAAGTCAACTGGCATATATAATTCCATGGAATAACTTTGACTGAACTGCTTAATAAATTAGATATTTTACATTGTGCTTGTGTAATCCTATAGCCATCACATTTTTTAAAAAGGCAAAGAAAACATTTGGTTAAACAAATTATCAAAAGCAAACAATTTGGTTGACCATGTACTTTACAGTTTTTAGACCTGATTGGCTGATTCCTTCCAACAGCTAATCCCTTCAGTATTTAATTGATATGCCCTCAACAAAACAAAAGTTTAGGCTAAAAAATTTCAACCATACCACACCCTCTATTTGGGTTCTAATTCTAACCTCTTAACTTACTCTTTAGATAAATTCTAAAATTCATTTAGAGGTCACTTGCAGAACAGACCAATAATACTATCTTTTGCAATTAAATCAAAAGTAGATAGCTTGTTCCTAATAGTTTAGGAACTACCTGGAAAATGAAGGATGAAGTACATCTTGGCAGCAGACTGATAAACTGATGATATCATCAAAGTTAACCATGCCACAGGAGTCCTCAATCACACAATTAAAAAGCAACCACTGAAAATACAATACTCCAGCTCTCTCTTTAGAAAACTCAGCTGAATTCAGCTGGAAACTGCATCCAGTGAGTCCGTTAACATTTTGAATGAGGGGTGATCTGGAGGTCAGCTTTGAGGTCAACAATAGGACAATGTGGTGAAACTTCCATTTCATTGTCAATCATGCATTTGAATGAAGTTCTTTTTTATAGACCGAACGAAAGGCTAGTAAGGATACCCTTGGTTGTCAATTACTGAGTGTTTTGGGTCTTGAGTTACTGGCCCTAAAACCTGAAGAACTCTTTCTATTTGTTTGTTAATAAATGACCCAAGATTCTTTCTTAAACCCCAGAATACTTAGTAAACTTCAGGCTTACTATTTTTGTTTTAGTTACGATTACTACTCCCGATGTCATTCTGTTTACATAATGCTTTTGACAGTTTTATTACCATCACCTCTAATCTTCTTTGATTTTTCACAATAGTCTTGTATTGGTATTTCCACTTGACACGTGAAAACCATACTTGGTCATTTATTTTAAAGACTGAAGTCAGACATTTTGTCTATTTTAATGAGGAGAATTTTTGAGAGTTCAAGATAATTCAAACTATTCTTCTTAATTACATCTCCCCCACTACACACTCTATAGCCAAATCAAACATATTTGGTTAGGTCATGCTTCTATCTGAATACCATACTCCCAGCTGGACATTAAGGCACAGATAGATTCTTAACAGTTTGATTGGTTAGTAGCAAATTTAGCTCAAAGAAGTTGATATAGTTTATAACTAGTCAAATGCATTTCAGATTCTACAGGACTAAGAACCTGAACCAAACACATCTAATTAGAAATTCAACAATTATCCATTAGTACCTCTTTATGGACAAGGTATTGTGTTAGGCCATGAAAGACTGATAATAAATAAGGTAGTGCTTTTATCTTCAAGATATTTTACAAACTCATTGAAAGAAATGTATTAATTTATTAAAGCTCACGTAGAACTTTTGCACTGAAACATCATTCTAATGTAAGCCTTTTCAGGAAAGATAGAAGTAATTACTACATTCAAAGTTGAATGGAGACCACATGATAAATATGTAGTTATACTATTCTCTAAGTTAAAGGATCCAGGATTTAATCATAAAAGACTCATCAGACCCCCAGAAAGAGATCTAAATAATATGTGTAAAAACTTCAAGACAATACAGTGTGTGGGGAAATTAACAAATTAACATGATGGCACCAGTCAGGCTCTCACTCCATGCTCTCACACCCTCTCAAGCCATGTTTTGTAAACAATGACTTTGCATGGTTATGTAACAGCTGAGATTACTTATAGCTCTGTGCATGTGCATCATGAGGTACTTGTTTGGTTGCGGGTTACTTTGTACAGTATGCCTGTATAAGCTTCACTTGGAAAAGCCAGGAAGGGTTGTGTGCATGTACATTATGTCTGCTGCTATGGCTGCTGTGCTAGCCAGAAGAGAATAAATGTGTCTGCAGTTCCTATGGCTCCTTGCATTTCCTTCCAGGCTCTTAGTTCAGCACCTTGCCTACCATGGGTTCAGTGAACAGAGTGCACAGTGAGATACAGTGAGACAGTTGGTGCTGTGAGCAAGATTAGCAATACATGGTAGAATGAGAACAAATTTTTCAAACAGAATACCTGGATCTAATTCTGTTTTTGTCATGAACTAGTTTCATCTTTAGGAGAAGGCAATGGCACCCCACTCCAGTACTCTTGCCTGGAAAATCCCATGGATGGAGGAGCCTGGTGGGCTACAGTCCATGGGGTCGCTAAGAGTCAGACACGGCTGAGCGACTTCACTTTCACTTTTCACTTTCATGCATTGGAGAAGGAAATGGCAACCCACTCCAGTGTTATTGCCTGGAGAATCCCAGGGACAGGGGAGCCTGGTGGGCTGCCGTCTATGGGGTCGCACAGAGTCGGACACGACTGAAGCGACTTAGCAGCAGTAGCAGCAGTTTCATCTTTTGATCTTGAGTAAGTTACTTAACTAATTATCTTTAAAATAGTTGGGATATATATTGAACTAAAGCTGCTTTCACCTTAATCCTTCATTACCTTAAAAACATATTGAATTGCTATTAATTACTAAGTATTATCAGATCTATGTATATGCTAGTCCCACTCATGATAAATGACAAATCCACCAGTCACTTTCCACTGTAGAAAGCACAGTGTAAAATTTTCCTAGAAGTATGGCTTGGTTTCTTTAGATTTTCTGAGAGTTCTCTTTTATTTTGGTAATAGGTATGAAAGATTGGTTTTCATTATCACATAGATTAGAATGTTGTTGTTCAGTCATTCAGTCATGTCTGACTCTTTGCGACCCCATGGACTGCAGCACGCCAGGGTTCCCCGTCCTTCACCATCTCCCGGAGCTTGCTCAAACTCATATCCATTGAGTCAGTGATGCCATCCAACCATCTCATCCTCTATTGTCCCCTTCTCCTCCTGCCTTCAATCTTTCCCAGCATCAGGATCTTTTCTAATGAATTGGCTCTTTGCACCAGGTGGCCAAAGTATTGGAGTTCAGCATCAGTCCTTCTAATGAAATTCAGGATTGATTTCCTTTAGGATTGACTGGTTTGATCTCCTTGCAGTCCAAGGAACTCTCAAGAGTTCTCCAACACCACAGCTCAAAAATATCAATTCTTTGGCATTCAGCCTTCTGAACACCTTCAGAATTTAGAATAGATGATACTAGAAATGTTGAAAATCAAAGCAGGGTGGAGAAGTGTAGAGAAATGAAGCTTATAGAAAGACTTTATTTTTCAACTCATAGTGAGATAATTTTAGCCACTTTATTGGTCCTTTTGCACTAAGCTCTTCAATCAGAATAACAAATGCATATGTTCTCATGGAAAATGTCCTGTTAAGAGAAAATTCACTACATTATTTCACTGAATTGGAAGTATAAAAATAGATAACTGTTCAATAAACTAAAACACCATCCTAACAAATATTTACTAAAGACCCATATAGTACTACATCATTATCTAAAATGGCTAATAAGGATTTTCAACTTTGCTCAGCTTAGTTCTTTGTTGGAGGCAAAATGATCATGAAATATCAGCAAGAGCTCTAATATTGGAGCTTGAAGGAGTTTTTATCTCGATTGCTTTTTGACGGTGTTAGGCGTGCCTATCCAGAGGAATCAAGGTGGAGGATCTTACGAGGATTGACTACTGTTGGGGCCCCAACTAATAATTCCTACTGTGATACACTTCAATGCCAGTCCACAACAAGAAGCTGAGATTGGATTTAGAGCCAATGTAAGCTCTAAATGGAGTTTAACTGTGAAACAAAACACCTGTCTTTCATCCCAAGCTAAATTGACAAGCAATAATTTAGTTGTCTAAACTGAGAGCTTTCAGGATTCCCAACTGCATAATGTCAAAAGACAATGTATGAAGTTGCATTTGGAAGGTTCAAAGGTAGAATGCCATGTAGGCAAACACATTAAATAACTGGTCTTTTCCCCTCTCTGTCTAATTCTTTCTTCTGTTCTCTCTCCTTTCCTTTGCTACTTTTCCTATGTGTGTAAGGGGTGGGGAGTGGTGGGATGATGAGAGGGGTGGGCTAGGGTGGAAAGGTTTTAACTAACTATAGAACTTGGATGGGTGTGAAACAAAGGAAATCCTAAATCTAAAAAGCAATTTTACTTTCTTGTGCTTTCCGCTAGGTGAGCATTTTCAATGATCAGCTGAACTAATCAGAGATTAAAATAGTAGAAAAGCAATAAAAAATCTTTGGGCCATTCAGAAAAAAAAAAAAAAGAATATTTGGATGAGATTACTAAATTCCCACACAGCTGCTTATATAAATGCAAAATAATAAAGCCAGGATTTTGTAGTAACTTTTCCCATACAAATTATTCAGATTCCTCTACCTTCCACATCAGCTTTATTTGTTAAAAATCTGAATACCTGGCATCAGAACATCCAGATTTAGACCCCTCCACTTGAGTAGATTTCACACTTCTCCCACAAAAATTTTAGGATAAGTAGAAGAAATAGCTATAGCCTTTGTTTCCTACAAACTGAGACCACATATGCACACCCTAAGCATTTTCTGTTTGTTTTGCAGGCTCACCTACTATCTCTTCTTCTGTTCTCTTTTCCAGAGAGCAAACAAAAGAAGCAGGGTTGACTAGCAAAATGTAACAGATACTACAAAAGTTGTCAGTTTTCTGCGGAGGTAGCTGATTGGACTCTGCCAGCTGTCAATTAGCATTTCCATGTTTTGTTGATGAAGTGGTATTTACTTTTTTGGACTTCCATTGGCTAAGATGTTTAGTGTAATGAATGCTGAACTGAGCCTAGATAATTTTTTAAATAATAGCTTGGGGCTTAACAGCCCTTTAAATGAATTGTATAAACAAGATAGCTGTTAATTCTTAATCAATGTATCATTAATCATCAAATAGTATTAAAAAATAGAAACTGTCTTTAAAAAGCTCAATAAATTCTATTCAACTTACTGAATTATCCATTCAGAGGCTGTTTTCTCATTCAGAAAGTGTTAGGATTTTAACAGATTTATAATTGAAAATGCATATTTCTGTGGGCTAGTAACTGGGATATATATATATATATATTCATATATATATGTCTCATATGTGTCTCATGTGGTGGTTTAATTGCTCAGTCGTGTCTGACTCTTTATGTCCCACGACTGTGGCCCACCAGGCTCCTCTGTCCATGGGATCCTCCAAGCAAGAATACTGGAGTAGGTTGCCATCTCATTCTCCAGGGGGATCTTCCCCACCCAAGGATTAAACTCTAATCTCCTGCATTGCAGGCAGATTCTTTACCCACATTTGTCTTCATAAATTAACATGGCCTCAAGAAATAAGTTAACTACTATAGCTTTAAATCTGTATTCATTAATAAAATTGGAAAATATATCCCACGGTTGAATCCCATGTGTCTTTAGATTGTCAGCACCCACAACAAGCATTGCACTAATCTCATGTTAGGAAATTGGGTGTGGCAAAATATAGAAATTATGTGTAAGCTTTTCTGTCCTGTAACATACATGCAGCAATTTAAAATCTCATCTACAATTGCATACACTCAACCTTTGGGAAGCAGTCTAATGATTCTAGCTTACCCCATCTTTTTCACTGGACTATAATTCTGCCTCACATGTTCATGTGATCCTAGCATAGCATCTGGCATTTGTGCATGTTTAGTCTCTCTGTCGTGTCTGATTCTTTGCAACTCCATGGACTGTAGCCTGCCAGGCTCCTCTGCCTATTGGATTTTTTTCCAGGCAAGAATATTTGAGTGGGTTGCCATTTCCTCTTCTAGGGGATGCTCCTGACCCAGGGATCAAACTAGTCTCCTGTGTCTCTTGCACTGCAGGCAGACTCTTTATTGCTGAGTCATTTGTTTCATGAATGAAAAAGTGAAGGATGAGGTTGTAAAGTGAGTCAGTTCAGTTCAGTCCAGTTGCTCAGTCGTGTCTGACTCTTTGCAACCTCATGAATTGCAGCATGCCAGGCCTCCCTGTCCATCACCAACTCCCAGAGTTCACTCAAACTCACATCCATTGAGTCGGTGATGCCATCCAGCCATCTCATCCTCTGTCGTCCCCTTTTCCTCCTGCCCCCAATCCCTCCCAGCATCAGAGTCTTTTCCAATGAGTCAACTCTTCGCATGAGGTGGCCAAAGTATTGGAGTTTCAGCTTTAGCCTCATTCCTTCCAAAGAACACCCAGGACTGATCTCCTTTAGCATGGACTGGTTGCATCTCCTTGCAGTCCAAGAGTCTTTTCCAACACCACTGTTCAAAAGCATCAATTCTTTGGTGCTCACCTGAGCACCTACTTGCTGTCCAACTGAGCATCTCCTTGTAGTCCAAGAGTCTTCTCCAACACCACAATTCAAAAGCATCAATTCTTTGGTGCTCAGCTTTCTTTACAGTCCAACTCTCACATCCATACATGACCACTGGAAAAACCATAGCCTTGACTAGATGAACCTTTGTTGGCAAAGTAATGTCTCTGCTTTTGAATATGCTATCTAGGTTGGTCATAACTTTCCCTCCAAGGAGTAAGCGTCTTTTAATTTCACAGCTGCAGTCACCATCTGCAGTGATTTTGGAGCCCCCCAAAAATAAAGTCTGATACTGTTTCCACTGTTTCCCCATCTATTTGCCATGAAGTGATGTGACCAGATACCATGATCTTCGTTTTCTGAATGTTGAGCTTTAAGCCAATTTTTTCACTCTCGTCTTTCACTTTCATCAAGAGGCTTTTGAGTTCCTCTTCACTTTCTGCCATAAGGGTAGTGTCATCTGCATATCCGAGGTTATTGATACTTTTCCTGGCAATCTTGATTCCAGCTTGTGCTTCTTCCAGTCCAGTGTTTCTCATGATGTACTCTGCATATAAGTTAAATAAGCAGGGTGACAATATACAGCCTTGACGTACTCCTTTTCCTATTTGGAACCAGTCTGTTGTTCCATGTCCAGTTCTAACTGTTGTTTCCTGACCTGCATATAGGTTTCTCAAGAGGCAAGTCAGGTGGTCTGGTATTCTCATCTCTTTCAGAATTTTCCACAGTTTATTGTGATCCACACAGTCAAAGGCTTTGGCATAGTCAATAAAGCAGAAATAGATGCTTTTCTGGAACTCTCTTGCTTTTTCCATGATCCAGTGGATGTTAGCAATTTGATCTCTGGTTCCTCTGCCTTTTCTAAAACCAGCTTGAATATCAGGAAGTTCACGGTTCACATACTGCTGAAGCCTGGCTTGGAGAATTTTGAGCATTACTTTACTAGTGTGTGAGATGAGTACAATTGTGCAGTAGTTTGAACATTCTTTGGCATTGCCTTTCTTTGGGATTGGAATGAAAACGGACCTTTTCCAGTCCTGTGGCCACTGCTGCATTTCCCAAATTTGCTGGCATATTGAGTGCAGCACTTTCACAACATCATCTTTCAGGATTTGAAATAGCTCAACTGGAATGCCATCACCTCCACTAGCTTTGTTTTTAGTGATGTTTTCTAAGGCCCACTTGACTTCACATTTCAGGATGTCTGGCTCTAGGTGAGTTATCACACCATCGTGATTATCTTGGTCATGAAGATCTTTTTTGTACAGTTCCTCTGTGTGTTTTTGTCACCTCTTCTTAATATCTTCTGCTTCTGTTAGATCCATACCATTTCTGTCCTTTATCGAGCCCATCTTTGCATGCAATGTTCCCTTGGTATCTCTAATTTTCTTGAAGAGATCTCTAGTCTTTCCCAGTCTGTTGTTCTCCTGTATTTCTTTGCATTGATCGCTGAGGAAGGCTTTCTTATCTCTTCTTGCTATTCTTTGGAACTCTGCATTCGGATGCTTATATCTTTCCTTTTCTCCTTTGCAAATAGCTGTAAAGTGATGTCAAGGTATAAAACACTTTTTGTCAGCATTAGGCTGTGTTTTTTGTACCTATTAACTTATATAACCCTTATAAAAATGTTACTAGGTGGGTGGTATCATTCTCATATGTATTATTTATTTTGATATGAATTTACCTTCAAATAGATATTTAATATTATTTATACATTAAATTAAAATAAAAAAAAAATATATATGTAATGATATTTAATATATCACGACCATATTTTTAGAATTCGAATAATGACAAAAAGCTTACAATGATAGGTGTTTTTCTTTCTGAGGTCATTTTCTCCAAGGGAGTATTCTTCATTCTCTTTTCTGGACATATTGTGATGCCGGGATGCCTAGAGTAAGTGACAAATTCAACCTGTGGCTTCAGAGTGGAGGTAACAGTAAGAAGTATGTCGAAGGATGGGGCTTCCCAGGAGGTTCAGTGGTAGAGAATCTGGCTGCCAATGCAGGAGATGCAGGAAATGCAGGTGCAATCCCTGGGTCAGGAAGATTCCCCTGGAGGAAGAAATGGCAACCTACTCCAGTATTCTTGCCTGGAAAAATCCCATGGACAGAGGAGTCTGGAAGGTTACAGTCCATGGGGTCTCAAAGAGTCAGAAACAACTGAGCACACATGCCTATTGAAGGATAAATGAGATTTAACCAGCTGGATGCGGATAGAGAGGACACTACTGTAAGTAAAGGAGAAGCAAGTAGAAGGCTTGGAACTGTGGAAGTTGCTGTTGTATTTGTGTAACTGAAAGTGTAAGGTGCCTGTGTGTGTTTGAGTAAATGGAGCAATATAGGCATCAGGAAGCTGGAAATAAAAGCTTGTATTGTGCATAAGGGACTTACACTGTTATGCTGATGAATCTGCATTTTGTCATGTATTTAGAAAGACAAGTGAAAGTTTAAGGAGGCATCAAGTGTGTATTTTAGAAAGACATGGCAACTTTATTGAAAATGGATTGGGGAGGAAAGGAAGCAGGGTTAAGCCAGCTAGTTCAGAGTCCATTGTGGTCATCCATACAAGAAGCAATGAAGACCTGAACTACAACTATGTACTTATTGTGGTCACTGTTAACACCCTGCCCAGCAGCCCAATTCTTACTTTCATCCGTAATGAAATTCCAGTTGTGTTTGCGCATCCACTTCTCAGTGAAGCACCCCCCATTTGGGAATAAATCCTGATTAGTTAAGGCATTTGTGGAAAGTCCACTTAATTTGCTAGTGACTGACTAAGGGTATATCACGGGACATAATCTGAACAATGGGATGCAAAGAGAATTTTGCTAGGAATTTTTGAGAAAAGTGTTTCTTTCCTTTTATAAAGAGATACTGGGCTGGACAGCTCCTTCCACTAATTATCTTCATGCTCAGATAAGATGTTGCAAAACATCTGACCATGTGGAAGAGCAGAAAGAACCTAGACTTTTTATGACATTGTTGAGCTGCTGAGTTAATTCTTATTTTCCTATTGTAAGAAATAATAAATTTTCATTTATCCAATAGGTACAGCATTTACCCACCTCCTCCCTCTGCTACTGCTGCAAAAAATACCATGTGTTTAGGAAGTTTACCACATACCAAGCACTATCTAAGACAACTACTGAACAAAGTGAATTCCACTGTCATCCCTATTCCACAGATGTGGACATAAGTTCAGTGAGGTTAAGTCATTTTCTGAAGGTCACACAGCCATTGAAGCATAGGGTCAGGCAGACTTTGAATTCACACTTATATCCAGACTATGAGCTTTTAACCTCAATGTCACATTGCCTCTCAAGATAATAGTCAAGGATGGCAGGGTGGACTTTTGAAAAATATATGAGGTTATATTTATATGTGTAAGCTTAGGGACTTGACATAGTAGATAACAGACAAGCTATAAAAGATAAATACAAGAATTTCTTTTAATTGAGATGAACACTGTTAAGATGAACTGAGGCTTGGACTTAGGGCAGAACTTTGGGGTTAGGAATTAGAAATAAAATGTAGCTGAGTTTGGGACCTGTTAAAAGAATAGTATCTGGAATATATTGAATAGGCTGTTGGCAATGTGAGAACAGGATTTTTAGTTACTATTGCATTACCTTGTCTTGGGGAAGGGGGTTGCTTAGTACATGTTTGTGTAATAAAAGCAATTAATACACAAATCACCTTTGAATATGTATATAAGCTGCTCTTTTCCCTACTTTCAACTTCCACCACCTCACTCAGATGGATATATAATCAAAGAAGCAAAGGGAGAATGTAAACTACCTCCACTGGAGCATGGACGATGTATTTCCAAAAGACTCATTGGTTATATTTCTTACCTGTTCAGTTTCAAATAAAAATTCCAAGTCAAATACACATCATAAATGTTTTCATTCTTTCACTGGTATTTTCAGTTATCTAACTAACAATTATATCATCCCACAGTAGTTTTTCAAGTGCTTTGTGTATTTGTTTCCCTGAAAGCATTAACAGCAAGGGGCAGCAGCCCTATGATGGTTTTTGAATGAAAACCAAGTGACAACATATTGCACTGAGGCCTCTCTTGCCATCCATGTGGTTGAGGTGCATGTGGCAGAGATATCAGTGACACAATCAGGCACTATGTTCTTGGACAGGAAAGTGTTTTCTTTTGAGAGCTATTTTTTCTTGCAATTATTACTGCAAAATCAAATTGAGGGAGAAATAGCTAGTTGTAGCAGTGAGACCGGAGAAGGCAATGGCACCCTACTCCAGTACTCTTGCCTGGAAAATCCCATGGCCGGAGGAGCCTGGTAGGCTGCAGGCCATGGGGTCTCGAAGAGTCTGACACGACTGAGCGACTTCCCTTTCACTTTTCACTTTCATGCATTGGAGAAGGAAATGGCAACCCACTCCAGTGTTCTTGACTGGAGAATCCCAGGGAAGGGGGAGCCTGGTGGGCTGCCATCTATAGGGTCGCACAGGGTCAGACACAACTGAAGCAACTTAGCAGCAGCAGCAGCAGCAGCAGCAGTGAGGCACTTACCAAAGCCTTAAGGGTGACACAGTGAGAATCAACTACTGAAAATAAAACAAAATCTAGTCAGCCAGCTGTTTTGCCCATTTATTAATTTATTCCAGTTATTTATTCCTGCAGTATTTATGGATTACCTCCAAGGTGCCAGGCATGCTACTTATGCATGTATTTGTTTCTACAGCTAGACTGAAAACAACTCGAAGACAGGGAATATCTGTAGGTCAATTTTACATCCTCAAGGCAAAGGTGAGATGGTTTTTTGAACTGAACTACACAAGACCCAGGTAACAGGATATCAAAAGGAAACATGGTCCATAGGATTCCAGTCTTGCAATGTACAACAGTCTTCATGGGTATGGTCCTTTAGTTGAACAACTTTGATGAACTTGGTTTTCAATGGTGTTCATAGTTTATTCAGGTAATCAATCAATAAAAGACATCCAACCATTGGTGTGACAATCATTTCATTGATTTATTTTAAAGATACCAGGTACCTTTGTGATAAGAAAGACCTTTATTTAAATCCTGACTGTACCACTGGACATCTGTGGTTGCACCAGTTACTACTTTTAAGCTTTACTTCTTGTCTTTTAAAATAGTGATTGATATATCACCTAAAAGTGATATTCAAATCAAATAGTAAATATAAAATGCTAAGCATGACATGGAGTACAGGGTAGGTACTCAACTAAAGCTAATTCGTGTAATTAGTTCTTTTTGTCATAATGTTGATGTAATCTAATCTAAACATTGCCTATGTAGTACTTGACCAGGGATTCCTGGTGGCAGCTTACTTTTGTTTTCCTTTTACCTTAGAATGTACTCACAGTTAGCTATCACCAGTGCTGTGGCATATCATCGTTTCTCAGCCATTCCTCTAAACCAGAAAGTACTCTGCAACAAAAAGCTGAAAATTATTGATTAGTACAAGTAAATCCTGGGTGATGAGCTACCTTTGGTGGATACAATCTTTGCTCTGTTCCGCAACCACAGGCAAGACCATCAGCTTTATGCCTTAGTTAGGGAAGTATTCAATGGCAAAAAATCGAGCAAAGAAAACCTAGCAGCAGACTTAGATAGCCCAAGTTTAGTGCAGTGACTCAGAAATGTCAAAATGGGCACAGGCATTGGTTGTGTCTCTTTATTCTGTTATCTTCTGTCTATTGGCTTTGGGACTTGCCTCCTATGGTTGTTATTTTAGGACCAGAAGATGGCTGCCACAGCTCCAAGTCTTTCCTCCGCTTTCCAGAGGGAAGGCTGGCAAAGGTCTTGTCCTTTTGAAGGTTTGTGTTTTTTATTCCAGGAGTATTGTCCTCCTCAACAGACCTCCAACTTTACCTTGTAGGCCAGAAGCAAATCAGTCATATGCCCATCTTTAGATCATTTGCTGGCAAAGGTAATGAGATTTCAATGATTAATTTGATCAAGAGGATAGACAGGGACATATCTAGTTTTCACCTCCTCTCTGAATTCACAGGGAAGAAATGCAACAAATATCTATTGGAAAGGAAACAGGGCCTTCCACACTCTCTTCGTATTTGGGGAGAAATTGTATTTGGTTTAAATGAAGGACAACTGGGGCATTTGCATTACAAACAGGATGACCTTGGGCAAGGTACAGAGCTCCTTGAACTTTATTGTGAAATGGGGAAAATAATATCCGTCTGAATGTTTGAAAGCTTCTGGCTCAGTCCCTGGTTGCTAGCAGCTTCCCAGTAACTGTTGATCTCACTAAGCTGTTGTCTGAATTTACTGCAAACTCAGTTTCTTTATCAGCAATATGGGTATGATAATAATGAGTTAATTCTTGCAAATCAGGCAACCTAGCTTCAAAATGGGCTCGGTGATTGTTGATAATGACAATGGAAGACAATAAAGATGATGTAGACCGCTCAGTCTATTTGGGTAATGTTCTTTGAGAATATTTATATATATGTATGTATATGAGTGGTCGTGCTGTTACTTCAGTCTTCACCATCTGAGGGAGCCTCCAGGGAAGCCCATACATATATATGGTGAGTAGGTAGGTAAAGAATTTGCTTGCAATCCAGGAGATGCAGGAGAAATAGGTTTGATCACTGAGTCAAAGATGCCCCTGGAGAATGGCATGACAACCCACTCCAGTATTCTTGCCTGGAGAATCCCATGGACAGAGGAGCCTGGCGGGCTACAGTCCATGGGGTCACAAAGAGTCGGACAGGACTGAGTGACTAACATACACACACACACACACACACACACACACACACACACACACATCAGTTCAGTTCAGTCGCTCAGTCATGTCCGACTCTTTGCGACCCCATGAATCGCAGCATGCCAAGCCTCCCTGTCCATCACCAACTCCCGGAGTTTACCCAAACTCCTGTCCATCGAGTCAGTGATGCCATCCAGCCATTTCAACCTCTGTCGTCCCCTTCTCCTCCTGCCCCCAATCCCTCCCAGCATCAAGGTCTTTTCCAATGAGTCAACTCTTCGCGTAAGGTGGCCAAAGTATTGGAGTTTCAGCTTCAGCATAGGTCCTTCCAATGAACACTTGGGACTGATCTCTTTTAGGATGTACTGGTACATACACACAAATAGGCTGAACATACTCACTTTCTTGAAGCTCAACTCTAAAAGGGAGATTCAGTTGGGCCTTGAGAGATCCTTTATCATTGAGAATTTCTTCATTTAAATTCAAAAGGAGCGCTGATTGTAGGTAGTCCTTAATTGTATTAGCTCTTGTCAGCTAACACTTTAAAAACAATGAGTGAGAAGTATCTGAGTCTTTCTGTATTTATTTACTGGTTTAGTAGGGACAGATATGAAATATCCTTTTTTCCCTCCCCCTTTCTCTGCCTCTAGATTTAAAAAAATTATTTATAGTTCTTGTCAAACAGACTCCTCCAAATCCAATTTCTCTCTTAGGATTTTAAAAAGTTGTTTCAGTATGGCCAACAGGACTGGCTTCTGCCTCAGGCTAGACAAGCCCACCCAGGAATTGTCAGGGGTTAAGCTTTGGACTGCAAACCCTTCCCAGGGGGAATTCAGCAAGGAGGGGTAAACATCTTGGCCTCCTTTGGAGGCTCTGAGAATTCTTCTCTCACTTGGCAGGAAGCTCTGGAGAGTGTTGTTTCCCTCCTTAAGCCCTGCTCTCCCTTTCCTCACCTCCTAACAATTATGCCATGTTTTAAATATTCCAAATGAAAAGGCCTTTCTCATTCCTCTTAGGGAGATAGATTATCTTACCTTCTTCATGCTTAGTGAAGGATTTCTCTAAGTAAAATCCAGGAATCAGGAGAGATCCCTCAAACTCCAAGACTTCTAAAATAAGAAGAACCAGATGGGATTAAAAAAAAAAAAAGTAGCAAGAAAATTGAACTAGTTGGGCTTGCTAATGTCTTAAATCTCATTGTCTTGTGACCCCTATTTTATTTTCTTTACTACTCATCCCTCTCCAAGCCTACAACCCAAACTCAATTGGGTATGTCAATTTCATCCTAGAAAAGTCTCTCTCAAACCCTGTAGTTTTTGCTTCTTGACTGAAACTAACTTTAGTTCAGATATGAAGAGAACCATTGTAGCAGCCTCACGATCCCAATCACCACCAGCATCACTCTGCTGTCCAGAGACCACATTCTGTTAGAAGACATTGTTCTCCAGGGGCAATCAGGTTATTTCCCTCCTGCAATCCTTCAGCAGCTCCTCACTGCCTGTACAATTAAACCCAAGTTCCTGAGCTCTGCATGTAGGGTACAATATAATATAGATATGGCACTATTCTGCTTCTCTTATTATGCTCATATCCTTCTCTTTCTCCATCTGTGATATTGCAATTTATAAAAAGATGAATATATTTGGTCTTTATCCCCATTTCTGGCACAGAGCTCCTAAGATCCTTGGAATTTCTAAATGATAAGAAGGATAAAGGTGTTTTTGATAATCATGACAACCCCTTTCAACCATACCTGAGTTGATGTTAATGTGAGAACTCCTGGAAGGACCTAAATGGGGATCCTTTGCCAAGGAGTCACAGGATTAGAGGGTTGGAACTTTTAGGCCCACCCCCCAGATCTCTGAGGTGGAGATTGAGATCAGTCACTAATGACCAGTGATTTAATCAATCATGTCTATGTAATGAAGGCTCCATAAAAACCAAAAGGTAGGGTTTTTGAACGCTTCCAGTTTGGGGAACATGGTGATGTTGGGAGACTGGGTTGCTTGGAGAGCGTGTGGAAGCTCCATGTCCCTTTCTTCGTGCCTATCCTCTGCTTCTTTCCTATCTTGCTCTTCCTGAGTTATGTTGTTTGCTAATAACCAGTAATTTAGTAAGTGAACTGTTTTCCTGGGTTCTGTGAGCCACTCTGACAAATTAATTGAGCTCCAGGAGAGGGGTATGAGAACCTTCAGTCTATAGCCAGTTGCTTAGAAGATAGGTGACAACCTGGACTTGCAGTTTGCTTCTGAAATACATGTATGTGCTGGGGGACGGAGGCGGCAGTGAGTAGGGTGCAGTTTTGTGGGAATAACTGAGTTAAATTGTAGGACATCCAGCAATGACACAGAATTGCTTGATGCAAAAACCTCACACATTTGGTGTCCGAGTGAGGTAGGGTAGTCGAGGAGAATGATGATAAAGGACAGACAGAGAGGAATGTGTTTTTCCCTCACACCATCTTATTCCTGGCTGCTGCCATGCTCCTCATCTGTCTTAATGCTTCCTTCCATTTAGAATTGAGAGCTGGAGGAGAAGGGGGCAACAGAAAATGAGACGGTTGGATAGCATTGCCGACTCAATGGACATGAGTTTGAGCAAACTGTGGGAGAAAGTGAAGAACAGGGAAGCCTAAAATGCTGCAGTCCATGGGGTCGCAAAGAGTTGGACAAAACTTAGTGACTGAATAACAACAGGACAGCCCTCAGTCCAGGGCATAGGCACCAGCTTGTTCATCTGTCAGAACCCACATGGCTCTGCTGGCCTCTTGCTTCTGTGATTGTGCTCAGTCTCTCAGTTATGTCCAACTCTTTTGGACTCATGGGTTGTAGCCTGTCAGGCTTCTCTGCCCATGGGATTTCCCAGGCAAAAATATCAGAATGGCTTTCCATTTCTTCCTCCAAGGATCTTCCTGACCTAGGGATTGAACCTGCATCTCCTGCTTTGGCAGGTGGATTCTTCACCACTGGGCTCCTCTCTTTATTTAACACGCCACACCCCGTCCGTTAGGAAATGAGAACATTTCCTTCAAAACATGTCCAGAATCTGAACTCCTCTCAGCACCTGGTCTTAGGCACCATCACTACTGACCTGGGTTATTGCAAAATGTGCCTAACAAGTCTCCCCACTTCCAGGTTTGTCTTCTAAAGTCTGTTTTCAGTACAATAGCCAGAGCAACGCTTTAACAGTGTCAGATCATGCCACTGCTCTATTCCTCTCCTAAAGGGCTCTAATGGCTCCTTATCCACACTCTGGAGTGAAATCTAGAGATTTCATTAGTGACCTCCCGCTCTCCCCTTGCTCACCCCATCACCCCAGCCACACTAACTTCCTCACTGTTGCTTCAACAGCCTAGACCCTCTCCAACCACCTTAGAACTAGCCTATCATCTGTTTCCTCCCCAACTCCATCCTTCTCCTACACACACACCCCAAATCTGCTTTCTTCCCTCTAGCATCTCCTTCTACTGTTTGATCTAAAGTCTCCTTCTCAATGAGCCTGGCCTGATGATCTCGTTTAAAATTGCAACTCTGTTGCTGCGCCACGTTCCTGATCCCCTTACCCTACTGTACGTGCTCTTGTTTTCATAGCACGTGTAACTGCTTGTTTACTACGCTTGCTGTTTGCCGCTGTCTCCTTACCCCCGCATCTTTCATGCCCCCAACCTTGAGACGCTATAAACATTTTGAGATTGGGGATCTCTGTGTGGATCTACTGAAGGATTGTCAGAAAAGATTACCTATTCGTTTATTTATCTGTACATACTTCTATGGTGATTACCACCTGCCAAACAACTTATTTAACCCAGTAGCACAATTCTTTTGTTATCTTCAGTACACAGGTGAGGAAACCGAGGTGTGCATGCATGCTTAGTCACTTCAGTCGTGTCCGACTCTTTGCGACCTGTGGAATGTAGGCCACCAGGCTCCTCTGTCCATGGGGATTCTCCAGACAAGAATGCTGAATTGCGTTGCCATGCCCTCCTCCAGGGGATCTTCCTTACCCAGGGACTGAACCCACCTCTCTTATGTTTCCTGCATTGGCAGGCAGGTCCTTTACCACCAGTGCCGCCTGGGAAGCCTGGAAACCAAGGCATGTAGAGGTAAATATTCTGTCAGGACACATAGCCAGCCAGTGGCACAGCCAGGATCCAAACACAGGCAGTCAGGCTCCCGGGTTCTTGCTCTTCACTACTGCATCTTTTGGCCACTTATTATGCTATGCTGAATAAATTAATCAATGGCTGTTTTCAGACTCAGCTCCAATTCTAAGCAGCTAAAGCTCTGTTCACTACTCTTTTTTTTCTCAGGAAGAATTAGTTGCTGTGCCTTAGTACTTACCATATGATATTGTAATGCCCCTCCACTGTAGGCTGTAAATCCCTGGAGAGAGAGAATCTAGCTTAGAACTGACCCACTGAAGAACATCCATCAACATTTGCTGGTCCAGTTGGAGTTGAAAGAGAACAGTCACGAATTGTTGCTAGAGTTGAATGCTAAAGACTACGGTTTCCAAAATACTCCAAATGTTACTATTAGCCATTTGGAAAGATAGAATGTTACCCGATACTAAAAGAATGATCTTTCTTTGGCTGACAGATCATTTTTAAAACACATTTAATACACATTTTATCACATTTATGGTTTTGAAGTCAAGATCATTGAAACTTGGATACATTTAAATAATGGCATTATCACTGATTAAAGAGATAAAATAGGGAAAAAAAGTAAATCTCTCCAATAGTACACACCTTAAAACTTCTTTTTCTTTTTGTATGTGTTTAGCCATATTAGGTATATATTTGATATTGTAAAGAAACATAACCAGCAGGGCCTAAACATGAAATATACCATGCTCACTCTTTTTTTTTTTTTCCTTCACATTTTCAGCTACCCAGGGTGCTTTGCTGGGCACTGTGAGGAGCACAGAGAAGGTTATGAGACTATATTTAAACAGATAGTCCTTATGGTCCTTTAATGGGGAAGGTGGAATAATAGGAATTGAATAGAGGAAATTCTAGTAATAATATCAATAACAAACTAATACTAGTGGTCATGGCAATAATAACAGTTCAAAACTCTTCTGATTTAACAGGCATTGTGCTAAAAAAGATTCATACAATTTTTTCCATTTAATTTTCACAGTGATCCAACAAAGAGCCTATTAGTGCTCCCATTTTATAGAGGAAAAGACTGAGGTTCTACAGAACTCAAGCAATATAAATAGTCACACAGTTTGTGCCAGAACTGGAAATTGACCCCAAATCTATTGAACACTAGAGTCTACATTCTAGGATTAAATCTAATAATGGAAAATTCAGAAGCTGGAGGGGGAGAAGAATAGTTTCTAGGTCATCCAATATATCTAAGATCTAGGAATTGATAACAGCTGTGAAAGGAATTAGTAGAAATACTCTGTGATTTTCATTATTAATTACATATTCATGGTGGTGATAATGTTGAAATAGTAAACCAGGATTTCTTATATATTTACCTTCATGGAGGAAAGGTGTTTAGTGTCATAGTTGTAGATTATCCTTTTAGATCCTTTTTTATTCTTTCTCTCCAGCTTTTCTTCTTTCCTTCCTTTTGCTGTCTGATATTGATGTATCACAGTTCCATATCAGATCAAAAGCATATGGGATTTTGAACTTATTGACACTGTTCTGTTAAAAATTACATTTAGAAGCATGTTAAAAGGTCACCTCTCTGGTTACTTATTTCTTGACACTTTGCAAGCACAGACTGTAGCCTTGGTTCATTAGTCAAGGATATTAACAGCCAGGGTTCGGCTTTCTGAGGTCACATGATACAGCCCAGGCCCACACATATTTCTAAGGCTTGTTAGAGTCTTTATTCTTTAAGAATTTCCCATTAATCTCTGCCCAAGAAGTGCAATAATAGGTTAGTTAGTCATCAGATACAAATCAGAAGCATTTCTAGAAGTATCTTTAATAGGATTCATTAGTTCTGCACTTATGTTTTAAGGGAATAAAGGTGGGGGAGGCAAATGCCCCCTCTTCAACACAGAACCTTTTCCAGCTTCAAGAGCATCTCATTTGGGAACCATTGAAATTAAGACACTGAGAATGTGCCAAATGATATGCAGACGATGTGCTTTCCTGTGGAAATGAGGGCTCCTACAATCCTGATTTTTTTTCCCCACATAGAGGCATCATCTTTGATCATTATCAGATTTTACAACTCATTGTTCCCTTCCAGTCCTCAGGGTGAGAGGATCACGTAAATGGACAGGCAAACATTTGGATTATAGGAGGCATCTGATATTAATAATGGCAATAAAAAATGTTTACCTACCTTGGATAGACTGTGTGTATAGATAGGATTTGTGTGTGTGTGGCATGTGTGTGTGCGTGTATTCCACCCCCCCCCCCAACTCAGAAAGGAAATATCAGAAAATCAGGAAATGCATTATAGAGTTTTGTATGCAATATTAGTCCATTTCTTGGCGGAAACCCAAATCTATTGTGGCGAGAAAGTAATAGATGAACTAACTAGGGACTCAGACGTACTGGCTAGTGTCCAAGAAACATTAAAAAATTGAGTACTGAACATAATAAGTAGGATGGTGCATGCAAATTTAGATGTCTTATTGAAAACAGCACATTTATTAATATATTAGACTTGTAGACGTGAGGGTATTTTAATACCTACTCAGAAATTACTCATGGGTCAGCTTCACAGAAATATCACTTGCCTAAGTGTAAGTTTACAGAAGTGGTGCCAGGGATGAGTGATCATGGCTGGACTATTCTAAAGAAAACTAGGAAATAGGCAAAATATGTTATTATCATGATCAAGGCATCATCTTTCTTCTTAATTAACTCAGTACTAATTTGTTGAATGCCTACTATGTGCCAGGCCCTATTCTAAGATACTGGGAATTCCCATATTAAAAAAAAATGTGTATATATATATATACACACACACATATATATATAAATATCACCCAGGAACTTTTTTTAAAAGCCAGAGTTTATTAAAATAGAGTTTATATACAGTTAAATTTATCTTTTTTAAAAGTCCAGTTTGATGAATTCTGATAAAAGTGTACAGGCATATAAACACATCACAACTAATGTGAAGAACATTTCTGTCTTCCCAGAAAGTTTCTTATTGATCCTTTGTTGTCAAAGTCCTGTTCTCATCCCCATCCCCAGGTAACCAGTAATCTAATTTCTGACTCTCTAGTTTTACCTTTTCCAAATGATACATAAATAGCATCATACAAATTATAACCCTTTGAGTTTGGCTTCTTTCACTTAGCATGATGTTTTTCAGATTTATTCTGTTTTATGTATGACAAGTACATATCTTTTAAATTGCAGAGTAGTATTCCATTTGTTTGTATATGTACTAGTGGATAGATTTTTGTATTGTTTCCAGTTTTGATGATTTTGAGTAAAGCCACTACAACTATTTGTGTATAGGTATCATCCATTGTGTGGGTGTATATTTTCACTTCTCTTACATAAATATCTAAGACTGTAATCTCTCGGTCGTATAGTGAGTGAATAGCTTCAAAAGAAATTGCCAAAGAATTTCAAAGTGATTGTACCATATTGTTTTCTCACCACAATGTATGACACTTTTAGTTGATCAACATTGTTTTTTTTTTTTTTAATTTTGTTTTCTGTCAAACCTCAACACAAATCAGCCAGTAAGCACTGAGTGTCATCAGTCATTTTTAACAAGTCATTTTAATAGTTGGGTAAAGGTATTTCATTATGGTTTTATCTGAATTTCACTAATGGGTAATAATGTTGAGCTTCTTTGCACCAATATCTCTTCAATAAATTGCCTATTTAAATCTTTTCTCCTTTTTTGTGAAATTGGTTTTTAAAGTTGTTTTGTGAATGTAAATATTCAGTTTCTTCGTCTGTTAAAGGGAGAGCATGCCTACCTCACTGTACTTTCTTGAAAGTAAATGAAATATTGTACATAAAAATATTTAACATAGTTCCTAATATATTGTAGACAAATAACTATTACCCTATTATTATTATTGTCAGACATAATTCCTATCCTAAGGTGCTTGAAGAGTGAAAGCAAAAGCAAAAGTTGCTTAGTTGTGTCCAACTCTTTGAGTGCCCATGGACTATACATACAATCCATGGAATTCTCCAGGCCAGAATACTGGAGTGGGCAGCCTTTCCTTTCTCCAAAGCAACTTTCCAACCCAGGGTTTGAACTCAGGTCTCGTGCATTGCAGGTGGATTCTTTACCAGCTGAGCTGAGGTGCTTACCACCTGGTTAAAACCAATGCCTTTCACTTTCTTCTAAGTAACATCCCACCTCATCCTATTCATAGTCTCACCCAATCTCATCAATATCTGATGTCAGATAAAATACTACATAATAACTAACATATAGCATGGTAACAGATAATTATATGAACTTCTAGGTTGTCTTCATTGCTTAAAGATAGAAATGTCATCTAAAACTTGGAAGACTGGGGCCATGTTGGTGGAATGACAGATTGATTGGTTAACAGGTTGGTGGACTTGTCTTTTGGTGCATGACAGTTGACTAAATAGTTTGATTCTCAGTTCAGTTCGGTCACTCAATCGTGTCTGACTCATTGTGACCCCATGGACTGCAGCATGCCAGGCCTCCCTGTCCATTGCCAACTCCTGGAGTTTACTCAAACTCATGTCCATTGAGTCCGTAATGCCATCCAACCATCTCATCCTCTGTTGTCCCCTTTTCTTCCTGCCTTCAATCTTTCCAAGAATCAGGGTCTTTTCCAAGGAGTCAACTCTTCACATCATGTGGCCAAAGTATTAGAGCTTCAGCTTCAGCCTTAGTCCTTCCAATGAATATTCAGGACTGATTTCCTTTAGGATTGACTGGTTGGATCTCCTTGCAGTCCAAGGGACTCTCAAGCATCTTCTCCAACACCACAGTTCAAAAGCATCAGTTCTTTGGTGCTCAGCTTTCTTTACAGTCCAACTCTCACATTCATACATGACCACTGGAAAAACCATAGCTTTGACTAGACAGACCTTTGTTGGCAAAGTAATATGCTGTCTAGGTTGATCATAACTTTCCTTCCAAGGAGCAAGCATCTTTTAATTTCATGGCTGCTGTCACCATCTGCAGTGATTTTGGAGCCTAAGAAAATAAAGTCTGACACTGTCTCCACTGTTTCCCCATCTATTTGCCATGAAGTGATGGGACCAGATGCCATGATCTTCGTTTTCTGAATGTTGAGCTTTAAGCCAACTTTTTCACTCTCCTCTTTCACTTTCATCAAGAGGCTTTTGAGTTCTTCTTCACTTTCTGCCATAAGGATGGTGTCATCTGCATACTGAGGTTATTGATATTTCTCCCTGCAATCTTGATTCCAGTTTGTGATTCATCCAGCCCAGCGTTTCTCATGATGTACTCTGCATATAAGTTAAAAAAGCAGGGTGACAATATACAGCCTTGACATACTCCTTTTCCTATTTGGAACCAGTCTGTTGTTCCATGTCCAGTTCTAACTGTTGCTTGCTGATCTGCATACAGGTTTCTCAAGAGGCAGGTCAGGTGGTCTGCTATTCCCATCTCTTTCAGAATTTTCCACAGTTTATTGGGATCCACACAGTCAAAGGCTTTGGCATAGTCAATAAAGAGGAAATAGATGTTTTTCTGGAACTCTCTTGCTTTTTCCATGATCCAGCAGATGATAGCAATTTGATCTCTGGTTCCTCTGTCTTTTCTAAATCCAGCTTGAACATCTGGAAGTTCATGGTTCACATACTGTTGAAACCTGGTGGAGAATTTTGAGCATTACTTTACTAGCATGTGAGATGAGTGGAATTGTGTGGAAATTTGAGCATTCTTTGGCATTGCCTTTCTTTGGGATTGGAATGAAAACTGACTTTTTCCAGTCCTGTAACCACTGCTGAGTTTTCTAAATTTGCTGGCATATTGAGTGCAGCACTTTTACAGCATCATCTTCCAGGATTTGAAATAGCTCAACTGGATTTCCATCACCTCCACTAGCTTTGTTTGTAGTGATGTTTTCTAAGGCCCACATGACTTCACATTCCAGAATGTCTGGCTCTAGGTTGATGATCAAACCATAGTGATTCTCCAGGTCATGAAGATCTTTTTTGTGCAGTTCTTCTGTATATTCTTGCCACCTCTTCTTAATATCTTTGCTTCTGTTAGGTTCATACCATTTCTGTCCTTTATTGTTCCCATCTTTGCATGAAATGTTCCCTTGGTGTCTCCAATTTTCTTGAAGAGATCTCTAGTCTTTCCCATTCTATTGTTTTCCTCTATTTCTTTGTATTGGTCACTGAGGAAGGCTTTCTTATCTCTCCTTGATGTTCTTTGGAACTCTGCATTCAAATTGGTATATCTTTCCTTTCCTCCTTTGCCTTTCACTTGTCTTCTACTCACAGCTATTTGTAAGGCCTCCTCAGACAACCATTTTTGACTCTCAACCCTACAGAAGTAATTGCCTTTAAAGGCCACATGCTGAGAAGGCAGAGCCCAAGGCTTTTCTAGGCTTCTTGAGGAGGGCAGTGGAGACTAAGCCAAGGTAATTTCATTCCTCTGAAATTTATAAGACTAGAATGAAAATGGAAGCCCTATTTATCACTGAATAGGGGGAAAATGTTTCCATTAGTGATTAGCAGATGTAAATTATAAAAATAAAGTAATGCCATTTAAAAACTATTAGGCAAAAGCTGAAAGTCTGATAACATCAAGGATCTTGACCACGTAAGAACACTTTTAAAATCATTTTGAGAGAAATTTGGCAATAATGAGAGACATTGAAGATGTCCATTTCCCATTACCCAGCAATGTCACTTTCTGTGTGTGTGTGTGTGTGTGTTAGTCACTCAGTCATGTTGAACTCTTTACGACCGTATGGCCTGTAGCCCACCAGGCTATTTTGTCCATGGAATTTTGCAGGCAAGAATACTGGAGTGGGTTGCTATTCCATTCTCCAGGGGTTTTTCCCAAGCCAGGGATTCAACTTGGGTCTCTTGCATTGCAGGCAGACTCTTTACTATCTGAGCCACCAGTGGTGGTCACTTCTGTGTGTTTACTTTAGAGAAATATTCTCATACTGTAAAGAGAAATGTTCAAGGATGTTCATTGCAGTGTTATTAACATGCAAAATTTTTCACCTATTTTTCACTCTTAATCAATATTTATATAAGCAACCTCTAATCTTTAATTAGACCTTTAGCTCTTCCTTTTGCTAGGAATTACTAGCAAAAAACCTTTCTCCAGAAAATGTGACACACTGCTGTAATGAACTGGTATTCTTGTCTGTTATATGTTGGGAGCATTGGAATCACACAGAGGTATTTCTACTACCTGAGTAAATTCAGGAATGTGCCCAAGACAGTCTGCACTCTACAGGTAAATATGAAAAGAGCCTGCAAGAAGACTTTAAGGAGCAAATTGGGAAATTTAGATAATTTCTTGCTGAAGTGCTTAATATCTGGTAATATGAGTACTTGAAATGTCTTTGAGATGCCAGTTGGGAAAGGAAAAAATTTCATTTTCTAGAGTAAAACCTTGATTCACTAGAGCCCTCAAATAAGAAGTTTGCACCCTCTGGTTTCTTCTCAGAAAGGGGGAAATAATCATACCATGAGTTCATATTAAGTACAATTTAAAATATAAATCAAAATACCTCCATAAACATTTTCTGTGACTTCTACACTTCCACTAGGAGTATTAGATGATTATTGGTATTTAGTGATTTAAGAGTAAGCTTGAGGTCTTAGAAGCACCTTAAAGATGAAAAATATTTGGTTTTGCTCAAAGTAATGTCTAATTATGAAAAAGAATCAAGCTTTTGATAAAATGATTTTAAACAATTCTAGATTTGGGAGTATAAGCTAAGTTACTAAGAAAATGTATGTGTTCAACTCATATCCATTTAGCACAACTTCAAAAATTTAATTTTTTTAAAAATGTGCATCAAAGGCAAGGTTATCAAACTAATGCTACACATGGTTGGGACAAAAATACACTGTGAAATATTGTTACCAAAAAGAAAGAAATGAACATATTGCTTCACTCAATAATTCTACTCCTATGGCAAAAAATGGACAAGATGTATTCTTCAAAGATGTTTATTGCAATATTACATTAAATATCAAAACATTATAAAGAGTGTGTGTGTGTGTATGTGTGTGTGTGTGTGCACATGTGCATGTGTGCACACGCTCAGACATGTCTGACTCTTTGTGACTGTAGATTGTCAGGCTCCTCTGCCCATGGGATTTCCTAGGCAAGAAAACTGGCATGGGTTGCCATTTCGTCCTCCAAGGGATCTTCCCAACCCAGGGACCAAAACCTCATCTTCTGCGTCTCTTGCATTGGCAGGGAGATTCCTTACCATTGTGCCATCTGGGAAGCCCTATAAAGAATATGCTGCTGCTAAGTTGCTTCAGTCGTGTCTGACTCTGTGCGACCCCATAGATGGCAGCCCACCAGGCTCCTCTGTCCCTGGGATTCTCCAGGCAAGAACACTGGAGTGGGTTGCCATTTATAGTACCCCCCAAATGGAGCTGATTGAGTTACTGAGCAATCCAATTATTTGAATACTCAGCACCTACCCAATATGACAGATTGGAAACAATATATCAACAAAAATGAAAAGCATACTATATATAAAAATACTATTTCTATACCATGATTATACTTATGCCAAATTTATGAATTTCTATGGATAGAAATTTAAAAGAAGATAGCAAATAGTCATTTGTTTTGTTGGCATTTGTGGGTTATAGATGAAATTTTTAACAGTTTATTACTTTTACTTTTATCCTGTTATTTTAAAAGAGAAAAACTTTAACACTTCGTTCCTTAAGTATACTGATTTATTTAGAGCTATGCCTCACCCCTGTAGACAATGGTTAATATTTACATGAATTTTCTGAAGACATTTAAATGAAAAGAAATCCACATTCTTTGCAAAGTGGCAACAGTTCTCCTATATAAATCACATCATTTTTCTTTTTCCCCAAAAGAAGGAATATTTTCCTTCTTTTCCTCTGGGCTCCAGCAGAAGGGATCACCTACATAGGAAGTGTCTGCAGTAACTTATTCCCCTACTGCTTCAGCTAAGCTTTCCCTGAGTTTGTATAATCAGAACACCCTTAAAAAACCAAATAAATAAAAATCAGCAAAACTGGACTTCTGAGATGGAAGAGTTTTCTTAAGCTCTCATGGCTCTAATTGTTACATGCAAATTGTTCAATAAATAACGTTAGCCATAAAAAGAAAAGATATTAATTAAGAAAAGGATTTAGGCTGACTCAGTCTCATACATGAGACAAAAGGTTAAGTAAATGCCAAGGCCGCTGTGCCTCTTCAAACAATGAATATTAGTTTTAGAATCATTAATGTCTGCTTAGAAAACAGAGTCATATTGGAGACTTGTATGCCAAAATAGCCAAGGCTGGAGCTGTTTCTTTCAATATGAAGCAAAATTATTCTACAATTGAGGGCTAAATGTATGCAATTAAGAGTACTAGGTAAGACAACAGGGACCTGCATTTTTAATATGTAGCCAAATTGAGATCATGTTTTTCCCTGAGTATTGTAACTTCAGCCATTAATATGTATCAGTAAGGTTTGGATCGACTTTGGTGAGGAAAAGCAGGGTTGACTAGTTGTGGGAAGCCATTCCAATCTCTGAAGTGGTTGCAGTGAAGCACAGTCCCAGAGCAGGTCATTAAGGGACAGGAGTAAGGACTTGGTTGGGATAGCTGTCTGCCATGGCTATGCATGCTTCCTTTAAGAGCATAAATATGTAGGCATCTTCAAAGCAAGATATTTTGCAGACTCACCTCAATATCCCCAAATGGTTGAGCTTTTGATAGTTCCTGTGACAATCTGGAAATTTTGCAAGTTAACTTTATTTTGCAGTGAATTTTTTTTTTTTAATTAGGGCTATTCTTTAACCACTTTTTACCTTCTTGCCAGGTAGGTACTCGGCTGAAATTAAAGTGAGTGGGAAGGAGAGCTTTTAGCACCCATTGTTTTGGTGTAGAGTTTATAAATAAAACTTGTATTTCTTCTATTTTTATTGTTTCCCATATACCTTGTGGATTCCAATGCCTCTATTAAGCCAAAAGTCTCAACATCAATACTTCCAAACACAGGCATAAATTATCAATATTTATACATCTTGGGAAGTGAAGTATGACAATTCAAATTCTAAAATTTAGAGAGATTTTTCTGTGGTAATTTATTTTATAATTATTGCTAAGATTGATTTATATGGAAAATATATTTAGTATGTAATGTAAAGATTCCCTTTAAATTCCTGCCATGTGAAATATCTGTGGTATTGAAAATTACTGGGCTTCAACAAATGCCTTTTGCCTCAACTCCGATTTTGCTGAATGTCTAAACATAGGTATTTGAAACACAACTCCATCCATTCTATCTCGTGCATTTATCTTTGTAATTTTGGCTTCTAAAATCAGATTTTTGTTTAGCTAAACTTGGAAAATAAAATCCTATAATTCCAGTCTGATCCCAAAATGGATCCCAAAGTACACTTTGAGTTTGGGTGATTTCTAAACCGGAGCAACAAATTTGGATGAAATGTGATGTGGAAGGTGAAGGAGGAGCATTGGTTAGGCGTCAGCTCCCCACATGTTTGATAGAGCAAATTCAGTAAGTAATTTTACCAGGTCCTGTCCTTATTTCTCCACTTTGAAAATTAGATAATACAACCTGCCTTCATTCTACCCTGCTGGTACTTTTCTCAGCTCACAGGAATATATTATGAGATTGAAGAAAATGTGTAAGGAAACAGAGCAACAGTGAAGGAGCCAGTTGGCAGAGATAAAATAATTTAATGTGAGGTGGTGTAAACATCTTTAAAGTATGATAAAATTTCAGAGCATTGTTAGTTTTTGTTCTCCAAATAGACAATCATGAATTTGATAGAGACTATTTCTTTTTCTCATTATAAAGCTCTTACTGAATGCTTAACTCAATTATTATAATTTCAAATACAGGAAACATATATATATATAAAACATTATGTATACAATGCATATGTATGTTACGTATGTATGTATTATATATGTAATACGTATCCATATGAATATTCAATGTGTATATATATATACACTTTAGATATGTTTATTTCTATATATGTGCATATGTGTATGTATGTGTGTGCACTTACACAAATAACTACACACATGGATAGAGAGTGAAGTCCCATGCCGTATATATGTATGAATGCATGTATGTATGTTTGTGCGTGTGTGTGCGTGCACATTACAGTCACTATAGGACTAACGAGAAGACTCTTTTCTTTGAAGATGTCTCCAGAGGTAGCTGGCAAACCAAGAATCTCTGTCATAGACAGGACAGCCCAACACCGAGATTTTTTTCTTAAACTCCTCTGGGTTGAAATTCAAAACAAATTGTGCCTGCGCTGAATTATCTTTGCAAAAACTGCAGCAGGGAGGTAGACCTGGCTATGGAGGTGATAGATGGTGGGAATCTTGCGTCTGAGATTGACCCTGCTCATCAGGTCCTGAGCCCTGGATAGAGACAAGAGTGTAAAAAGTGAAGTTTCCTGTCGGTCTTCCTCTATGCTGAAAGCGGTGAGAAGCTTTATGTGAATATGGCCAAATAAACAGAAAGGTAACATAACGGGATGGGTGAAGGGAGTGGCACAGAATGGGAACAAGCAAGTGAAGTGCAGAGAGGAAAAAATAAAAATGGAGATCGTGTGTATGTAGAGTGAGATAAACAACAGAAGCACAGAAGGTGACAGATGCAGAGGCAGAAACAAACAAACAAAACTAGGGACCCCAATTAAGGAGACAAATGGGCTAAAGCATAAAAATATAGAGAAAGTGGGAACTGAGCCAAAGTTAGAGACTGTGAACTAGGGTGGGGAAAGGAAATACAGAAAGCAAGGAGTGACTGGCTTAAGGTAAAATAAGCATAAAGAAACCATAGCAAGTGAGAAAGTAATAAAGACACAGGGAGCTCTGAGAGGGGACTGGAGAGTCTGGAGTGTCTGCAAAGTCATACACAAAGGCACATAGGCATAGTGAAAGGAGGGAAAAGAGAAGTGACCTGAAGATTAAGACATTCTATTTTTAAAACACAGGTGAAATAATTGTATTAGAAGCCCCCTTTTCCAAGAACGACAGGTGTCCAGAATGTGGTGGAGGCGAGGGGGACAAAATTATTGATATCATATTTCCCTCCCTTTAGGGGAAGTGAAAAATGATTAAACATGAAATAGCTGTGTAATACACAGGAATCAACTATTGAGCAAAAGTACTAAATGTGTGGTAAGGACAGTTAGTGTTATAGCAGTCTGGAGGCAAAGAAGGCCAAGAAGCACAGGTAAAATTTTGATTTAAAAAGTCTTAAACTAGGGCTTAAAGGAGAAGCAATTTTCCACAGTAGTTGAGAACTGTAGAGATGGCTGTCTATTTTGTTCCCTCTAAACCTATAGGTAGATTTGACCTTAGTTAGGGAAGTTTTCGGAGAAGGCAATGGCAACCCACTCTAGTACTCTTGCCTGGAAAATCCCATGGACGGAGGAGCCTGGTGGGCTGCAGTCCATGGGGTCGCGAAGAGTCAGACGCGACTGAGCAACTTCCTTTTCACTTTTCACTTTCATGCATTGGAGAAGGAAATGGCAATCCACTCCAGTGTTCTTGCCTGGAGAATCCCAGAGACGGGGAGCCTGGTGGGCTGCCGTCTATGGGGTTGCACAGAGTTGGACACGACTGAAGTGACGCAGCAGCAGCAGCAGCAGCAGCAGGGAAGTTCTGGGGCTCTGACCACCATCACATATAATGCCTTACATTGCTCTTCTTGGACCTGGACCAACATGAGAAGATGCCACTTCAACTCCAAATGTGTCCCTTTTAGCATTAAGGGCAATAATGTTACTTCCTTCATTTGGTTAATCCATCCTGTTCTACCCTAAAACATCTTCATGCATAAATCATCTATATATTCTTCTAGGCCTAAACCAAACAGCATTTGCTGCTCCTCTAACTAAATGAAATTAAAGTGTTTCAGTTAAAGTTTCTGGGGCCCCCCCGCCTGAATATGGAAGACCACAAATAGTTGCTAGTTTCCGATTCTCTGGAAGATACAGAGGACTGGGCCACTAAGACTTTGTTTCATCTTTCTCCAATTTGAAACATGTTGGAAAACTAAAACTATGTCCCCTGTTTACCTTGCAGTTAGAATTCAGCATAAATTAAGTTCAGTCAAATCTATACCTATGAGATTTACCAGGGAAGAGGTGAAGGCCATGAAAACACCAGGCATTGCTTGTCCATTTTCCAGTTTCCTGAATATGTTGACAGGCACTGAGGTGTTTACAGTGGTACCTCCTTGACCCCAGTTCCTTTCTTAGCTCTACAGGTGGCTTTAGAGGGTATAACTGCTCTAGAGAACCCAAGTCATTCTCAGAAATATTCCTGAAAGCTCAGTGTAGAACCTAGCTTTGACTCTTCTACTATATTTTAAGTACCCAGTTTCCTGTATTTAATTCTACTTAAATTAATTTTATTATCTTCTCTTTCCTTGCTGATAAAATAAATTCTGATATAAACAGCTATAGACATTTGGAAACTCACTTGTAAGCCAGTGATAATATACTGCTGCACATCATAGTTAATTACACATGGCTACATGTGTTTTCTTGCCCATGGTGCTATACACCATGCCATATAGGACAGAACCAAAAGTACAAGGCAGGATAGCCACAAAAATGGATTAAATGACTGTATTCAGTTTTCCAAATAGGGTCCCAGGCAACATGAAAATTACCTAAACTCTTTAATTCTTGTTCCTCTCCTGGGCCACTTGTTTTCTACTCTTCAACCAATAATTTGATAGGGGAACTAAATACACTGACACATCATACCATTTCCAATCTGCCAATATGTTCCTTCTTATTAATGTGCCTTTTAAGGGTTGGGTGGGGTCGAGGGAGGAGCCTTGGTTTGTGTGTGTTTATGGGTTTTCTATTACCCTGAGAGCTTCATTCCAATGACCACAGTAACCTGAAAATGAGATTTCATATATCAGTTTGCTGGAGGAGAAGCCTTTATGCTGATATGAAATAGGTAAGCAAGAATCAGGCTGGTAATTTGATAGTAGTGCCTACACGTGAAGTAATAAGATGATGCCAAAGGATTTTATTGTTGTTGGCCATTTCTGCAAGTCTCATCGTAATTTCTATAATTAAACATGTTTGTATTTGTAGTTAAAATATAAGCCAGTTAATAGGAGATCATAAGCTTGAATTTTGTAAGCTGCTTCTACACACAAGCTTTGGGAATTTTGAGACATTTTAGCTATTTTGTGATGCAGTTATTATCCTCCTCAGGCTTCAACTCACAAATATTAGGTTCATTTTTGGTTTTCTTACCCAATTTGCAAATTATCTAGCTCTTAATCATTATCAATTAGCAAAGAAAGCAGCTAAATATTTTTGTTAGTATTAATTTCCTTTCCCTGTATTACACAATCCTAATCCTTTCCAAGTACTTGCCTAAAACATGTAAAAATAATGAACAGTGAGAAAGTAAAAAAAAAAACAAAAAAAACCCCCGAGGATATCGATTCATTGTTGAAGACCAGCCCTAATCTAAAACAAAAAGAGGAAGCATCATGGTGTATAAAAAGGCCACTCCTCAGTCTTGTATATGGTTTTCAGAATGTATGACTAAGAAATAGTTTTCAGACCCTTCCATTCCACTACCTCCCACTTAGCCCCACTCTGCAAAAGTCCACATGTCATTATTTTCCAACATTTAAACAGCTGCCTGGCAAAGATATATTTGGCTTTCCCCCAAATGCCCATACATCCATGTCATGCAGATGCAGATGTTACTGGAAGAAGGTGTGTCATGCATTAAATGCCTGATGGTCTAAGTATATGGACATGTGCTCTTGATGGCACTGTTACTTAACTGGGTTCTTCTTTAGCTCAGACCTAATTTCTAGTCCTGTCCTTTAGTGAGGGTAGTATTGAAATGCACAAGTGTCACCTCCTTTCATTTAGTGAGAAGCTACCATATTTATAATTAAGAAAAAGGAAAGGATCAGGAGGAAGCAACCTTTTCCAGTTGCCTTGTGTTTCTCTCAGAAAGGGGCTGAGCCCATAGAAAGGAAGCCAGATTTTTAACCAAGGGGGTCCTACACCCTACACAGTGAAATGAAATACACATTTCACTCCTTAATTCATTCTTTTACTTTCTGTGTGCTAAACACAAGGATTATTGAGATGAAGAAGTATGATCCCAACCTTCAAGAGCCCACAGTCTCCTGGGGGAGACAAATACATCAAGATATCTGCCCTGCTCAGTGGTACTTCCTGCCTCTCAGGCACCTGCAGTGCACTCTGGGAGGATCGAGCAGGTGCAACCGGAAGAGAAGCCTTGAACATGTTCTCAGTAAATACGTGAACTTCTCTCAAAATGTGTTGCAGTGGCAGTGGAGGACAAGTTGATGTCATTATATTCCTTTTAGAGAGGAAAAAAAAAAAAAAACTGGAAGTAAACTTTTCCACAGCCATCATACAGAGCTGAGATTAGAACCGTTTCTGAAGGCACAGTGACTCAGCCCAACAAAATAGATGTGCTGTTCCAAGCATTGCTTGGCAAAACGCCCTCCTTGCCATGAGTAGAAAAGATGCTACATCTTGTTTCATATTCAGAATATGTTATATAACCCAGTTGGAATTCACTGAAACTATGTTCTCATTTCATTCCAGACCCTTTAGGGACACCTGGAAGTTAACTGTGGGCAACAGAGCACCTGTTTCTGTGTTTATAGTTTTTTTTCCCAAAGGCATTTCTTCCTCTTAACCCCCCTTGTTGTGTTAAGGTAGCTACCATTTCGTGTTATGCAAAAGCAAAGGGTTAGAATCAATTGTGACTCTTGTCTTTATTCCTCCTACTCCCATCTACTCATAACCTAAGCTTTACTCATTCTTTCTGAGGGTCACACACCCAGAAATACACTTACCCTTTTTGCTATCCCCTGCCCACCGACTCACATAACAAGACACACCACCTCCTGATTCTGCTCATGGCACCCCTCCTACCTGCCTATCAGCTGTCCTGATTTACACTGTCTGATTTGTCCTCCTACATTTCTCCTGTCATCAATGAATCATCAACCTCATGCCAAAACCTTAAACACTCTCTTCTTCGTACAAGTAATCTTAGCCCAATCCCTATCTGCTTTCCAGACTCATGTTCATTGGTCTCCTTCTCAATTCCTGACCCAATCATTTTCTCGTTCTTGTCCATATTCACCTGGAGTTCCGAGTTCCATTGTGGATCATGCCACTGGCTTTTCCTGGATTACTTTATGTATGTGCGTGTGTGCTCAGTCACATCAGTTGTGTCTGACTCTGTGACTATATGGACTGTAGCCCACCAGTCTCCTCAGTCGATGGAATTCTCCAGGCAAGAATACTGGGGTAGGTTTTCATGCCTTTCTCCAGGGGAACATCCTGACCCAGAGATTGAACCAGTATTTCCTGCATTACTGGCAGATCCTTTACAGACTGAGGACTGGGGAAGCCCTGGATTACTTTACATCTAGTACAAAATCCCACTCTTTGACTCTGCCTCAGCCTCTGGAAATCTTTCCTTATTGCTAATTACATTTTCCTTCTACTGTGAGCTCTCAAATGCCTTATAAGCCATACCCTTAATGTGGACTTCACCTTAGCAGGGTTGATTGGGAAATGCTGTCTCTTTACACCTATGCATCAAATATTCCTACTGAGGGCTTAATGTATGCAAGTCATTGTGATAAATGTCTTCCTTATTTCATCTTAATAAAATCTTGCAAAAGTCTCATCAATAAGATAATAAATAAATAAATCCCTGCAGGACTTAGAGCCACACAGCTAGCTAGCATTCTGTCTGGACTGGGAGCTCAGATCTGTCAGACAGTAGGTCCATACAGTTTCCCTTGTGATTTTACACCAAAAGTTGTTTGATTAAAAAAAAAAAAAAAAGATACTATGCCTAGGATCTCTTTAGAACTCACTGGCCATTGAAAGTGAAAGTTACTCAGTCATGAACAACTCTTTGTGACTCCATAGAATTCTCCAGGCTAGAATACTGGAGTGGGTAGTCTTTCCCTTCTCCAGGTGATCTTCCCAACCCAGGGATCGAACCCAGGTCTCTCACATTGTGGGCAGATTCTTTACCAGCTGAGCCACAGGGAAGCCCAAGAATATTGCAGTAGGTAACCTATCCCTTCTCCAGGGGATCTTCCCAACCCAGGAATCGAACCTGGGTCTCCTACATTGCAGGCAAATTCTTTACCAACTGAACTATCAGGGAAGCCCATTAATATAAGGCATAATATTTTAAGGGTGTTCTGTAACCTCAATTTTGAGAAAGAATAACTGGAGTTTAAGCCAACTATAGGCTTTATAGGATTGGGCTTCCTTGGTGGCTCAGCTGGTAAAGAATCCACCTACAATGCAGGAGACCTGGGTTTGATCCCTAGGTTGGGAAGATACCCTAGAGAAGGGAATGGCTACCCACTCCAGTATTTTGGCTTGGAAAATTCCATGGACTCTATAGTCCATGAGGTCATGGAGTTGGACATGACTAAGAAACTTTCACCTTCACTATACAGGCTCTAAGTGTCTAGTTACATTTAGAGTCTCAAGAAGTACATACCTGAATCCAAGCCCACTAGAAGTGTACAAATGCAGATTTGGCCATTGTTGGGAGAGGGAAGATCTTAAAAATCACTCCTGTAAGTGAGTAAACAGAAGGTTCAATGTGTCTCCCAGACCTTTCCTCCTTGCCATTAGATTTGAAGTTACGATGCTGAAACATATCCTTCAGTTTATGCTTTGACACAGAGGATAATGACATCAAATTTGTGAATTTATATAGAACTGCTCTTTGTAAACTGGTCCTCTGGGAAAACCTTCTGCCATTTATCTCCAATGCAATTAGGCCATCCCAAGCGGCCCCAGTGAGAAGTAGTGACCAGTTATATTGTCATTGTTCCAGAGAGAGTGGAAAATCCATCTTGAGACAAATCTCCTTCATATGTAGAAAATTCTTCATTATACCAGATCAGAAACAGGAGTATCAAGCATCTGAGGTTCCTTAAAACACTGAGGAGAGATATGATTTGTTTTGAGTTCAAAAAGTTGGTGTCTGCACAGCCAGTGATTAAGGAAGTTTTTTTGTAAAACTCAGAGGTTCTGTGAAGATTCTGGCTACTAAGAATATCAGTCTCTGAGAGGAAAGATAACTAGAGTCAGGTTAAAGAATAATATTTGCATCTTCACTGTGGGTGCATGAAGCTATACACCACTAGAGTTAGCTAATATTATGCAGGCTTTGAAAAGAGACGTTTTGTGACTAGGACAACCTAGGGAGAATAAAAAGTCTGATTTGATGAGAAGCCTCTGGTAAAATTAGAACCTGTTTCTATGCTTATTCACAGAAAATAGAAAGTAATGAAAATTGAAAGAGTGGCAGAGGAATCTTGCAAAAATCTTGACAAGATGGCAATCTAGAATTCAATAGAGCTGATTTTGTCTTTCTCTATAGTTTCTTCAATTTTTTCCCCATCCTTCCCATTTCTTTTTCTTTCTTTCTCTCTCAAATAGAGACACATTTCTCAGTATATTCATTATATGCATAAAAACAGTATTTTCAGAGTGCATATAAGCTTTTAAAGAAGAGACTCTTGCATTGAACAACAGGGAGACTATGCTCATCAACAACCCATCAAAAACATTTATATTCTGGTGTGAACTCTTAACTAAAGGAGCAGAGTAAGGTTCTAGAGAGGGAAAGTGGTTGATTATAGGCAAGATTCAAGGACTAGGCTGTCAGATGGCACTTGTCTGATATCATGATTTAGAAATGGTTTATTATATCAAGAGCCAGGTATAGAACCTGGACACCAGCATGTTTAACAAGGGGGGGTCAAACAGAAGCTGAAGCCAGAGCACAAAGCATGACTGAAGTGTGTTACCCACAGAGGACAGTTAATATCCATGTCAGGAGACATGGAATTAACCAATTTGAATCAGCACAGCATTCATTAATTGCTTTGATCTAATGGGTGCCATACTATGCTCCACAGGCTTCAGAGTGTAAACACAGCCAGGATCAGATTCCGAAGACCAAAGCACACTCTTAAGTCAAAGATGGGGGTACAAAAGAAGAAATCATGAGAGGAAAGTGAAGTCTTAATCCCAGGTCCTTCAGAAAAACACCTGTAAATTGCTATTGAATCAACCACAATATGAAGTGGTCTGCTTATTTCAGAGAATCAAGGTCTGATCCCTGGGCATGTTTGGGACAGGCCAGGGGTTCAGTCTGATTCTGCAAGGTAGGAGAAACTCAGGTCAGTGATGACCTTTTCTCTTGTTGCCCACTTTTACATAAGAGAAGAAATAGTGTCATGGAAGTGGGTGGGGCTTCTCATAGACGTGTTGTAAGGGGTAGTGGTAATTATACACATGAAGCATGGAGTACACTTCCTGGTGAATAATAAAGTACTCAGATATTCTGAGTATGTGTGGTTGTCAAAGGATGATCTGCTGTACATTAATCCCTTGGGCCCCTGTTTTAGTCTCCATCCCCAATTCTTCTTCACTGTGCCCTTATGCTATATGAAACAAAATCTGTTTTCATAGCAACACAAATACACAAACACACACACATACGGCTTTGCATGTGAAGTTAGATAATTTTTTTAAGTTAATGTTTTATTCTTTTCATGGTCATAAATGTGCTAGGAAGAGCAGGCCCTGATGAAATACTTGTGTTCTGGAAGAAAGCCTTAATGTTCCAATTACTTCTTTTTCCACTCTCAGGGTAGTTTGTTAGAATACCCTTTTTCCCATGTGGTCCGTGTCTTGGCATAGTTTCTTGGAGTCCATCTGATGTTTTCTCACATAGCCTGGGAGTCTTGTGCATGAGCCCATGGCAGCTGTAACAGGTCCTGAAATTCTATCACAGGCCAGGTTTTCTTGGCCACAGTGTAAGCACTTGTGTGTCCAGCTAGAAGAATGAGTAGTTCATTGAAATTGTTAACTACAGATGTATTTTCCACCTATGGGCTACCATGCAACTTCTTGCCTAGAAGTACAATTAATATGTCCTTATAGATGTGTAGAATAGACCTCTCAATCACCATTTGTCAAGATGAACTTTTTTTTTTTTTAATTGTGATACTGATTCAGAGACACTCTTCTGTGTCATCTTTGGCATGATATTTAACCTCTTTCAGCCATAGTGTCCTCATCTATGATACTGGCAAAACAGCAAATTCCTAATATGAATTTTTTCAGACTTACATGTATACATGAAAGTGAAAGTTAAGTTGCTCAGTTGTGTCCGACTCTTTGCGACCCCATGGACTATAACCTACCAGGTTCCTTCATCCATGGGATTTTCCAGGCAAGAATACTGGAGTGGGTTGCCATTTCCTTCTCCAAGAGATCTCTCCAACCCAGGGATTGAATCCAGGTCTCCTGTATTGTAGGCAGACACTTTACCATCTGAGCCACCAGGGAAGTCTACATAAGTTGTCTTAAAAATCAAGGGATCAAAGGGTTACAAGACCAGTAAGTGGGGAAAAGGTAGTTTTCAACATCTATGTGCTGGAAAAACTCAATCCACATGAAAAGGAATGAACCTGGACCCTTATCTAATACCATATAAAAAATTAACTCAAAATGGGTCAGAAACTACAGTGTAAAACCAAAAATCTATAAAAGTCTTAGATATAAATACACGGCAAAATTTCATGACATCATTGGTTTTGGCAATTATTTCTTGCATATGATATGAAAAGCACAAGCAACAGAAGAAGAACAGACAAACTGAATTTCCTGAAACTTTTAGAATTTTGTGTGTCAAAACACTATCAGGAGAATAAAAATTAAATCCACAGAGTGGAGGAAAATTTTGCAAACCATGTGTCTGATGAAGAGTAATATCCAGCATATGAAGAGAATCCCTAAAACTCAATAACAAAAAAAGCCCAGTTCATAAATGAGCAAAGGACTCAAAGACATTTCTCCAAAGAAGATATATAAATGACTAATAAGCACATGAAAAGATTCTCAACCTAACTAATCATTAGGAAATTCAAATCAAAACTACTTCCCTGGCAGTTCAGTAGTTAAATCTTAACCCTCCAATGCAGGCGGCACAGGTTTGATCCCTGGTCAGGGAGCTAAGATCCCACATGCCCTGTGGCCAAAACATAAAAAAATAAGCAATATTGTGTACTAAAATAAATTCAATAAAGACTTTGAAGATGGTCCACATCAAAACAATCTTAAAAAAAACACAGGGATACCAAATCATATTCATATGGTTACTATCAAAAAAATAGAAAAACAAAATGTGTTGATTAGGATGTGAAAAAATTAGAACCCTTGGACACTGTTTGTAGGATTGTAAAATGGTACAGTTGCTGTGGGGAAGAAAAAAAAAAAGTTTAGCAGTTCCTCAAAAATTTAAAAATAAAATTACCATATGAACCAGCAATTCTACTTCTGGGTTTGCACCCCACAGAATTGTAAGTAGGGCCTTGAGTAGATATTTGTACACACATGTTCATAGCAGCATTAATAATAGCTAAGATGTGGAAGCAATCAAAGTGTCCATCAATGGAAGCAAGGATAAGCAAAATGTTTTATGCATATGTAATTGAATATTATTCAGTCTTAAAAAAGGAAGGGAATTCTGACATATGCTTCAACATGAAAGAAATTTACAGACCTGCTAAGTGAAATAAGCTAGTCACAAAAAAAGACAAATTTGCATGTTTCCTCTCTTATATGAGATCTTAAAGTAGCCAAAATCAAAGGCATAGAAAGTAGAATGATGGTTGCCAGTGGTTGGCAGGAGGAGGGAATGGGAAGCTTTTATTCAATAGACAGGGAATTTCAGTTTTACAAGATGGAAAGAGTTTTGGAGATGGATGGTGGTGATGATAGTACAAATTATAAATGTACTTAATACCACTGAACTGTAACTTAAAAATTGTTAAGATGAAAAGTTCTGTGTTACCACAAAAATTTTAACCCCAGTGGATCCATGAAGTAGCAAGTCACCTCAGAATAAACTGGGGATTTGGGGATTGACTGGATGCATGAGTTTGAGTCTAAGAGCTTTGTAGAATGAGTCCCTTGGTCTCCAGTGGCTCTTGAGTGATCATTGTCCTTTGTCTTATGTTACCTAGAAAACCAAGACATGCAGCATTTTAGGCTCTGTGGAAGGTATGTAATTAGCATAAAACAGCTCTTGTCCTCAATGAGGTTGTAGTTCAGTTGAGGAGAGAAAAATCATATTTCCTTTCTTAGTCCCCTTCAGCTCTTCTGTCTTGTTTAGCTGCCTTAAAGAAAGCCTCATGCCTTGCAAAGTTTGACCTATTTTTCATAGGGAGAAGCCTGCAGATCAGTGGCAGCAACTATTACTCTTGCTAAAATTTCTCATATAATGGAGGAAAATTTAGAGTGTGAAGTAAAACACATCCCAAGCTAAATTGGGAGCCCCAAAGCAAGCCCATGTAAAAGCTCATCCTTTAAGGTTGAGTTCTCAGTCTCCCGCACTGACTCACCAAACAGAACTTACCCTAAAGTGAAGCCTCCTTCCTTTTCCAGTAATCAGCTTTAAAAATCTTCCATTTCTGCCCTCTTGTTTCTGTACTACTTAAAACTCTGATCTCCAAAGCTTTGTTGAGGCTCTGGAAAAATTGGAGATCAATAATTTAGGGACCCAGTGTCTAGTGCTTCTTTCTTTGATTCTAAGTAAGAAGCAGGAAATTTACCTGTAGGAAAGTCAGCACCAAGAACATTGCTATGGGTGCTTATCTTCACGTCCTTTAAAAGAAGGGACTTCACAACATTATATGGCAAACTTCAGAGAAATCAAAGGCAAATGGGTATGCAAACAATGGAGGTTCTCAATGGAGGTTCTCTGATTTTGAGAGCTCAAGCCTAGATTAATAAAAAAAAAAGTGGAGCATTTGTGGAATCAGCAGATAGTTTGGATAGGGAAAGGAATGGGGGCTGGGAAATATGCCTTTTCTATTGCCAGCTCCACAGCTTTTTCTAATTTAATGACCCAGTTTTGTTAACTTTTAGTGGCTTTCATTTCCCACCACACCACTTCTTTTCTTTCCCTTCTCTCCCCCTTCTTTCTTGCTCTTCATGTTGCTTCTGTCTGTAACACCAACAATAATCACTGTGGTATTGTTGGCGTAGGCAGTTTTTAAGAGTCAGAAGTGTGCTGTAATTGAAGAGTTCATTACCAAGATCAGTTGGTTCCCTGATTACAGTGGCAAGGTGAAATATTTATCCTCACCAAAAAGCTCCCCCACAACCATTTCCGAAGTCACCCACTTTTCACTCTTTTTTTTTTCATTCGAACCCCAATGAGCTTGTCAGCAAAATTAAAGGTATGTCATTCACATCGTGCCTGCATTGCAAGGACTATAAACCTGCCAACCTCTTTGATGAAATAAAAGGGTTTTATTTATGATTCATGTAGGAATATGAGGTTATTTTTATTCCGTCAGTACACTAATAATCACACGAGGGCTCGGGAAATGAGGAGCCCAACTGACAGGGAAGGTTCTGATAAAGGGGAGCCCTCTAGGGTGTTTGCCCCTCTTTGTAATCTCCTTTCTAGTGTGAGGTTATGAGCATGGCAGAGTGTGAGCCAGATATAAGGCTTGGCTGCAGGAACAAAGACAGTTGCAATCCATCAGGACTTGGGTTGCCATTCGATGAAGGAGAGGAAAGAAAAAAAAAAACAAAAAAAAACATGCAGTCCCTTCAACGAAAAAAAGTTTTGCTCCGGCCTCAGGTTAGCAATTTGGAGCCTCCCCAGTTTCCTGTGATGTCTCCAGTTCAAAAGACAGCCAGTCTTCCAGTCTGCACTCCTACTGGGCATTCTAGACAAAGTTAAAAAAAAATAATAGTATAAAAAGATGAGTAAAAGAAAGAGAAAGGAAGAAAAGCCAATTGGCCAGGTTCCTTCCATAATCATTAACCATTTGTTCCTGCCACCCAATGTCCTTGGTTAAGGTGATCTGACTTAAAGGCAAACAAATGTGGCTGAGTCTATTTCAAAGGACACCCTTTTCTTGCGATTTCAAACACTTCCATAATTTGGGGTTCCTTTCATCTTTGTTCCTGCTCTAGGAAGTACTTGGAAGTTATTTTAATTCAAGTTGGGGGTAAATTCTCATTCCTGCCCAGTCCTCCCATTGAGATGACCTCAAGCAATTCTGAATAAAAAGTTATCACTGCATGAACTGGGCAGCATTAAGACCTGTGATTTGTTCAACAGTGACATCTTGGCAGAGAAACACAAAGGCCTACAATCTACTGACGATAAAGTGCAAGGAAGTTCGCTGGAGGAAGGAAAATAATACTAATTCTTTATTCAATAGACAGTGAGTAAAATGAGGTGCTTTTTTTTAAAAGGTTAAGTAAGTGAAAATTAATAGAGGAGGAAGTGGCAACCCACTCTAGTATTCTTGCCTGGAGAATCCCATGGACAGAGAAGCCTGGTGGGCTACAGTTCCTACAGTCGCAAAGAGTTGGACACAACTGAAGTGACTTAGCACACATGCGTGGAAGTGAAAAGTAAATTTAAAATGGCAGTATCTGTTCAAATGAGGCAGGGTTGGTTATCTAAAGGGACCCACTGAAAGAGTCGTTTTAATGGCAAAGTGCCAATCGGTGTTACCTGCAGGTGTTTATGTAAATATATATGTGTGTGTCATTCTAGGGAAGTCACACCAGCAGGGACACTGATTTGAAAATTAGGGGTCCTGGCTGTTCCTTCAGAACTGAGATTTCAGTTCTCCAGTGTTTGTCTTCCTTATACTACAGGACAGGGCACCTATTCCAAGGATTTGATTGCAGTTGTCGAACCATGGTTTGTGAGATAATGAAATATTCTTCCAGGATGGCCAATTACCTGGAAGTATTATTTCCAGAAGTAAAACTTTGACTGTACCCCAAAGTAACTACAGCTTGGGCTATACTTCCTGTGAGAAGGCATAAACGATGTTTCAGCCCAGGACGTCTGCTTGGGCACTTGGGACAAGTGATTGAAGTTTCACCTGTCACCCTGCACTATTATGAAATCAGAGAAAAATGCTTTTCTTGGGAACTGTCTAGTTAAAATCATTAATCTCTTCAGGGAGCCAATTTTTTCTTTCAGTTTCAATGCATAAGCTAATAAGGGAACCCTTAGTTTAACAGACGTGGCATGTTTGAAAGCAGCCTTTGCTGGAAGCCCAGGAATCCTGTACATCATTCTAGTCTTTGTTCCATGGCTCAACTTCCGTGTGGGCTTTAGCAAGTGGCCTAATATCTGTGTGTGCCTTAAGGTCAGCATCTTCAGAACAGGATTCTCCTACCCTCTTGATTGACTGTTTAAATGACAAATGGGTGTGAGTATTTGGGAAAGGATAAAGCTTGATACAGGCTTCCCTGGTGGCTCAGATGGTAAAGAATCCACCTGCAATGGGGGAGACCTGGGATTGATCCCGTGTTGGGAAGATCCCTTGGAAGAGGGCATAGCAACCCACTCCAGTATTCTTGCCTGGAGAATTCCCATGGACAGAGGTGCCTGGCAGGCTATAGTCCATGGGGTTGCAAACAGTCAGACACGACTGAGTGACAAAGCACACACACACATACAAAGCTTGGTAGGTACAGAGTCAAGCTGTTTCAAGTGTGAAATTCTAGTTCAAAAATGGCTCTATCATAGTGTATGCCAACCAGTCTTACATCTGGGTGCTAGAAAGTGTTCCTCATCTAAAGATAGAAGCTGTCATTTCTCTTGTTGACTTTGGATGGGGAAGAACTATGAATGATGGAGCCCAGATGGGCAACTGTTCCATCTTACACTGTCCCACCCACCCCCCCGCCCCCGCAACCCACAGAATTTATTACAGAAAACAGCTGCCAAGTGGTCACTGTCAGAACAAAGTGGGAGAATTCCTGAGCCCCCAAATATTCTAGAACAATCTAGTTCATGGCGTCCATAGATTCCAGTTCAGTTCAGTTCAATCGCTCAGTCGTGTCCAACTCTTTGCGACCCCATGGACTGCAACACGCCAGGCCTCCCTGTCCATCACCAACTCCTGGAGTTTACTCAAACTGATGTCCATTGAGTCGGTGATGCCATGGCCTTCTTTATTTTTATTAAAATTACACAGAAATGATGCATCCTCCATCTTGGTAGCATTAGATAATGGACAAAAACAGTTGCTATGGAAGTATTTAAGAAATCACAGCACTTCTCTAGTCCCAAAGAGTGATCTTTAAATGCAGCCTCTTTCACCCTGGCAGAGAAAATACTGAGATGTCTGAGTAAGTGGCCCCGCACCTTCATTCCCACAGCCAGAAAGAACACCTGCCCCAGTGCCAGGAGGTACAGCAGGTAACTTCTCCATCAGCCCTAGATTTCATTTTCCTGGAGCAGGGAGGTTCATTACACTCCCTTTATCAGCAGTGAGGTTTACAGCTGAATCCATAAGGGATATCCATGCGAAACACGAGCCGAGAGAGAGGCACTGCGTCTCACCATTAATAAGCCCTCTTCTGGGATCCGGCATTAGCAAGATTCAGCGGATCATGGAGCACAGGGGTATCATTTTTACATGATTACTCTAAATTCTTAAACCAGAGGCTTAAGAGAGAGGCTTCTTACAAAAGCAGCCGTGGGAATTGTTGAGTGATTGGTTACAACACTTGCAGTGGGTTAAACCACTTCAGGTAGCTCCACTTGTGGGGCTTACAACCAGGTATTTAGCAACCTGCTTTCTGAAGGAAGGGGTGAGGGTGCAGAAAGAAGGAAAGGGATGTCATGAGGGGAAGGGGAAAGATTTACTCTGTTCGCCTTGGTGGGGAGCCCTCCTCATTCACAGCACCTGCAGCCCTGGTGAGCCCCACTCCCGCCCCTGCTATATTTTCCTGGTTACTCACCAGTTCCAAGTTTGGAATTATCTGCTTTTAGATCACTAATGCCACTGCTTGTCTTTAAAGAGGCTGACACTTGTCTCCATAAATTCACTTCTTCCTTCTCTGAAAAATGAGAGGCCGGGTTAGACTGATTAATTCAGACAACCAGGAAACTGTCCTCTTGGCACATACTGATATTTTCTAAAATAACATTGATCTGCTGAAAAGAAAGACCTGATGCTGTTTCTTTTATTGGTCCAAATACCAATGACTCCTGAAATCTACAGAGAAAACCTTCCCTGAGATGCTGTGCCAAGTGTGCTGGGTGGTACTCTGCTGGACCTCTCTGTCTGGGCATTGACTGAAGCTTGATTCCATCAGCACAGGTCAGGGGCTACCAGCCTCCAAATAGAAGAAGCCAACACTTAAAACAAGGGCACTTTCTCAGAGGAAATGTGATGAATCTTTCCGCTTTGCCTCTGAATGTAGGAAGTCCTGAGGGCAGGGCCAAAGTTTCATCACACTTTGAGTATTTGAACCCTAAAGATGCAGCTTGTATCTTGCAGGTGTATTGTTTGAAGCCTCATCTTACCCTTCATCAGAGTGGGCTTTGTGCTATTCTCTCATTGTTTCAAAGTTGGTGTCACATCCCATATTGAGAGACTAAGCGGTTGAAGGGTCGGGACTGTGCTGTACACTTCTTCTGAACACTTGATGGCTTCTAGCACAGCCCTGGCCATATTTGACATACTAAAACCAGACTGTTTTCAATGGAAATTCAATTTGTGTTTTAGAATCTTTCTCCTGAAGCTTCTGACACTTATTTGAAAAGTGTTTTCAAAATGTTTACATCTATCGGAGATCTAGTTATCTATACTGTTATGGGCTGAATCATAACCTCCCCAAAATTTATAAACTGAAGCCTTAACTCCAATGTGACTGTCTTCAGAGATAAGGCCTTTGAGGAGGAAGATAAGGTTAACGAGGCCATAAGGGTGGAAATCCAATCCAAGAGGACAGGAGCCTTTGCTGGAATTCCAGGAATCCTGTACATTATTCTAGTCCTTGTTCCACAGCTCGACTTCTGTGTGGGCTTTAGCAAGTGGCCTAACATCTGTGTGCACGTCAGTGTCAGCATGTCTAGAACAAGATTCTCCTAGCCTCTTGACTAAGTAACAAATGAAATATTGGGTGTGAGTATCTTAAGAAGAGGAAGAGACACCAGAGATCATTCTGGGTACAATCTCAGGGGAAATGCCCAAGGAGGATATAACAAGAAGCTGGCTTTCTGCAAGCCAGGAAGACAGACCTCAGCAGAAACCAACTCTGTTGGTACCTTGATCTTGAACTTCTATTCTCCAGAACTGTGGGAAGATACACTTCTGTTGTTTAAGCCACCCAGTCTATGATATCTTGTTATGGCAGCCCAAGCAGACTCACACACACACCTACCCATTTTACAAAGGATTCAGAGAGATGAGTGGTCACACTGTGACAAAGCCAGGGTCAAAACGCACATCTGCTCTCACACTGTGCTCACTTCACTCTCATGTTGCAGTTGAGGAGTGTGGAAAATACTGGGAGGGAATGGAAGGGCATTGAAGTCCACAAACAGAATCTTGGCATTAAACCATACTGGGTTGCTTTTGTTACCTTCTCCTTTGCGTGTCGATTGATGTGAGATACAACAGCCTTTGGAAACCTACTGACCTGCAGATAGTGGGAAGGGATGGCTGGTAGCTTCTTCTGGAAGTCATATACCTTAGCAAATCTCAAAATCAGTTGCAAGAGAAACTTTTCCATGAGCTCGTGTAAGGAAGCACCATCTAAAGAGATATTTTGTTCTGTTTCTCCCAGATCATGCATGTGTATATTCAGATTGCTGTTCAGAACTTTTCTCTCATAAAAATGAGGGGATTGACAGCTGTTAGGACAACAGACTGACAATTTGGAAAATAAAATTAACCTTTAGATCTAAGACGGATTAAAGATCTATGTACTAAATAAGCCATAAATATACTGGAAGAAAATTTAAGTCAGTATTGATTTAATTTTGAAGTAGAAGTCTTTCCACATGTGAAGTTGAAGACAAATTCCAAAATAAAATATATTTTTTTACCTCATAAAAGTCAATATCTGTATAATAACAAATCAAACTATTGATAATTAAAAATCATATTTCAAGAAATATATTTGAAATACATAGCCATAAAGAGTTAATACACTTAATATGTGAACAGTTCTTAGTTAATAAGAATAAGACAAACGTTGCAAGAATACAGTGGGCATAAGCAATTCCTAAAATAGAAAATTCAAATGGCAAGCATATAGTTAAAAAAGTTCATCTTCTCTATGAGCCAAATAAATGCACAATTAAAAAAGAAAATATTTTTATATCAGAACATATGGGTAATAGTTTTCTAATTATAATATCTGGGTTGGCAAGAATATGTTTCCTCACTTGTATAAAGTGTTACTAAGAGGGAAAATCAAGATACATTTTTGGGGGGACATTTTTAAACTTATCAAAAGCTTTAAAATCTATTACCCTTTAGCTTGACAATTCCACCACTAGAAATTTGTACTAATGAAAATTTGAACAAATAGGCATATACACAGGAATGTTGATCAAAAGATTGTTTATAAGGGTAGAAGTTTTGGGAAAAGCTAAACATTCATCACTAAAGCACTGACTAAATAATCATACATATGGCTAATGGAACAGCCATTAAAATGATAATGAAGATGGTATGGATCTGCCAATATGCAAATGTATTGATGTATGATGGTGTATTGATAAGTGAACAAAACAACCTATAAATTATATATATGTGCTGTGCTTAGTCGCTCAGTTGTGTCCAACTCTTGTGACCCCATATACTGTAGTCCATGGGATTCTCCAAGCAAGAGTACTGGAGTGGATTGCCATTTCCTCCTCCAGTCCAACTCTTTAGGAACCCATAGACTGTAGCCCTCTAGGCTCCTCTGTCCATGGAATTTTCTCGGCAAGAATACTGGAGTGGGTTGCCATTCCCTTCTCCTACATATATATATATATATATATATATATATATATATATATATATAAAATGTGTGTGTATACAAAATTTCTGAAGAATACACAACCAAGGCTAATAGTTTAACATGAGTTTTCTCTCTGGGTATCAGTTCCAATTATGCTATTTAATTTTTCTTTGTATTCTTCCAAATTTCCTAATAATAATCCTGCTTTTCTTGCAAAAAAAAAAAAAAGAACAGCCACAACAAAAAGGATGAGACAAAAGGACAAAAGACATAATTGGAGAAATACTTTTTGAAGTGGAAGTAATGAGAGAATTCTTACTCTACTGGCTGCTCTCAGTGTTTCTAAAACTGTGGTCTGAGCATCAGGACCATTGGGAGGCCTTGTTAGAAGTGTAAATTCCAGAGTCCTGCTCAGACTTATTAAATCTGGATCTCTGGGACAAAGCCTGAGTATCTAACCATTTAACAAGCTCCCCAGGTGGTTTTTATGTACTATAAGGTTTGAGGACTATGGCTGCAGAAATCACCTAGATCCTTTAAGTTTCAGAGTTACTGAATAACGGTCAGTTGCACTGAGTGGCAATCACATGCTAAGTGGCTTCTGGTAGCTCTTATCTGAGCAATGACGGCTGGATGTTCACTAAGCCCGGGAGTGGTGCAGCTCAGGGTATCCTGGATACAAGGAGAAAAGCTCCTCTTCTAGCTTGCACTGATTCTTGCTTTCTCTAGACCTTCCCCTTCCATGATTTGTGGACCACAGAAATCCCTGATCTCTTAAGTCTCTGCAAGTATCAAATGTCTCAGGGTACTTTCAAGAAATGACAAAGTAGACATTATTCTCTGGGAAAGAGCTCCAAGGGCTGGAGAAGAAAGAGGCCACTTAGGAACCTGCCCAAGGAGGCAGAGTTGGAGTGGAGTGAAGAGAGGCATCCAAAGAGACTGAAGTCCTCCCCAGGCTGAGGTTCTGTTAGAGTGGATTGAGGGAAAGAGGAGAAAAGGTTCTTTTTAAAACCAGCCAGTTTTCCAGGGGTGTGAGATGCCAAAACTAAGTTTTCCATAAGTTTAAGCACAGGCTCAGCATCTGTCAGCCCTCCAGACTCTGATGATAAAATGATACCCAAAGAGTGTGGTTGCTCCCAAATGCCACAGCAAGTGCGTCAGTCCACGTCTGGCATTTAATTGCTTTCCTAAATTACCAGCAGGTGGTGCAAGAGTTTCCAAGTCCACGAACTTCCCCTTCACAGGGCTCCTGCTCCAGGGGAGTCTCTGTCAATAGCCTACCCCTCCTTCCTGTGAGTGCCTCTCTAATCTGTACATGGCTCTTTGGTACTCAACTAATCACAAGGGAACAAGAAGAAGCATCTTTAAAAGGCATTTTGTACCTTTTAAAATGTGTTAAATATAAATGTAGAATCAAAGAAACATGCATTCTTTATGGAACTGTGTTAAGGAAAAGAGGGGGGAAAATCCCATTACTGGCGCTCTTTCCTCTCTCAGGGACTTTTTTCACAGACCCTTTCCAGGACTACCTTAATGGTTCTGAAATAGCTAACTACTCTAGAAAACTCATCTATCAAGACTCTGATCAAGACATTAATATGCTGGGTGACTTTGGGCAAGCTTTTGAAACTATATGAGCCATTATGTTTTGAGGCTACAAATGTAGGGTCTCCCACTCATCATGAAAAATTTGATTTTACTCTGAAAACAATGGTTAAAAGGAATATACCATATCTAAATATGGAGAGGGGCATGAAATCAATTTTATTATGTGGATTTGCTGAATCATATTATATACATAAGCCTGTTTGAAAATGCAACTGGAACATTGTTCACTGCTTGAACTTAGGGCTTGTTGTAAAAATTCAGGATAGGCCGGTTGTCACTAAAGATGACTGTGGGCACATAATGAAGTGAAATACGCTAGTTGATAGGTAGGTGGAAGTGACGTACGACAGCTAATAAGACAACAGAATGTGTAATTGGAAAATGTACTACCCTGGTAACTGAATTATATCACCATCCATAATTAAGGGACCAAGATTGTACATCAATAGTGAGTCTTCCAACATTAATTCCTGTATAACTACAGTGGTAGAGGTAGGAGCCCAGCAAAATATTGACAAACACACGCTAAAAGAGCAAACAAAAGCGTAGGTGAAGGGCTACTTTCTTGTACAAAATGACTTCATTTTCCTAATGTTCTCTCCATTGAAGAGTAGTCTCTTTGGTTTCATTTGACATTTTTACCTTTTTCTTTACAGGGAGAGATATTTCTCCTCCTCAAAAGACTGAATGTTCCTTGAGAATATTTCTCCTCTATAAGCACATACCAGTATCTAACAAATGACATACTTTGCTTATTTTATTTCCTGTCTCTTCCCACTAGAGTGAAAATCACAGTAAGCAAAGATCTTTGCGTATTTTCTCATCACTGTGTCTCTAGTGCCGAAAACAGTGTCAGATACATAGTATGTGCTCAATAAATAATTTTTACACTATCTCTCTAAATCTTTAAACTAAAGGATTTATGTGAAAAGAATAAGATTTCTGCCTCAAAGCTATACTGAAACAACCTCCTCCTTCTTTTTTCTGCCCCCATAAAGTGAGCTGTTCTTGACCAGCTACCTCATTCTTACTATCTAAAGCTATGTTTTATGCATTGTAGTTCATTCAAACAGCTTTCTCAAATGTGACTTATGAGGTCAAGGGGTCTTTTTGTGGTCAATACCCTATGTAACCTCTCTGCCACATATAGTTCAGTTCGTTCAGTCGCTCAGTCGTGTCCGACTCTTTGTGACCCCATGAATTGCAGCACACCAGGCCTCCCTGTCCATCACCAACATCCGGAGTTCACTCAAACTCATGTCCATTGAGTCCACGATGCCATCCAGCCATCTCATCCTCTGCCATCCCCTTCTCCTCCTGCCCCCAATCCCTCCCAGCATCAGAGTCTTTTCCAATGAGTCAACTCTTCGCATGAGGTGGCTAAAGGACTGGAGTTTCAGCTTCAGCATCATTCCTTCCAAAGAACACCCAGGACTGATCTCCTTTGGAATGGACTGGTTGGATCTCCTTGCAGTCCAAGAGACTCTCAAGAGTCTTCTCCAACACCACAGTTCAAAAGCATCAATTCTTTGGCACTCAGCCTTCTTCACAGTCCAACTCTCACATCCATACATGACCACTGGAAAAACCATAGCCTTGACTAGACGGATCTTTGTTGGCAAAGTCGTGTCTCTGCTTTTCAATATGCTATCTAGGTTGGTCATAACTTTCCATCCAAGGAGTAAGCGTCTTTTAATTTCATGGCTTCAGTCACCATCTGCAGTGATTTTGGAGCCCAGAAAAATAAAGTATGACAGTGTTCCCACTGTTTCCCCATCTATTTCCCATGAAGTGGTGGGACCAGAGCCATGACCTTAGTTTTCTGAATGTTGAGCTTTAAGCCAACTTTTTCACTCTCCTCTTTCACTTTCATCAAGAGGCTTTTTAGTTCCTCTTCATTTTCTGCCATAAGGGTGGTATCATCTACATATCTAAGGTTATTGATATTTCTCCTGGCAATCATGATTCCAGCTTGTGCTTCTTCCAGCCCAGCGTTTCTCATGATGTACTCTGCATATAAGTTAAATAAGCAGGGTGACAATATACAGCCTTGATGTATTCCTTTTCCTATTTGGAACCAGTCTGTTGTTCCATGTCCAGTTCTAACTGTTGCTTCCTGACCTGCATATAGGTTTCTCAAGAGGCAGGTCAGGTGGTCTGGCATGCCCATCTCTTTCAGAATTTTCCACAGTCAAAGGCTTTGGCATAGTCAATAAAGCAGAAATAGATGTTTTTCTGGAGATCTCTTGCTTTTTCAATGATCTGCCACATATAACCCTGATGTTTACTGCCTCCCTCTTGAAATTTCCTTTCTTGTTCTCTGGCTCTGCATTATCTTGTTTCTTTCCTATTTCTTCAAAGGATCTCTCCCCCATCTCCATAAGCCAAATTGTGTGTATTTAATGATGAGTTGCATGTGTGGTGGGGTGGAAGTGGTGGAGTTTGCTCTCCTTTTTATGTCTCCCAGTTTTCTTTCTTCAAAGTTCTGCTTTCTCTACCATTAGATACAATAAAAAGGGATATAGATATGTAGATAGACAGATAGATTTAATTTTCCACCACATTTGTTATCTATTTGGAGGGATATGTCTGATAGATGACTGTTCATATGATAGTGTACCATTGATTGACTATAGCCCTTGTAGTATTTGTACTGTTTGATTAAGAGTATTAAGATACTTGATATCTCACTTTTTAAAAAATCTCTTACCAATTCAAGAGCAGAATCCAAACAGTGTTTAAACTGATGCGCCCAAACTCTCACAGTTAATAGATAGTAGGAAAAAGTCTTTGTTTGAGCATACAAAACTGTGGTCTATTAAACATTCAAATTAATGTACTTTCCTAGTTCTGACAACCTGTTCAACAGTACACCTTCTGATTATGGTGGTTCCTTTATAGATCTACCATAGGAAGAGGATGGGTCATTCAAGCCAATAGAAGTAATCCTTTTTGTGTGTGACATCTATGGTTCTCACTGAAAACTGAGAATTCTATTTTCTTCATCAGATTCTGTGATCTTCGATAGTACAACCCTCTCCCTAAGGGACAGATGCATTCTTTAAGTGCTAATGATATAAACATTTAAAGCCACAAGGGTGAATGCCAGATTTTAGAAGTGTGGTGACTTTCCAAAAAAAGAAGGAATTTACAATGCTTCTTGATAATGCAAATTGACAAAGCAAACAGACATCATCCTCTCTGGATTTTCACAACTAAGATCAATAATTGTGCAGATTTAACAGGACATGATTAGAAATTAACAAAGTGTATTTTGCGTAACATATAACTGAGAAGATTAAAGTCTATTCTGTGTTTTAGATTAACTTATTGCCTCATGATGGAGTAGAAAATGGCAACCCACTCCAGTATTCTTGCCTGGAAATTTCTATGAAGGAGCCTGGTGGGCTATAGTCCATGGGGTCGCAAAAAGTCAGACATGACTGAACTACAGAGTACTGAGCACATTGCCTAAAGGATGGGCTTCTCAGATAGTGCAATGGTGAAGAATCCACCTGCCAATGCAGGAGATGCAAGAGATGCAGGTCTGATCCTAGGTCAGGAAGATCTCATAGAGAAGGAAACGGAAACCCACTCCAGTATTCTTGACTGGAAAATTCCATGCACAGAGGAGGCTGTCCAGCTACAGTCCATGGGGTCACAAAGAGTCAGATACAATGGAGCCACACCTTTAATGATAAGTTTTCTAAGGTATATATATTTTATTAATGTTAGTAAATTATGTTTTTAATTATGAATATTTATTTTTAATAAAAATATGTTCCCTGAATCCCTGCTAGGTCACAGTCATCTTTGAACCCTTTCACTGAGATAGTCACTAAATTGCAGCACACACAGACATCATGTTGGAAAAAGAATTTCTTGATACCCATAATATATATATATATATATATATATATATATATAAAATTAAGTATGTCACAAGAATACAATCCCCAGACTGCTGTGAACTACTTGATAAGGACTTAGGTATTCTTCTAATTCATTAAAACCATGCTAGCACTTTTGGTGCTGATCAAAATGGAGTAAACTTACTATTCCTATCACTCCCACTGATTGCAAACAAAAGTTCTAGACAGCATTTTGTGTCATAGCCAAGAAATCATCATGAGACTTGTATCTAGGAGATTTTCACCATACATTTTTTTCTAGGAGTTTTAGAGTTTCAAGTCTTACATTTGCCTTTAATACAGTTTGAGTCCATTTTTGTGTGTATTGTAAAATATGGTTCCAATTTCAATCTTTGTATCTTGATATCCAGTTTTCTCAATATCATTTATTAAAAAGACTACCCTTACCCATTATGTATTCCTGATGCCTTTGTTGAAAACTAGTTGATCATGTGTGCTTTGGTTTATTTCTGGACTCTCTATTTTGTTCTACTGGTCTATATGGGAGAAGGAAATGGAAACTCACTCCAGTATTCTTGCCTGGGAAATCCCATGGACAGAGGAGCCTGGCAGGCTACAGTCCATGGGGTGGTGAAACAGTTGAACACAACTTAGCAACTAACAACAACCACACAATGTACCCATACAAATATCATACTGTTTTGATTACAGTAGCTTTGTGGTTTATAATTTGAAATAAGAAGGTGTGATACCCTCAATTCTATTCTTCTTTCTTAAGATTGTTTTGAATGTTTGGGACCTTTTGTGGTTCCACACTAATTTTATAATTGCCTTTTCTATTTCCATGAAATTGCCATTTAAATTTTGAAAGGGATTGCTTTGTTGCTGTTGTTCAGGCACTAAGTTGTGACCCCATAAACTGGAGCATGTCAGGCTTCCCTGTCCTTCACTATCTCCCTGAGTTTGATTAAACTCATGTCCATTGAGTCAGTGATGCTATCTAACCATTTCATCCTCTGCACCACTCCCACTGCCTCTTGCCCTTACCCTTTTCAGCATCAGGGTCTTTTCCAGTGAGTCAGCTCTTTTCATTGGGTAGCCAAAGTATTGGAGCTTCAGCTTCAGCATCAGTCCTTCCATTGAATATTCAGGGTAGATTTCCTTTAGGATTGATTGGCTTGATCTTCTTTCAGTCCAAGGGACTCTCAAAAGTCTTCTCCAGCACTACTGTTCAAAAGCATCAATTCTTCAGTGCTCAGCCTTCTTTATGGTCCAACTCTCACATCTATACATGACTACTGGAAAAATCATAGCTTTGACTATATGAACCTTTGTCTGCAAAGTAATGTCTCTGCTTTTTAATATGTTGTCTATGTTGATCATAGCTTTCCTTCCAAGAAGCAAGCTTTTTATGTTTCCTAGCTATAGTCAGCATCTGCTGTGATTTTGGAGCCCAAGAAAATAAAATCTGTCACAGTTTCCACTTTTTCCCCATCTATTTGCCATGAAGTAATGGGACCAGAGGCCATTATCTTCATTTTTTGAATGTTGGGTTTTAAGCCAGGTTTTTTACTCTCCTTTTTCACTGTTATCAAGAGGTTCTTTAGTTCCTGTTCGATTTCTGCCATTAAAATGGTATCATCTGCATATCTGAGGCTGTTGATATTTCTCCTGGTAATCTCAATTCCAGCTTGTGCTTCATTCAGCCTGGCATTTCATGTGAGGAACTCTGCATATATGTTAAATAAGCAGGGTGACAATATATAGCCTTGACATACTCCTGTCCCAGTTTGGAACCAGTCCATTGTTCCATGTCTGGTTCTAACTGTTGCTTCTTGACCTGAATACAGATTTCTCAGGAGGCAGGTAAGGTGGTCTGATGTTCCCATCTCTTGAAGAATTTTCCACAGTTTGTTGTGATCCACACAGTCAAAGACTTTAGTGTAGTCAGTGAAGCTGTAGTAGATGTTTTAGATCTGCATATTAGTTTGCTAGTATTTTATTGAAAATTTTTGCATCCATGTTCATCAGATATATTGGCCCATAGTATTCTTTTCTTGCAGCTTCTTTGGCATTGGAATCAGTAAAATGCTTGTCTTATAAAATTAATTTAAAAGTATTTTTTCTAGTACTATTCTTTGGAAGAGTGTAAGAGGATTGAAATTAATTTTTCTTTGAATGTTTGTTAGAATTCACCAATGAAGCCATCTGATTCTGAGCATTTCTTTGTTGGAAATTTTTTTTGAAATTATTTTACTTCAATCTTCATTTTTTAAATTGGTTTATTGAGATTTTCTATTTCTTTTTCATTTAGTCTTGGCAAGTTGTATGTTCCTAGGAATTTATCCATTTCATCTAGTTATTTATCCAATTTGTTCATAAATAATTATTCATAATAGTCCATTATGATCCTTTTTATTTCTGAGATGACTGTCATAATGTCTCCCTTTTCATTTCAGGTTTTATTTGAATCTTCTTTCTTTTATCTTAGTTAATCTAGCTAAGTGTTTGTGGATTGTTTAATATTTTTAATAACTAAGTATTGTGGATTTTTTTCTATCGTTTCTATTCATTTTTTTAATTTCAGTTCTGTTATTTATTATTTTCTTTCTTCTGCTAACTGCAGGTTTAGTTTTTCTTCTTTTTCTTGTTCCTGAGATATATAGTTAGGTTGTTTGTCTGATATCTTTCTTCCTTTTTGTGTAAGCTTTCTCAAAGGGAGAATTTTTTAAAAACAATATGAGAATAATTTTCTATCATCCCTGCCACTTCCAGATATCAAGAAACAAGGAGAAAGTATGAAATGAGATCGGACAATCCTCTGTTTAGAACAGCACATTAATGACTCTAAATATGCTAAACCTGGAAATAAAGATTTGGTGCCTATAGAGATTTTTATAAACAGTGATTTGTAAAGCTGGTCATTCAAAATGGGAGTCAGAGAAAAAGCTCCATTCAAAGAGAATTTGGACATAAATCCTCAACATCGAGGTATGGGGAGCACCTAAGGTTGATTGTTTAATGGCCACAAATACTTCCAAATCCATTGTGTGCAACTCTTTGCAAGGTGACATCGGCATGCCTCCTATCCACAGTTAGAATCTATTTCTCTATCCCTTTGAGTTGGCTTTCTGACTTGCTTTGTCCAATAAAATATGGCAGAAATCACTTTGTGCAAGTTTTGGAGCTTTGAGCGCATGCATCTTCCATGTTCAATATATTGGAACATTGCCTTGAGAATGTCACAGAGGAAACCAGTCTTGCCTACTTAAGGATAAGAAGCCTACTGGAAGAGAATAAAGATGCTTTAGACAATAGTCAGGACCAACATATTAGTGAGTCCTTAAATTTTCAACCCAGCCAACCTCCCAGCTATATGCAATTATATGAGTGGATCTAGGCTAAAACCAGAAGAGAGCCATTCATCTAACTCACCAAGAAACCACTGTTTCTCAAAATTATTATGAAAAGCAGTTAACTGGTGTTTCAAAACACTTAGTTTGGGGCTTATTTGTTATACTGCAAAAGACGATAGATCACAGTAAAACAGAAATATTTAAATTTTTTGAGGTAAACAAAAAATGCAAAAGCCCACTTGTAATCTCTGAAACTCTCTTTCCTAAACACTGAAGACTTAGATATTGGTTATTGAATAGAATCAGAATAATCAAATAGAAAAAATAAAGATGATACAGGCAGGGTAAGAAAGAATGAGCACAGGCTAGAGAGACAAAACAAGGAAATAAAGAGGATCCTTCTTTCACTTATTTTTCTTTTCAGAATAAGTAGTTCTGTGTTCCTCTCTAAATCTTTCAAGATTTTCTTTTACTGGGGATACATTTAATGTGTTCATCTAGAGGAGTAGAAATAGATTATAAGTTCTTAGGGGAAGGAAAATAAAAGAGGAAACCAACACTCAGTGAGCATTTACTATATAATAGGAACTTGTTATTGATTAATATCATTGAATCATCACAACATCCCTGTGCCACGCATATTTTTCCTTATTTCATGAAAGAAGAAACTGCAGCTCAGGGAGATTAAGTCGCTCTCTCAAGTTCACTGATCTAGTAAGTGGTATTGTTTTATTTGTTTCTGTTCCAAAACCCACACCATTTCTACATCCACATGCTAGCTCCCAGACTCTATTGTATTCATTTTGCAATCAGCACTGCTTAGTTTATTTCCTAGAACAATCTAGGTACTCAAAAGGCTCTCTTTGAGGATATTCAGGTGAATAAATCTCACATGACAGCATTTTCATTAATCTTTTTACTCTAGTGTTATTAACATAAATAGTTCTTTGTACACAGCTTGCTTCCTTTATGTGTTCATTAACTCATAACTGAGACATTCATTAATTCATTTAACAAATATGTACTGAGTACCTCATAAGTCCAGCTTTCTGGGCACTAGAAACCCAGTAATGAGAGGACACACACACACACACTCGTTATCTCAGAGGTTCTGACTTCCTAATGATGAGTTTTGGTTACTTCTGCATCTTCCCCAGAGATAGGATGGTGGTAGCGTCAGTTCTTTACATCACTAGCCAAGTTGCCTTCTCATTTGTTTCTCGTCTTAGCCTCCTGATAACACAATGAAGGTAAATAACATGATACTATAATGATACACATTTCTTTGATCCTCCTCAGTAAGGAACAATGGAGTGCCTCTTTCCAGGATTTGACCCCTTGTTTACCTTTAGTGGTTACCATGGTTAGAAAATATATTTGCTACCTGTGGAGAACTTACATTTAGTCTGGTTATAATGGTTTTAACATAATCTTAAAAACGGCAATTATTCTATCACACATATCAAAGCCCCTGGCACTTTAACTTAATTGAAATGTGCATCTAAGTCAGACCACAGTCTCCTAAAGTTTCTATGGCAAATTTGTCAAAAGTTGGAGAGTGTCATTTATTCCCAGCTGTTTCTAAGGTTCACAACTTCCACCCCCCATACGTTGTCTGAGATTCTTGGCTGAGAGAGCTGTTTGTTTCTTTATTTAGCAAAAACTAGCACAGCTCTGCTTAGCAGAGGGACAAGCTGGAATTTGCAAGTCTCTGTGATATCACTCAGGCAATTGCCAACTTGTCACAGGTGTACACAACAAGAGCCCTGGGAAGGAGAAATCTATGGACTCGTGTGGACCTGGATCCTGGGGCTCCATCCAACACATCCCACAGTTGTTCCTGCATCTGTTAAGGAAAATCAGCTTTTAGTGATGGGCAGAGGTGAGGGGTACAGATCCTACTCGCAGCTTATAAGGTGTTCTGAGTCAGCAGTTATAAGCAGAGCTGTTGACAGAATGCTGCCTGATCATTAAGCCATGAAGAAGGGAATGGCAAGAATAACTGGGAAAAGAAAGAAATACAAAACAGTGAGTTTTCTGAGAAGTAGAGAATAAACTGAGAGATTAGTTTTATTTTTAAAAGCTGCTGAGTTGGTCTCACTTCTTTGCTAAGTCTCTTGATTTTTTTCCCCCCAGAAGACTTGAATACCAGACCTGAAAGGTATTCAGGGGGAAATGCTGAGGCTCAGCATACCGACAGGTGGACAGGTTGGTAGCTGAACAGGTATGGCATTTTGGTCTCAGGTCAGCTTTCTATGGGACTTAATTGAATAATATCACCTCTCACTTTTTTTTTTCTTCCCCCTCATTGATCAAGCTGCTTTTGAGAAAAGTGATACTTTGCATATCTGGCTAAGTGCTGTTAACAGCCTCTGCCTGTGGTTTGTTAAAATTAAAAAAAAAAAAAAAAGTGTGATCTTGCCGGAGAAGTAATTTGCTTCTCTCCAACCAATGATGGCTTGTACTTTATGCAAATTGGTATCTAGGGACAACAAATCCCATTTAATACATATGCATAGTTCATAAAAAAAACGACGTGAGAGAAAGAGGAAAAAAAGATAAAGCAACCGAGTCAGCAAAAGAACAGGTTCCGAGGAAATTTATTGTCCCAAATTGGACATTTGTAACAGATGATGTGAACAAGTGTTAACTTTGTTTTCAGCAGCTCTTCACGTACATTCACTAGACATCACACAGATTATGTTTTAAGGATCTGAACTGTAATAAAAAAAAGTGTCTATGGGCTTTAGAGTGTTGTGTTCCATATGGTTAGGGAAGTACGGAGTTATTGCGACAAGCATCTTGTGAAGCTCATTACGCGCGGTGGTGTTAGATGCGAATTGCCGCGCATAGCTATAGGGTAAGTACATGACATCCCACAGTCAGCAGATAGCAACTGGAAATGAAAGATATGAAGGAACAGAGTACAGCTTCAGGGAACATGTTAGACACAACATCTGCTGGTATCAGAACACTGCATTATCAGATCATTGTGGCCATGAATTTTTTATAAAGATACTTGTTTCCCCCCCAAATTGCAACTTTGAAAGTGACATTTTGTACAAAAAGTTTTTTATTGAAGTGTGATGTCAGGAAGAAGTCCAGTGAAGTGATTCATTGCAGAGAGAACCCACACTGGCTGCCCAAGAAAACTCCTTTCTGCAAATGAGAACGATGCCTACTCACAAAATCCATGCTGTAGTGCGTGTACATGGGAATGCATAAGCAAGAAAGTTTCCTAAGCAGAAACATGACGGAGGTGCTTTGGCCTTTCTTACCACTCAGTGTGGGGAATGGTCCATATTCTAGACAACCATTTAACATTCTCTTTTCTCATGTGGACAGAATGTCGGTTACCAGCTCCCATTAAGCAAGGAGGTCATATTCCATCCATTCGCCTCTGTGCTCTGCTTGTTAATGGCAGCCATTAACAAGCCATTCCTTGTCCCAAGAAATCTTGCCATTTCTGCTCTTGTAAGATATTCCCTCATTTCAGGAAACATGTGTAGATGAAAAACTAGCCAAGTTCTGATCTTTGGGAGTAGTGTGTACATTAGTGTCCCTAGTCCTAGGGAGAGGGTAAGATGATGGCCTGAAGGGAAGGAATGAGTGAGTAGATGGTGCTCGCCTTGAAAAGAGTCAAAGGTCCTGATACTTCGGTCCCATTACAGGCTGTCACGTATTTCATCTTGGGAGATACCAATGTGCTTCTAAAGCATCATGGCTCATGGAAGAACCAGACTATCTACATTCATGTTTCTGTTAATGTAGCTCTGGGAAAAGGCATAATTTCACTGATTCAGACCACCCAAATGATGGGGTAGAGGGATAAACATATTTCTTTTCAAAAGCTAAACAAAAGAGGGAACAGAATTGAAAGACAAGTGGTCAGTCCCTGGAATGGATTCTGAAGAACCAAGAGGATGTCTTTTTCTCCACTGTGCAAATGATATTCAATTTGAATTTTTTTTTTCCAGTAAACCATTAGGTTCCTCTTCTAGCCTGTTAAGAGTAGTGACTCTGGATGAGATTAGTGAGAGGCTGGGAAACTCTCAAAAGCCAAATATATTCATAGGAGTAGACATGCAAGAATATCTGTAGAGTAATTGGCAATAGTTTCAGATATGGGAGAAATACGTAAAAGGTACTCATGAGTGAGTAAACACCAACTACAGAGTCTGATACTTCAGTTTCACCTCTGAGCTGTTTGCTCAGCATCCTATCACTTTTCCCTTTCTCTTTTCTTCTTGTTTCTTATTTTTTCTGTTTCATTTTTTTTAAACCAGATTTTAGGTAGGAAAGAGGGTTCCTCTTTCCTTAATAATTTCTGTTCTGCATTTCTTTATGGAAGAGAGAAAAGCTATGACCAACCTAGACAGCATATTAAAAACCAGAGACATTATTCTGCCCACAAAGGTCCATCTAGTCAAAGCTATGGTTTTTCCAGTAGTCATGTATGGATGTGAGAGCTGGACCGTAAAGAAAGCTGAGTGCCAAAGAATTGATGCTTTTGAACTGTGGTGTTGGAGAAGACTCTTGAGAGTCCCTTGGACTGCAAGGAGATCAAACCAGTCAATTTTAAAGGAAATCAGTCCTGAATATTCGTTGGAAGGACTGATACTGAAGCTGAAACTCCAATACTTTGGCCACCCGATGTGAAGAACTGACTCATCTGAAAAGACCCTGATGCTGGAAGACATTGAAGGCAGGAGGAGAAGGGGACGACCAAGGATGAGATGATTGGATGGCATTACTGACTCAATGGATATGAGTTTGAGCGGGCTCCTGGAGTTGGAGATAGACAGGGAAGCCTGGTGTGCTGCAGTCCTGGCTGCAAAGAGTCAGACATGACTGAACTGAACCGAACTGCTGCTGCTGCTGCTAAGTTGCTTCAGTCATGTCTCTGTGCGACCCCATAGACGGCAGCCCACCAGGCTCCCCTGTCTCTGGGATTCTCCAGGCAAGAACACTGGAGTGGGTTGCCATTTCTTTCTCCAGTGCATGAAAGTGAAAAGTGAAAGTGAAGTTGCTCAGTCCTGTCTGACTCTTTGCAACCCCATGGACTGCAGCCTACCAGGCTCCTCTCTCCATGGGATTTTCCAGGCAAGAGTACTGGAGTGGGGTGCCATTGCTTTACACAAAAATACCCGCTGGGAAAAGGACTTATTCTCTACTATTCTCTGTGAGAGTTTGAATGAACCATCAATAAACACAGGAGGGCCTGAAAAATCATTTATTCATTGATCCACCAAATATTTCTTGAGCACTAGTTACCATGAACAACCCTTCTGCTGAAAACAACTAAATTGTTTTATATCTGTATTCATTTTGAAAAATATTTACAAGCAGCAAATCAATAAGTAAAATTCAGAAGAAAGGAAGAACAAAGAGAGTTAAGTAACCCTGAATCTGTCTTTGTCTTGAGAACATTTGCTGCTCTAAGTAAATTTGGCTTTTGCTTTCTTGATCTTTGAGGGAATGGGGAAAGCAAAGTCTAGGGGTCACCCAGAGTGGGAAATCTAATATGAGACACTCCTACATAGAACCAATCCTTCTGAGGGCCACATATTCAATGTAATATAAAGCACAAGTAAACACATCTCAGTAAAAAGCCCACTGTTGGCCCAAAATCCTTGCAAAAAGAAGACAAGTAAAATTGCATCTCTGGAAACTGCAGAGGATGGAAGAGGGATATTTTCTACTAAAAGTCCTAACTACAAACCAGTTATAACATGATTATGTCAGTCAAAATTCATATTCATACTGTATTGGTGTCCAGAACATGAGTGCATGCGTGTGTGTGCATGCACACACACACACACACACACACACACATGCGTGCGCACACACACAATGCATGCACAGAGGCACAAGGACTTAGGTAAAAATTCTAGCCCAGTGGCAGAAACAGGACAGTTTTCTCTAACCGAATGCATCTTTCATATAGGCCTCCAAGACATCCTTACAAATAAACTATTAAGAAATATGTACAAAAGGCACAAGAAAATAAGATACCATAAGTGCTGCTGCTGCTAAGTCGCTTCAGTCGTGTCTGACTCTGTGCGACCCCAGAGACGGCAGCCCACCAGGCTCCCCCGTCCCTGGGATTCTCCAGGCAAGAACACTGGAGTGGGTTGCCACTACCTTCTCCAATGCATGAAAGTGAAAAGTGAAAATGAAGTCGCTCAGTTGTGTCCGACTCTTGGCGACCCCATGGACTGCAGCCCACCAGGCTCCTCCATCCATGGGATTTTCCAGGCAAAAGTACTGGAGTGGGATGCCGTTGCCTTCTCCGTCCATAAGTGAGAATCATTAAAATTTTTGGACTATGTAATCAGGAAAAGTCTTCAAAAAGTAAATCTGATATTGAATATAAAATATTTTTCTGTAATAAAAATCTTAGAAAGAGAATAGGAGACTTAAATTATCATAAAGGTAAATATTATAAAAATATAAAAGCATATATAAACAAGAAACAAATTGAACTTAATATAAAGAAAAAAAATTCGTGAGCTAAAAGGTATAGCTGAATAGAAGCAAAGAGATGCAAAACATTTAAAAAATTAAATCATTTAGATCTTTGGCCCATTTTTTGATTGGGTCATTTATTTTTCTGGAGTTGAGCTGTAGGAGTTGCTTGTATATTTTTGAGATTAGTTGTTTGTTGGTTGCTTCATTTGCTATTATTTTCTCCCATTCTGAAGGCTGTCTTTTCACCTTGCTAATAGTTTCCTTTGATGTGCAGAAGCTTTTAAGTTTAATTAGGTCCCATTTGTTTATTTTTGCTTTTATTTCCAATATTCTGGGAGGTGGGTCATAGAGGATCCTGCTGTGATGTATGTCAGAGAGTGTTTTGCCTATGTTCTCCTCTAGGAGTTTTATAGTTTCTGGTCTTACGTTGAGATCTTTAATCCATTTTGAGTTTATTTTTGTATATGGTGTTATTTCTCCAAAGAAGACATACAGATGGCTAACAAACACATGAAAAGATGCTCAACATCACTCATTATCAGAGAAATGCAAATCAAAACCACTATGAGGTACCATTTCACACCAGTCAGAATGGCTGCGATCCAAAAGTCTACAAATAATAAATGCTGGAGAGGGTGTGGAGAAAAGGGAACCCTCTTACACTGTTGGTGGGAATGCAAACTAGTACAGCCACTATGGAGAACAGTGTGGAGATTCCTTAAAAAACTGGAAATAGAACTGCCTTATGATCCAGCAATCCCACTGCTGGGCATACACACTGAGGAAACCAGAAGGGAAAGAGACACGTGTACCCCAATGTTCATCGCAGCACTGTTTATAATAGCCAGGACATGGAAGCAACCTAGATGTCCATCAGCAGATGAATGGATAAGAAAGCAGTGGTACATATACACAATGGAGTATTACTCAGCCATTAAAAAGAATACATTTGAATCAGTTCTAATGAGGTGGATGAAACTGGAGCCTATTATACAGAGTGAAGTAAGCCAGAAGGAAAAACACCAATACAGTATACTAACGCATATATATGGAATTTAGAAAGATGGTAACAATAACCCTGTATACGAGACAGCAAAAGAGACACTGATGTATAGAACAGGCTTATGGACTCTGTGGGAGAGGGACAGGGTGGGAAGATTTGGGAGAATGGCATTGAAACATGTGAAATGTCATGTATGAAATGAGATGCCAGTCCAGGTTCAATGCACGATGCTGGATGCTTGGGGCTGGTGCACTGGGACGACCCAGAGGGATGGTATGGGGAGGGAGGAGGGAGGAGGGTTCAGGATGGGTTCTTAAATTTGTAAGGAATATATTAAATTAAAAAAATAAATAAATAAAAAGTCAAAAAAAAATTAAATCAAAATGAAGGAGCAAAAAGTTCTAAAATATGCCTAATTGACAAGAGGGAAGGGGGCTCAAGCAGTATTCAAAACTATAGTTTTTTTAGAATTTTCCAGAACATATTTTCAAAATTCTCATATTCATGACCAGATGAATCCTAGCCAGAAAAATATGTACCTAGTTACATGAAACTCAGAAGCACAAAACATAAATATATTAAAATACCAAGAGAAACATTAGAACCATCAATGGTTTAATGAACCGACAGCTAACTTCTCAACAGTGACAATGAAAACCAGAATACAGTGTGATAATATCTTCAGTGTGCTCAGAGAAAATAACTTTCAACCATGATTTTATGCTAATCAAAATAATTTTCATTTTTTTAGCTTTGAGATATAATTGACGTATAATGTTGTATAAGTCTAAAGTATACAATGTGGTGATTTGATATATGTATATATTGTGAAATGATTACTGCATTTAAGTTAGTTAACACATCCATTACCTTACCTACTTACAATTTTTGTGTACATGTTGAGAACTTTTGAGATGTACTCTCTGAGCAACTTTCATATATGTGGCACGGTATTGTTAGCTATAGTCACTGTACTGTACATTATATCCCCAGAACCTATTTATATATTAACTAGAAGTTTGTACTTTCAGCCATTCTTCCACCATGCTCCTCTGGTGCCTGACAACCACCAATCTACTCTATTTCTATCTACTCTATTTCTATCAGCTGAGTTTTTTAGATTCCACATGTAAGTGAGATCGTGTAGTATTTGTCCTTCTATGTCTGACTTATTACACATATATAACACATTTTCTTTATCCACTCATCCACTGATAGACATATCAGTTGTTTCCTTGTCTTAGCTATTGAAATAGTGTTGTAATGAGCATGGAGGTACAGATATCTCTTCATGGTAGTGATTTCAGTTCAGTTCAGTCACTCAGTGGATAGTGATTCAATTTCCTTCAAATACGAAATTCCAGAAATGAAATCACTAGATCATGTTATAGTTCTATGTTTAATTTTTTGAGGAATCTCTATGCTGTTTTCTATAATGGCTGCACCAGTTTACATTCCCACCAAATGTTATTTCCATTTTAAGGTATTATCAACCAATTTCTATTTTAGTAAACTTTTTCCCTAGGAACATTAAATTTTATAGATATCCTTTAGAATCTCTAGGGTGGGTGATCATATGGTTTTTATTATTTATTAATTTGACAAATTATATGAATAGATTTTTTGATATGAAGGACTGTTTTCCTAGCATAAGATCCACTTAGTTAGACAGTATTCTTTTTGAATTTTATTCTGCAGTTTTTTCTGTGAGATTTTATTTAGGATCTTTGCATTGATATTCATGAGATATTGGTTTGGAGTTTCCTTTTTACATGAAATCATTTTCAGTTTTTGGTATTAATATTATATTCAATACATATGAAGAATGTGGAAATATTGGAGTTATCCACTCCTGAAAGCTTTTACTTGTGAACATGTCTAGACTTGGTACTTTATGGAGAGCAATAACGTGAGAACTATGTGGCTTGGACAAATGTAGAAAGAAGACAGACTTTTCATTTTTGTTTTTTAACAGCTTTGTTGAGCTAAAATGTACATGTATATATCATAATGTTCACTCACTTCCTGTATGCAATTCAATTCAACATTTAAAGTTGTGCAACCATCATCATAATCTAATTGTAGAATATTTTCATTATTCCCTCCCATTCAAAAAACTCAAACCAATTAGTAGTCACTACTCTATTCCACCTTTTGCCCCTACAACCAGTCCTGGACAACCACTTATCTAATTTCTGTCTCTTTAGATTTGCCTATTCTGGACATTAAAAAAAAAAAGTTTCATACAACAGGTAGTGCTTCCTTCATAGCCCAATGCTTTTGAGGTTTGTCCATGTTGTCGTCTTTATCAGTGCTTCATTTCTTAATATTCCAAATTATATCATACTGTATAGATATATCACACTTTATTTATCCAGTCAGTAGTTGATGGGCATTTGAATCGTTTCTACTTGTTTTCACTTTTGACTATCATGGGTAATACTACTATAAATATTTGTACAAACTTCTTGTGGACATATGTTTTCAATTTTCCTTAGGTGTACACTTAGGCAGCTATAGAGTATTTGTAAGCCTTTGGGAACATTCACTTAGAAATTTAAAAGTTGAGATACTCAAGGGCTAAATAATTGGGAGCTATTTAATATCTAAAGGTTTTTGGCAATACATAGGGAGACATCAGATGGATTACCTGGGCTATATTGTAACTCTATGTTTAACTTTCTGAGGAACTCCTGAACTATTTTCCAAAGCAGCTGCACCATTTTGTATTCCCTTTTGTGTTCAGCAGTGTTTAAGGGTTTTCTGAATTCCTCAAATCCTCATCAATACTTGTTGTTGTTCATCATTTGGATTGCATCCATTCTGATGGGTATGAAGTAGCATCTCATTGTGGATTTGATTTGCCATTTCCTTAATAACTAATGACGTTGAGCATTTCTTCATGTGTTTATTACCATTCATATATCTTCTTTGAAAATAGCCATTTAATTCAACATCATAACGGTTTACCCTATATATCTTCTAAAAGCTTTATAGTTTTAACTAATTTTATTTCTATGATCCACTTTGAGTTAATTTTTATGTAATGATGTGACATAGTGGTTCAAATTTATTCTTTTGCAAATTTACCCAGATTTATTCATTTGTCCCAGATATAAACTTTTGAAATTTTGTTTGTATTTAATTGTGTAAACGTATTCAGAAAAATACTTGGATAAGTTAAGAGAAAAGAGGAAAATCCTTCACAAAACAAAATAGAGAATGTCATTATCATAGGAGAATAGATATGACATGTTTTTCCAGAAGTAGATGTCATTTTATTCTTTCTTCAAATTCCCCAAACTATCCATTACAAAAAGTGTTATCCAATAAGGTAATTTTTGAAAATAGCTCACAATATGTACAATAGGATATCCTACAATCATTAATAAAGGAGATGTTTATACATGCACAAACAGGGAAATGCTCCAGAATACATTGTGATAAAAGTTGCAGAGAAGTGTTTATATAATGCAAATGTCAGTGTGAAAATTATATAATGCATGTATGCAAATGTATAGAACATTTCTATAAGGACTTACATAGAATAATAGTTATAAAATTAGTAAAGTGCATGCCCTGGATAGAATAATAGATGACCAGGGAGTTGAGAGAGGTGAAAACTTGTTTTACTCAATGCCATTTTGCACTTTGTAGATTGGAAAAATGCATATGTCTTGCATAGTTAAAACTTAATAAAAGTTAATCAACTTGATAGTTATGTCCCACTCTGCATCCCCATAGACTGTAGCCCACTAAGCTCCTCTGTCCAAGGAATCTTTCAGATAAGAGTACTGGACTGGGTTGCCATTTCCTCCTCCAGGGGAATTTTCCCAACCCCAGGATTGACCCTGCATCTCTCGCATCTCCTAACTTGCAGGTGGATTCTTTACCACTGCACCTCCTGGGAAGCCCCCAAATTGGCTTATTAGCTTTATTTAATTTTAATAGAGAACATATTTCTCAAAGTTTTCTCTGAGTTATTGATTGTAGAACTCTAAAATATTTTGTATACACAAATAATTCAGAAAAAGTTAGTGCAAATTCCTTGAGCATCCTAACACTGCAGCCAGAACTCACTCAGTATTGAACAAAACTCAAAAAATACCCAAAGAGATCACATACTCTTCTTAAAGGGAACTTGATGCATCAGCACACACTTTTTCACAAATCTCAGAACATTCAAACAGAAACCACACCTTGTGTTTTGAGAGAGGTACAATTTTACAAGCCAAGGAGTCCTGAATCATATTATTCAAGAAGACAGTAATTAAAGTTATGGATTTTATTTACTTCCTTGAAGGGAAGATATGGATGTTTGGGAAAGCATTTTCTAACATTCTTTTGAGGCTAATGCCAGAGAGCAAAACCATTTATCCCCAGTACTATGAGTTACACCTAATACTGTCTCTTTTAGTCAGCTGGGCTAATGGACCCACTGATCTGATCTAACACGGCAGCCTCTAATGCTCTCAAACTAGTTTACAAATGCTGTCTAAATGTTCTCTCCAACATGGCCATTTTCCAAGATATCTCTGTTACTCCAAAAGAAAGAATGTGTGTATACATATATGTATACACACGTACATTACACACACACACACACACACACAGACATATCTGTATGTGTTTATTACAATGTCTTGATTGCCTCAGACATTTTAATCTATCTCATGTATTGTACACTTGAAAACCACTATTTTTAGTCTGAATTTTATTTTAAAGTTTACAAATTGTAAGGATAAAAGCTTGATGCGAATGAAGAATGTTTGGCTGTATTCTTACATCCTGTTACCAATTTGCTCCAAATTGGTGTATGTATATATATCTATATCTATATCTATCTATCTATATATCTATATATCTATATATAGCAGTGGATATTTAACAGCGAATGACTAATTCCTTTCAATCAGAAGCCTGAACTCTTCAAGCACAGGGTGTGAAAACTTAGGCAGTTAGTTTTAAAGAGCCAAAGAAATTTACAAATGCAGTTACCTGTTGTTAAATCCCATGATTGGGAACAAAGAGAGGACTTCTTTACATATTATTCACCCTACTGCTGAGTATGTCCATCTAAAAGCTGTGACTGATGATGTCACCAAAACAAAGGAGTGCATTTAGTCTAATAAGCCAACTTGAAGAGACATTGAAAGGTTGAAATTATGTATGGCAGAAGACAATTATGCAAACCAAATGATTCTTTAATTAGTAATGAGATCCATCATGGGCAAAAGAGAAAGGATTATAGGATGGAAAGCCTTGTGATTTACTCTGTGTGTGTCCATATATGCTTGCAGTGTATATATTTTGGAATATAAATGATATATGCACAGTGTGAGTGCCATGGCTTCTGAATCTATGAGCTCATGACTGAGCTCATGACTCATTCATCCACTGGGTGGATAAATGTCTAGAATGTAAGGATTGTTTCTTAAGTGATAGAATTCATTGCTTGGTGCCTGAAGCCATATGGTTTTCTTATTATGGGGAAAAATGGCATTTAATTGATTTGCAATCTATATTCCCTTATTTTCAAATATAACTAGTTGCTTTATGCTGGCCTAATTTAATTTTTTAAAATATTAAATCAAACATAGAAGTCCATAAATTTCTTTATGTGTGTAAGGCAATACTCATATATTAACATCAATGTAAATGCATAAACTAACAAAATACTATTTGCTGTACTTTTAAATGTTTCCCAGTCTTTGGATGAACAACTGATTTTAACAAGCAAGTTACATTTGTTTCCAAATTTTAGATCTTTTCAATCACAGTGGTTTTCAAACTATGTTTCATAAAACCCACATGCTCAGTGTGACTTCTCCATCTTCCTTCTCCCCTCTTTTTAACTGTGATCAGGCGTGGGAAGTAAAGGAAACAAGGAGACAGGGCTCTAGCCCAGAGAGCTACAGCCTTTGGTGGGGAGGAGGTAAGAGGGTTTATTTTATGTCTCTGTTTAAGCAAAAGTGTTCTATGGTTATAAATCATTTTAAAACTACTCTTAAGAAAAAATATGAAATTCTTAACTCATACAAGAAACAAAAAAATAAAACTTATGCTACAGAAGTACAGGAAAGAAATCTTTGGGTAATTTTTAAAATATTTTTCAGTGACTGAAATAAAGCCTGTATCAGAAAAAAAAATGGCAGACTTAAGAGTATATTAAACTTCTACACATACAAAATAACATTTAAAAATTGTAAATATTCAAAGTAAAACCTTTTAAATGCTAAAGATGGAAATGTTGTAATATTCATTAAAAGACAACATATTATTATTAATATCTACAATAAATAAAGACCTCTTTAACATGTATTCAAGAGCAAGTAACTAGATTTAAAACAGCAAAAGCTATTAACAAGAAATTCACCAGAGAATGAAATCACTCTTCCTGATTTAAAAATATTACAAAGCTACAATGATGAAAACAGTACAGTATTGGCAGCAAAACAGAGACACAGACCAGTGGAAAAGGATATAGAGCCTGGAAACAAATCCACACTTATATGATCAACTGATCTCAACAAAGGTGCTGAAAAAAATACCTAAGGAAAGAGCAGTATCGTCAACCAGTGGTGCTGGGAAAACTGGATATCCATATGCAAAGTGGCAACACTCTATCCCTTTTAAGAAAAAATCATTTTGAAATGCAGTAAGACTTAACAAAAAGATCTGAATCTATAAAACTCCTGGAAGAAAAAATAAAGAAAAATCTCATTAACATTGGTCTTGGACATTATTTCTTGGCTATGACACCAAAAGCACAGATAATAAAAGCAAAAACAGACAAGTGAAACTACACCAAACTAAAACCCTGCAGAGCAAAGGAAACAATCAAAAGGGTCAAAAGACAGCCTACAGAGTCAGAGAAGATATTTACAAGCCACCTATCTAAAAAACAGCTTTTGTATTTTTCTGTCCAAAATTTATAAGAAATTTTCTACAACTCAAAAGCAAACAAACAAAACCTGATTTAAAAATGAGCACAGGACTTGAATATGTATTTCTCCAAAGAAGACAAACACAAGGCCAGCATGTATACAGAAAGGTACAAACCATTAATCATCAGAGAAATGAGAATTAAAAGCACAGTGAGGTACTATCCCCAACCTGTTAAGATGACCATTGTCAAAAACAAAACAAAATGCAATAAATTTTCATAAGGATGTAGAGAAAAGGGAACGCTTGTACAGTGTTGGTGGAATGCAAAATGATGAGGAACCTGTGGAAAGCAATGTTGAATTTCCTCAAAAACTCATAAATATACTATTATGCATGTGTAGTCGCTCAGTTGTATCTGACTCCTTGCAGCCCCATGGACTGTAGGCCACCATGCTCCTCTGTCCATGGGATTCTCCAGGCAAGAATAATGGAGTGGGTAGCCATTTCCTTCTCCAGGGGATCTTTCCAACCCAGTGATCGAACCCAGGCTTCCCACATTGAAGTCAGATTCTTTACCACCTGAGTCACTGGGGAAGCCCATTTGTTATATAGAAGTAGATAAATAATACATGATATTTTATGGTAACATTATTTGTAATAGTGAAAAATCAGAAAAAATTTAAATTTCCATCAATAAGTGTATGGTTGAATAAATTGTGATTATACTATGAGATATTACATAATTATTAAATTAACAAGGTAGCTCTGTGTTTTCTAAAATGAAATATTTTTCTAGTTCAGTTCAGTTCAGTCGCTCAGTCATGTCCGACTCTTCGAGACCCCGTGAATCACAGCACGCCAGGCCTCCCTGTCCATCACCAACTCCTGGAGTTCACTCAGACTCACGTTCAATGAGTCAGTGATGCCATCCAGTGATTTCATCCTCTGTTGTCCCCTTCTCCTCCTGCCCCCAATCCTTCCCAGCATCAGAGTCTTTTCCAATGAGTCAACTCTTCCCATGAGGTGGCCAAAGTACTGGAGTTTCAGCTTTAGCATCATTCCTTCCAAAGAAATCCCAGAGCTGATCTCCTTCAGAATGGACTGGTTGGATCTCCTTGCAGTCCAGGGGACTCTCAAGAGTCTTCTCCAACACCACAGTTCAAAAGCATCAATTCTTCGGCGCTCAGCCTTCTTCACAGTCCAATTCTCACATCCATACATGACCGCAGGAAAAACCATAGCCTTGACTAGAGGGACCTTTGTTGGCAAAGTAATGTCTCTGCTTTTGAATATGCTATCTAGGTTGGTCATAACTTTTCTTACAAGGAGTAAGCGTCTTTTAATTTCATGGCTGCAGTCACCATCTGCAGTGATTTTGGAGCCCAAAAAAATAAAGTCTGACACTGTTTCCCCTGTTTCCCCATCTATTTCCCATGAAGTGATGGGACCGATGCCATGATCTTAGTTTTCTGAATATTGAGCTTTAAGCCAACTTTTTCACTCTCCACTTTCACTTTCATCAAGAGGCTTTTGAGTTCCTCTTCACTTTCTGCCATAAGGGTGGTGTCATCTGCATATCTGAGGTTGTTGATATTTCTCCCGGCAATCTTGATTCCAGCTTGTGTTTCTTCCAGTCCAGCATTTCTCATGATGTACTCTGCATAGAAGTTAAATAAGCAGGGTGACAAGATACAGCCTTGACGTACTCCTTTTCCTATTTGGAACCAGTCTGTTGTTTCATGTCCAGTTCTAACTGTTGCTTCCTGACCTGCATACAGATTTCTCAAGAGGCAGGTCAGGTGGTCTGGTATTCCGATCTCTTTCAGAATTTCCCACAGTTTATTGTGATCCACACAGTCAAAGGCTTTGGCATAATCAATAAAGCAGAAATAAATGTTTTAGGAAATATTAAATAATAAAGCTATCAAAATATATATTGTACTAATATTGATAGTAAAATACATTTTATACTTATAGTTTACATATACATATATATGTATCTGTATTCTTTTGTCAGTTATCTGTAAAATTACAGATATCTGTAATTTTATATGCTTTCAGAAATCTTTGTAACAGAGGATTGGACTGAAGGAAGTAGCAAGGAGATTTAATTTTATGTACTTCTATATATTTGGAATTTTTTAATAACAAACATGTATATTTTTGAGATTAGTTGTTTGTCGGTTGCTTCATTTGCTATTATTTTCTCCCATTCTGAAAGCTGTCTTTTCACCTTGCTAATAGTTTCCTTTGATGTGCAGAAGCTTTTAAGGTTAATTAGGTCCCATTTGTTTATTTTTGCTTTTATTTCCAATATTCTGGGAGGTGGGTCATAGAGGATCCTGCTGTGATGTATGTCAGAGAGTGTTTTGCCTATGTTCTCCTCTAGGAGTTTTATAGTTTCTGGTGTTACATTGAGATCTTTAATCCATTTTGAGTTTATTTTTGTGTATGGTGTTAGAAAGTGGTCTAGTTTCATTCTTTTACAAGTGGTTGACCAGATTTCCCAGCACCACCTGTTAAAGAGATTGTCTTTATTTATTTATTTTTTAATTTTTTTAATTTTTTTTTTTTTACTTATTTTTTTCTAATTTTATTTTATTTTTAAACTTTACGTAATTGTATTAGTTTTGCCAAATATCAAAATGAATCTGCCACAGGTATACATGTGTTCCCCATCCCGAACCCTCCTCCCTCCTCCCTCCCCATACCATCCCTCTGGGCCATCCCAGTGCACCAGCCCCAAGCATCCAGCATCGTGCATCGAACCTGGACTGGCAACTCGTTTCTTACATGATATTTTACATGTTTCATTGCCATTCTCCCAAATCTTCCCACCCTCTCCCTCTCCCACAGAGTCCATAAGACTGTTCTATACATCAGTGTCTCTTTTGCTGTCTTGTACACCGGGTTATTGTTACCATCTTTCTAAATTCCATATATATGCGTTAGTATACTGTATTTATGTTTTTCCTTCTGGCTTACTTCACTCTGTATAACAGGCTCCAGTTTCATCCACCTCATTAGAACTGATTCAAATGTATTCTTTTTAATGGCTGAGTAATACTCCATTGTGTATATGTACCACTGCTTTCTTATCCATTCATCTGCTGATGGACATCTAGGTTGCTTCCATGTCTTGGCTATTATAAACAGTGCTGCGATGAACATTGGGGTACACGTGTCTCTTTCCCTTCTGGTTTCCTCAGTGTGTATGCCCAGCAGTGGGATTGCTGGATCATAAGGCAGTTCTATTTCCAGTTTTTTAAGGAATCTCCACACTGTTCTCCATAGTGGCTGTACTAGTTTGCATTCCCACCAACAGTGTAAGAGGGTTCCCTTTTCTCCACACCCTCTCCAGCATTTATTATTTGTAGACTTTTGGATCGCAGCCATTCTGACTGGTGTGAAATGGTACCTCATAGTGGTTTTGATTTGCATTTCTCTGATAATGAGTGATGTTGAGCATCTTTTCATGTGTTTGTTAGCCATCTGTATGTCTTCTTTGGAGAAATGTCTATTTAGTAGTTTGGCCCATTTTTTGATTGGGTCATTTATTTTTCTGGAGTTGAGCTGTAGGAGTTGCTTGTATATTTTTGAGATTAGTTGTTTGTCGGTTGCTTCATTTGCTATTATTTTCTCCCATTCTTAAGGCTGCCTTTTCACCTTGCTAATAGTTTCCTTTGATGTGCAGAAGCTTTTAAGGTTAATTAGGTCCCATTTGTTTATTTTTGCTTTTATTTCCAATATTCTGGGAGGTGGGTCATAGAGGATCCTGCTGTGATGTACGTCGGAGAGTGTTTTGCCTATGTTCTCCTCTAGGAGTTTTATAGTTTCTGGTCTTATGTTGAGATCTTTAATCCATTTTGAGTTTATTTTTGTGTATGGTGTTAGAAAGTGGTCCAGTTTCATTCTTTTACAAGTGTTTGACCAGATTTCCCAGCACCACTTGTTAAAGAGATTGTCTTTAATCCATTGTATATTCTTGCCTCCTTTGTCAAAGATAAGGTGTCCATATGTGCGTGGATTTATCTCTGGGCTTTCTATTTTATTCCATTGATCAATATTTCTGTCTTTGTGCCAGTACCATACTGTCTTGATAACTGTGGCTTTGTAGTAGAGCCTGAAGTCAGGTAGGTTGATTCCTCCAGTTCCATTCTTCTTTCTCAAGATCGCTTTGGCTATTTGAGGTTTTTTGTATTTCCATACAAATTGTGAAATTATTTGTTCTAGCTCTGTGAAGAATACTGTTGGTAGCTTGATAGGGATTGCGTTGAATCTATAAATTGCTTTGGGTAGTATACTCATTTTCACTATATTGATTCTTCCAATCCATGAACATGGTATATTTCTCCATCTATTAGTGTCCTCTTTGATTTCTTTCACCAGTGTTTTATAGTTTTCTATATATAGGTCTTTAGTTTCTTTAGGTAGATATATTCCTAAGTATTTTATTCTTTCCGTTGCAATGGTGAATGGAATTGTTTCCTTAATTTCTCTTTCTGTTTTCTCATTATTAGTGTATAGGAATGCAAGGGATTTCTGTGTGTTGATTTTATATCCTGCAACTTTACTATAGTCATTGATTATTTCTAGTAATTTTCTGGTGGAATCTTTAGGGTTTTCTATGTAGAGGATCATGTCATCTGCAAATAGTGAGAGTTTTACTTCTTCTTTTCCAATTTGGATTCCTTTTATTTCTTTTTCTGCTCTGATTGCTGTGGCCAAAACTTCCAAAACTATGTTGAATAGTAATGGTGAAAGTGGGCACCCTTGTCTTGTTCCTGACTTTAGAGGAAATGCTTTCAATTTTTCACCATTGAGGATAATGTTTGCTGTGGGTTTGTCATATATAGCTTTTATTATATTGAGGTATGTTCCTTCTATTCCTGCTTTCTGGAGAGTTCTTATCATAAATGGATGTTGAATTTTGTCAAAGGCTTTCTCTGCATCTATTGAGATAATCATATGGTTTTTATTTTTCAATTTGTTAATGTGGTGTATTACATTGATTGTTTTGCGGATATTGAAGAATCCTTGCATCCCTGGGATAAAGCCCACTTGATCATGGTGTATGATCTCAAAACTAATCTCAAAAATATACAAGCAACTCCTACAGCTCAACTCCAGAAAAATAAATGACCCAATCAAAAAATGGGCCAAACTACTAAATAGACATTTCTCCAAAGAAGACATACAGATGGCTAACAAACACATGAAAAGATGCTCAACATCACTCATTATTAGAGAAATGCAAATCAAAACCACTATGAGGTACCATTTCACACCAGTCAGAATGGCTGCGATCCAAAAGTCTACAAATAATAAATGCTGGAGAGGGTGTGGAGAAAAGGGAACCCTCTTACACTGTTGGTGGGAATGCAAACTAGTACAGCCACTATGGAGAACAGTGTGGAGATTCCTTAAAAAACTGGAAATAGAACTGCCTTATGATCCAGCAATCCCACTGCTGGGCATACACACTGAGGAAACCAGAAGGGAAAGAGACACGTGTACCCCAATGTTCATCGCAGCACTGTTTATAATAGCCAGGACATGGAAGCAACCTAGTTGTCCATCAGCAGATGAATGGATAAGAAAGCAGTGGTACATATACACAATGGAGTATTACTCAGCCATTAAAAAGAATACATTTGAATCAGTTCTAATGAGGTGGATGAAACTGGAGCCTGTTATACAGAGTGAAGTAAGCCAGAAGGAAAAACATAAATACAGTATACTAACGCATATATATGGAATTTAGAAAGATGGTAACAATAACCCGGTGTACGAGACAGCAAAAGAGACACTGATGTATAGAACAGTCTTATGGACTCTGTGGGAGAGGGAGAGGGTGGGAAGATTTGGGAGAATGGCAATGAAACATGTAAAATATCATGTAAGAAACGAGTTGCCAGTCCAGGTTCGATGCACGATGCTGGATGCTTGGGGCTAGTGCACTGGGATGACCCAGAGGGATGGTATGGGGAGGGAGGAGGGATGAGGGTTTAGGATGGGGAACACATGTATACCTGTGGCAGATTCATTTTGATATTTGGCAAAACTAATACAATTATGTAAAGTTTAAAAATAAAATAAAATTTAAAAAAAATAACAAACATGTTTTATGTATCTGTGTTTCCTCATATGACTTCATTTTAAAATTTAAACTCATGAAAAATAAATGAAGTAGTATACTTTTAGGAGCTTTCATTGTTGATATTAACTAATTACTAAGATGTAAAAGACAAGAATATAAAGTCAAAATGCATAATTAACTTTTTGGCTTTGAAAAAGCAAGTGAAATGACTGTTAGTATGATTATAAGCCAGGTAGTTTTATGCGTTTCTACAGTTACTGCTTACCTGTCTGTCAAATGGGACTGTGGATCTCAAGAGGTGACCTTGGGAAAAAAAGAGGTTGACTTGGCTCAAATACACCAATGAAACTGGACAAAGTTCAGAATCCATACCAAATGCCAGATGGACTATGGGTCGATACTGACATCTTCATGTACAAAGGACAGCACATTAAAGAAGGGGATGAAATAGATGTCTACCTGTGGGAGCTATTGATTAGGTTTAATGCTAGGGCTTTCATCCTGTTATGCTGCATGTAATATGCTGAGGATTTCAGAAAAAAATAATGCATGGGCTATCCCAAGTACTAGAGGTCAAAAGGGAGTGGATAATAGAATTTGAATAAAAAGGAAAAATTGATTAACTGATAGTGATTATTAGGCAAGGTTACAGAAGGCAATGTTACAACTAGCAGAGCATTGCTAAAGGACAATCAGCTCTTAATACAAAGCCACCTGAATCAACCTGAAGATTCAAGTGACCAAGGCAAATTTTAATTGGGATTACAAACATCACTTTGTGAAACATGGCTTAAGTTTTCCTTAGAATGTTTATGCAAACCTTTATGTTTTTCTTTCTAAGGTTTCTTACAAAGAGTTCTAAAAAATTCTTTTATTCCAGTTTATAGATTTTCCTTATTTTAATGTTCTCCTCTCTGGTGTAAGCATATTATAAATGGAATTAACTACATTACTAATGCTTTTAATCTGATTTTACTGGTTCCTAGGGCTGATGACTAGGAATCAGCATGTATATCATTAAAAGAAAAACACAGTTATATGGAGATTAAATTACATATCTAAATAAACACATTTATCCATGTGCCTTGTTCAGTATGCCAATTAACCATAGCAGATAGCCCTGACTAAACCTCTTCAAAAATAAAGTAGCTTGACAACAGTTTTTCTGACCACTGGAATTTTCTTGATGTATGAACTGGAGAGAAGAGCCCATAATTTGATGTATTCTTTGTTTATAATTCCTGAATTTTAGGCTGGAACTATATATTTTGGGGGCACTACATACATTTTTATGACTAATCAGATGTAAGAAATAATTGAGATTTTTTAATTCACTTAAATCAGTTGCTGAGCAATCATGTGGGTTGCTGCAGTCGATTTGATCTGGTAATTCAAGACAAGTGAAGTATTAATACATACTGGGCGCTGTTGATTGAAAGTCCTCTGAGGCCATAACTTTGGACCTGGTGACACATGAAGAAAGAAATGGTAGAGCTTAAGCTGAGAATTTTAAAGAAGGAATTAAAAGGAGAAGATGACATAGCCCAAAAGATGAGAACCAGCTCCTAAAATCACGGTGAACTTCTGCCTCAACTTACCTTTTCTTATATTTACTTTGGAGGAGTTCCAAATTCTGTACTATGTCATTCATAAATCATCTTATCATGAATGGCCTTCTCTTCCAATCATCTATCAAATATCTTCATCAACTCAGACACACCAGTGACCTGCCCTGAGCACGACTTTGTGAGGAATCCTGTTTGTCTCCTTCCCTCTAATTACAGTATTTCCTGAGCTAGTCAATAGGCAGCAACTCTTTTCTTGGCCATTGCCCTTCTTGTTACTTTGGATTATTATTTACATTTTGTGTTATCATTGACTTTTTTACATTACAAGTACATGAGATGCTTTTGGAGTGCAACTGATTGTGCTTTTGTCTTTTCTTGCTTTTTTGCCCATCCCCACTTCCCTACCACCACTGAGCCTGTCACCATGCCTTAGACTAGGAAATCCTCATCATGTACTTATTGTTCTATAATTTAAAAACCTTGGTATAGTTGCACCCTTTGAGAACTTCACAACTTTGTTGAGGCAGGACTTTATTTGCACCTCGAAAATGTTTTACTACTGTTATAAAGGCAAAGGCAAAAGAAGGGGAAATATGTTTAATTAACAATAATTGAATTTTCATAATACTGTTTAATCTTCTAGATATGCTTATGAAGAGATGGGTATTATTATTTTTTTTCTACTACAGATGAGGAAACCAGCCTGAGAGAGGTCAAGCAATTTGCCTAAACTTGAAATGATTTTAAGTGGTTGGGCTGATTCAAACCTAGGTTAGTAGCCTCTGGGCCATTTCAACAATAAATAACATTAGAGAGACTGCATTAACATCCTGCGAAGTAAGACGACCACTAAGGGACTGAGGAGTGATGAAAGCATATAGCAATGGGTCATGAATCAGGAAAGGCTTCCAGAATGAGGGAACAGAAAATGGAGGAAAAGCGGGGGAATGCAGCACTGAAAAACAGAGGATCCAGTAAGTGGAGCACATTAATAAAGAAAAGAAAAGACATTTGCCATTAAGTCTGTAGAAATATTTCCAGTTGGTTTCCAGTCTCCTCATATTTTCTATCCAGCCAAACAGCAATAAAGGTATGTGATTATATAATATATAACAACATATATATTAAATTGCTAGGAATCAGATTTCTGATTTGATAACACTTGGTATGAAAATAACAATTATTACTCTTCACTTATCTAGCTCTGAAGAGTGTACACAGCACAGTAGAATAAGTAGAATTTATCAGAGCGGGGACAAAATTGGTGCCCCAGGGGCTTTGCCGAGTAGAGGCCCAAGTAGAAACTGTGAGACACTGAAAGTCAGGGCACTGCCATTGCCATACACAGAGAATCATCTTCTCCCTCCAGCTGCCGTTGAAGATGTGGGAGTCTACTTTCAGTGGCATTTTTCTTTTATGGGAGTACATAGAGATTTTCATGTTTGTCTTTTAGAAAGATGTTAATTGGGGTCTTTTTCTAATGTTACGTACCCAACATTATTACATGTAAAAAATCCCAAAACACAAAAACTGTCTTTTGTGTAGTAGGCAATATTCAGTCATGATCCAGGGAGACCCAACATCAGGAACAAAGTGGGGATAGGCAACTTTCTCCTCGGGGACCCAGGAACACAAGTTTGGGGCTCCATAACAAGTAAGTGTATTAGTTACAGCGTACCCATCTGTGCTAGTAAATATAGACACAAAAATGCCTTGATTAGGCATGGTGGCTCTTATATCCAGAAGACAACAAAGAGACAGCAACTGAACAAAATGAAGGTCCTTTGCTCAAATCAGAGCACAGGCTCTCATTCACAGATAGTGAACTTTTATCCTGAAAATGAGTTGAATAAACTTGGTTTTATACTTTGCTAGCTCCAGTGATTTAGCAGCAGCAAATGAGAACTACAAAGAGAAGGCAGAGAGCTGGACAGCAAGAGTGAAGATTGAAACTCTGAAAACTGTGGCCAGGACGTGACGAGGGCACAGAACAGACAATCCTACAACTTAGTGGTCCCTGAGGACATCCATATTTGCATGGGGTTGTAACCCAGAGCGCAGTTTATGCTTGTTTCGGCTGCTATATTTTATGTTATCCATAGTAAAATAATTATATTTTAATTAAAAAAGAAAGTTGATACTGCAAAAACAAACACTGAGTCAACTTCTCCAATTGAAAGAAAAAATATAATTGGAAAAAATAATTTAAAAATAGAGAACTCATGACGAAAGATAAAAGCAATAATTGGACTAATGCTTAAATAACCACCATTAATCATTATGAAAATTTAAGTCATATGTAAAACAAAAATTCTTAAATTGAGGCATAACACAAAATACTAACAATCAATCGGGGTGGGGGAAATCAAGTTATTTCAAATAATTTATGAGATGGACAAAGTTAGAGAGAAAGTAAACTAAAGTCATGTTAAAGTTTAACATTGATTTAACATGTCATTGGTTTAACATTGAATAAGTATTATTGACCCACTATTATGTCTCAGAACCTATACTAGCTGCTAGCTGTGCTGTGCTCAGTCTTGTCCAACTCTGCGACTCTGTGGACTGTAGCCCACAGTCTGCTCTGTTCCTGTGATTTCCCAGGCAAGAATACTGGAGTGGGTGCTATTTCCTACTCCAGGGGATCTTCCTGACCACGGATTGAACCTGTATCTCCTACATTGGCAGGCACATTTTTTACCACTGCTCTACCTGGGAAGCACTTTACTAGCTGCTACTTCAGTTCAGTTCAGTTGCTCAGTCGTGTCCTATTCTTTGTGACCCCATGGATTGCAGCACACCAGACTTCCCTGTCCATCACCAACTCCTGGAACTTGCTCAAACTCATGTCCATTGATGCCATCCAACCATCTCATCCTCTGTCATCCCCTTCTCCTCCTGCCTTCAATCTTTCCGTGAATCAGGGTCTTTTCCAAAGAGTCAGTTCTTCACATCAGGTGGCCAAAGTATTAGAATTTCAGCTTCAGCATCAGTCCTTCCAATGAGTATTCAGGACTGATTTCCTTTAGGATGGACTGGTTGGATCTCTGTGTAGTCCAAGAGACTCTTGAGATTCTTCTCCAACACCACAGTTCAAAAGCATCAATTCTTCAGTGCTCAATTTTCTTTATAGTCCAACTCTCACATCCATAAATGACTTCTGGAAAAACCATAGCTTTGACTAGATGGACCTTTGTGGGCAAATTAATGTCTCTGGTTTTTAATATGCTGTCTAGGTTGGTCATAGCTTTTCTTTCAAGGAGTGAGCATGTTTTAATTTCATGGCTGCAGTGAACATCTGCAGTCACTTTGGAGCCCCCCAAATAAAGTCTGTCACTTGTTTCCCCATCTATTTGCCATGAAGTAATGGAACCAGATGCCATGATCTTAGTTTTCTGAATGTTGTTAAGCCACCTTTTTCACTCTCCTCTTTCATCTTCATCAAGAGGCTCTTTAGTTCTTCAATTTCTGCCGTACTAGCTGCTAAGGCTTTAGCAAAAAGGGCAAACTAACTTATCTGTAAATTATAATCCAGCATATAAACAGATAATAAATATGTGTACAAATATATAACATAATTTCTGGTTGTGATACATGCAATAAAGAATAAACAGGGTAAGAGTGTCAGGGGAGGGTCAAAGGGAGGGATTGCTACTACTTTAGATATGATGTTCTTGGAAAAAGATCAATCACATTTACACAGAGTCTTGTAGCTCAGTCAGTAAAAAGTGTCTGCGATTCAGGAGACCCGGGTTCGATTGATGGGTCAGGAAGATCCCCTCGAGAAGGAAATGGCAACCCACTCCAGTATTCTTACTTGCCTGGAGAATCTCACAGAGAGAGGAGTCTGGCAGGCCCCAGTCCACGGGGTTGCAAGAATTGGACATGACCTGAAAATAATAAGACCATTTAGAGGAACAGCCTTCTAGGAAAATGCTAGGTGAATGCAAAGGCCCTCATGCAACATTGACTTTGGTATATTTGAGAAACAGTAAGAAACAGGAAGCATTTCCCTGGTGGCTCAGCATTAAAGAATCAGCCTGCTATGCAGGAGACATGAGTCTGATCCCTGGATTGGGAAGCTCCCTGAAGAAAGAAATGGCAACTCACCCTTGTATTCTTGCCTGGGAAATCCTATGCACAGAGGAGCCTGGCAGGTGACAGTCCAGGGGGTTACAAAAGAGTCAGAGACAACTTAGCAATTAAACCACTACCTCAAGAAAAAGGAGTGAGAAAAGGTAGATGAATTTGAAGACACAGGCAGTATTCTAGAGGAACAGAAGCTGATGGTGAGCTGGATGTGGAGTCAAAGAATTTAGGATCCCCCCACCCACTCTCTCCCTATTACTCTGACATTGAGACACTTGGATAAATGGTAGAGCCAATTACTGTGATGGGCAAGCTGGAAAAGATGCAAATGTGTGAGGGAGTTGAGAGTAGAGAGGCAATAGGAGTTAGCAGATGATCCTGCTGGAGATCTGGAGAGTTTGGACTGAAGATCAATGATTAGGATCCGTCAGAATACAGATGGTATAAAGCTAGGGGATTGACTGAGGAAGCTCAGGCAGTGGGTGTAGACACAGAAGACAGGAGGTCCAAAGACTGGCTCCATGCTAGCATTTATAAATGGACCAGAAGGAGTACACAGAGGAGTAAGGGGTTGAACTCTTGGACTCTTTCTTGGACAAGAAAGCCACAGAGGGTGGAGTCCTGAAAGGGAGGGGGGGTGAAAAAGGAAAATCTCAAGGGTGAGTATGTAATGGAGTAATCTATTGAGAGGTCAGGTAAATCAGATGAACACTGAGAACTCACCATTAGATATGATGATCAGTGGATCATTCACAACCTAGATGAACTTACAGATTTACATACAATTTTTGACAATGATAGAGGAATGCACAAAGTTAAAGCAAACTCCCTGGTGGCTCAGATGTTAAAGAATCAGTCTGCAATGCAGGATACTCGGGTTCAATCCCTGAGTTGGGAAGATCCTCTGGAAAAGGGAATGGCAACCCACTTCAGTATACTTGCCTGGAGAATTCCATGGACAGAGGAGCCTGGCTGGCTATAGTCCAGGGAGTCACAAGAGTCAGATAGGACTGAGTGACTAACACTTTCACTACTTTTTTTTTTCAAAGCAAAATCCTGATATAAAAATATGCCAGAGAGGGATCAATTTTTCTACCCTACCCTTCCTGGCCCCCACCCCACCCTCCCTGGGGACCCCTGTTTCTGAAAGGTGCCATATGCTTTGATAGAGTGGGGCACAGAGCAACAGGATGGAACCATTCTTTTTTTTTAATTTATTTTTTTTTATTGAAGGATAATTGTTTTACATAATTTTGTTGTTTTCTGTCAAACTTCAACATGATTCAGCCATAAGTATACATATATCACCTCCCTTTTGAACCTCCCTCCCATCTCCCTCCCCATCCCACCCCTCTAGATTGATACAGAGCCCCTGTTTGAGTTTCCTAAGCCATACAGCAAATTCCTGTTGGCTATCTATTTTACATATGGTAATATAAGTTTCCATGTTACTCTTTCCTTACATCTCACCATCTCCTCCCCTCTCCCCATGTCCATAAGTCCATTCTCCATGTCTGTTTCTCCATTGCTGCCCTGCAAATAAATTCTTCACTTACCATTTTTCTAGATTCCGTTTAGGTGTGTTATAATACAATAATTACCTTTCTCTTTCTGACTCACTTCACTGTGTATAATAGGTTCTAGGTTCACCCACTTTATCAGAACTGACTCAAATGCATTGCTTTTTATGGCTGAGTAATATTCCATTCTGTATATGTACCACAACTTCTTTATCCATTTATCTGTCAATGGTTGCTTCCATATTCTAGCTATTGTAAATAGTGCTGCGATGAAAAATGGGATACATGTGTCTTTTTCAACCCTGGTTTCCTCAGGATATATGAATAGGAGTGGGATTGCTGGGTCATATGGTGGTTTTATTCCTAGCTTTTTAAGGAGTCTGCATTCTGTTTTCCATAGTGGCTATATCAGTTTACATTTCCACCAACAGGGCATGTTCAGTTCAGTTCAGTCACTCAGTCATGTCCAACTCTTTGTGACTCCATGAACCACAGCATTCCAGGCCTCGCTGTCCATCACCAACTCCCGGAGTCCTCCCAAACCCATGTCCATTGAGTCAGTGATGCCATCCAAACATCTCATCCTCTGTCGTCCCCTTCTCCTCCTGCCCTCAATCTTTCCCAGCATCAGGGTCTTTTCAAATGAGTCAGCTCTTTGCATCAGGTGGCCAAAGTATTGGAGTTTCAGCTTCAACATCAGTCCTTCCAATGAACTGATCTCCTTTAGGATGGACTGGCTGGATCTTCTTGCAGTTCAAGGGACTCTCAAGAGTCTTCTCCAACACCACAGTTCAAAAGCATCAATTCTTTGGCACTCAGCTTTCTTTATAGTCCAACTCTCACATCCATACATGACCACAGGAAAAACCATAGCCTTCACTAGACGGACCTTTGTTGACAAAGTGATTTCAGTGCTTTTTAATATGCTGTCTAGGTTGGTCATAACTTTCCTTCCAAGGAGTAAGCGTCTTTTAATGTCATGGCTGCAATCACCATCTGCAGTGATTTTGGAGCCCAGAAAAATAAAGTCAGCCACTGTTTCCCCATCTATTTGCCACGAAGTTATGGGACTGGTTGCCATGATCTTAGTTTTCTGAATGTTGAGGTTTAACTTTTTCCCTCTCCTCTTTCACTTTCATCAAGAGGACCTTTAGTTCTTCTTCACTTTCTGCCATAAGTGTGGTGTCATCTGCACATCTGAGGTTATTGATATTTCTCCTGGCAATCTTGATTCCAGCTTGTACTTCCTCCAGCCCAGCATTTCTCATGATGTACTCTGCATATAAGTTAAATAAGCAAAAGCGTTCCCTTTTCTCCACACTCTCTCCAGCATTTATTGTTTATAGACTTTTTGATGATGGCCATTCTGACCAGTGTGAGGTGATAGCTCATTGTGGTTTTGATTTGCATTTCTCTAATAATGAGAGATGTTGAGTACCTTCTCATGTGTTTGTTAACCATCTGTATGTCTTCTTTAGAGAAATGTCTGTTTAGGTCTTTTCCCCACTTTTTGAATGAGTTGTTTATTTTTCTGGCATTGAGTTGTATGAGCTAATTGTATATTTTGAAATTGATCCTTTTTCTGTTGTTGCATTTGCTGTTATTCTCTCCCATTCTGAGGGTTGCCTTTTCACCTTGCTTATAGTTTCCTTAGCTGTGCAAAAGCTTTTAAGTTTAATCAGGTTCATTTTTTTACTTTTGTTTTTATTTCAGTGACTCTAGGAGGTGGGTCATAGAGGATCTTGCTTTGATTTATGTCATTGAGTGTTCTGCCTATGTTTTCCTCTAAGAGTTTTATAGTTTCTGATCTTATATTTAGGTCTTGAATCCTTTTGAATTTATCTTTGTGTATGGTTTTAGGAAGTGTTCTACTTTCTTTCTTTTACATGTAGCTGTCCAGTTTCCCAGCACCATTTATTGAAGAGGCTGTCTTTGCCCCATTATATATTCTTACCTCCTTTGTCAAAAACAGGGTATCCATAGGTGCATGTTTTTATTTCTGGGCTTTCTATCTTATTCCATTGGTCTATATTTCTGTGTTTATGCTAGTACCATACTGTCTTAATGACTGTAACTTTGTAGTATAATCTGAAATCAGGAAGGTTGATTCCTCCAGCTCCATTCTTCTTTCTCAAGACTGCTTTGGCTATTCAGGGTCTTTTGTGTTTCCATATGAATTGTGAAATTTTTTCTTCTAATTCTATGGAAAATGCCATTGGTAATTTGATAGCGATTGCACTGAATCTGTAGATTGCATTTGATAGTATAGTCATTTTCACAAGTTTGATTCTTCCTACCCAGGAACATGGAATATCTCTCCATCTGTTTATGTCATCTTTGATTTCTTTCATCAGTGTCTTATAATTTTCTGTGTACAGTTCTTTTTGTCATTAGGTAAGTTTATTCCTAGATATTTAATTCTTTTTATTGCAATGGTGAATGGAATTGATTCCTTAATTTCTCTTTCTGGTTTTTCTTTTTTTAATTTTTTTAAAAAATATAAATTTATTTATTTTAATTGGAGGCTAATTACTTTACAATATTGTATTGGTTTTGCCATACATCAACATGAATCTGCCACAGTGTACACATGTTCCCCATCCTGAAGCCCCCTCCCACCTCCCTCCCCATACTGTCCCTCTGGGTCATCCCAGTGCACCAGCCCCAAGCATCCTGTATCATGCATCAAACCTGGACTGGTGATTCATTTCATCTATGATATTATACATGTTTCAATGCCATTCTCCCAAATCATCCCACGCTCTCCCTCTCCCACAGAGTCCAAAAGACTGTTCTATACATCTGTGTCTCTTTTGCTGTCTCGCATACAGGGTTATTGTTACCATCTTTCTAAATTCCAAATATATGCGTTAGTATACTATATTGGTGTTTTTCTTTCTGGCTTACTTCACTCTGTATAATAGGCTCCAGTTTCATCCACCTCAATAGAACTGATTCAAATGTATTCTTTTTAATGGCTGAATAATACTCCATTGTGTATATGTACCACAGCTTTCTTATCCATTCATCCGCTGATGGACATCTAGGTTGTTTCCATGTCCTGGCTATTATAAACAGTATTGTTAGTATATAGAAATGCAAGTGATTTCTGTGTATTGATTTTGTATCCTGCAACCTTGCTAAATTCACTGATTAGCTCTAGTAATTTTCTGATACTATCTTTAGGGTTTTCTATGTACAGTATCATATCATCTGCAAACAATGAGAGCTTTACTTTTTCTTTTCAGATCTGGATTCATTTTATTTATTTTTCTTCTCTGATTGCTATATCTAGGACTTCCAGAATGATGTTGAATAACAGTGGTGAAAATGGACACCCTTGTCTTCTTCCTGATCTTAGGGTGAATGCTTTCAATTTTTCACCATTGAAAATAATGTTTGCTGTAGGCTTACCATATATGGCCTTTACTATGGATTATGGAAAAAACAAGAGAGTTCCAGAAAAACATCTATTTCTGCTTTATTGACTATGCCAAAGCCTTTGACTGTGTGGATCACAATAAACTGTGGAAAATTCTGAAAGAGATGGGAATATCAGACCACCCGACCTCCCTCTTAAGAAATCTGTATCCAGATCAGGAAGCAACAGTTAGAACTGGACATGCAACAACAGACTGGAATATAGTTCCAAATAGGAAAAGGAGTACGTCAAGGCTGTATATCGTCACCCTGCTTATTCAACTTCTATGCAGAGTACATCATGAGAAACGCTAGACTGGAAGAAACACAAGCTGGAATCAAGATTGCTGGGAGAAATATCAGTAACCTCAGATATGCAGATGACACCACCCTTATGGCAGAAAGTGAAGAGGAACTAAAAAGCCTCTTGATGAAAGTGAAAGAGGATAGTGAAAAAGTTGGCTTAAAGATCAAAATTCAGAAAACGAAGATCATGGCATCCGGTCCCATCACTTCATGGGAAATAGATGGGGAAACAGGGGAAACAGTGTCAGACTTTATTTTTGGGGGCTCCAAAATCACTGCAGATGGTGACTGCAGCCATGAAATTAAAAGACGCTTACTCCTTGGAAGGAAAGTTATGACCAACCTAGATAGCATATTGAAAAGCAGAGACACGACTTTGCCCACAAAGGTCTGTCTAGTCAAGGCTATGGTTTTTCCTGTGGTCATGTATGGATGTGAGAGTTGGACTGTGAAGAAGGCTGAGTGCCGAAGAATTGATGCTTTTGAACTGTGGTGTTGGAGAAGACTCTTGAGAGTCCCCTGGACTGCAAGGAGATCCAACCCGTCCATTCTGAAGGATTCAGCCCTGGGATTTCTTTGGAAGGAATGATGCTAAAGCTGAAACTCCAGTACTTTGGCCACCTCATGCGAAGAGTTGACTCATTGGAAAAGACTCTGATGCTGGGAGGGATTGGGGGCAAGAGGAGAAGGGGACAACAGAGGATGAGATGGCTGGATGGCATCACTGACTCGATGGACGTGAGTCTGAGTGAACTCTGGGAGTTTGTGATGGACAGGGAGGCCTGGCATGCTGCGATTCATGGGGTCGCAAAGAGTCGGACGCGACTGAGCGACTGAACTGAACTGAACTGATGTTGAGGTAGGTTCCTTCTGTGCCCATTTTTGGAAGAGTTTTAATCATAAATGAGTGCTGAATTTTGTCAAAGGCTTTTTCTGCATCTACTGAGATGATGATATGGTTTTTTATCTTTCAGTTTATTAATATGGTGTATCACATTGATTGATCTGTGTATATTGAAGAATCCTTGCATTCCTGGTATAAACCCAACTTGATAATGGTGTATATGCTTTTGGATGTGTTGCTGAATTCTGTTTGATAAAATTTTGTTGAGGGTTTTTGCATCTATGTTCATCAAAGATATTGCCCTGTGGTTTTCTTTTTTTGCATTATCTTTGTCTGGGTTTGGTATGAGAGTGATGGTGGCCTTGTAGAATGAGTTTGGAGTGTTACTTTCTCTGAAATTTTTTGAAAGAATTTTAGAAGGATAGGCATTAGCTCTTCTCTAAAAGTTTGATAGAATTCTCCTGTGAAACCATCTGGTCCTGGGCTTTCATTTTTTGGGAAATTTTTGATCACAGCTTCAATTTCAGTGCTTGTAACTGGGTTGTTCATAATTTCTATTTCTTCCTGGTTCAGTCTTGGAAGATTGAACTTTTCTAAGAATCTGTCCTTTTCTTCCAGGTTATCCATTTTATTGCCATATAGTTGTTCATAATATTCTCTTATAATCTTTTGTATTTCTGCATTGTCAAATGTAACCTCTTCTTTTACATTTATAATTTTTTTTACATGCAATTTTGGCCATTTAAAAAAATTTTAATTGGAGGCTAATTACTTTACACTATTGTGGTGGTTTTTGCCATACATTCACATGAATCAGCCATGGGTGTACATGTGTTCCCCATCCTGACCTTCCCTCCCAGCTACCTCCCTTCCCATCCCTCAGGGTCATCCCAGTACACCAGCCCTGAGCACCCTGTCTCATGCATCGAATCTGGACTGGTGATCTATTTCACATATAATAATATACATGTTTCAATGCTATTCTCTTGAATCACCCCACCCTTGCTTTCTCCCACAGAGACCAACAGTCTGTTCTTTACATCTTTGTCTCTTTTGCTGTCTTGTATATAGGGTCATTGTTACCATCTTTCTAAATTCCATATATATGTGTTAATATACTGTATTGGTGTTTTTCTTTCTGGCTTACTTTGCTCTATACAATAGGCTCCAGTATCAGCCATCTCATTAGAACTGATTCAAATGCATTCTTTTTAATAGCTGAGTAATATTTCATTGTGTATATGTACCACAATTTTCTTATCCATTCATCTGCTGATGGACATCCAGGTTGCTTCCATGTCCTGGCTATTGTAAACAGTGTTACAACGAACATTGGGGTACACGTGTCTCTTTCAATTCTGGTTTCCTTGGTGTGTATACCCAGCAGTGGGTATATATAGCCACTATATATTGCTGGGTCATATAGCAGTTCTATTTCCAGTTTTTTAAGGAATCTCCACACTGTTCTCCATAGTGGTTGTACTAGTTTGCATTCCCACAAACAGTGTAAGAGAGTTCCTTTTTCTCTGCACCATCTCCAGCATTTATTTTTTGTAGACTTTTTGATAGCAGCCATTCTGACTGGCGTGAAATGGTACCTCATTGTGGTTTTGATTTGCGTTTCTCTGATAATGAATGATGTTGAACATCTTTTCATGTGTTTGTTAGCCATCTGTATGTCTTTGGATAAATGTCTGTTTAGTTCTTTGGCCCATTTTTTGATTGGGTCACTTATTTTTCTGGAATTGAGCTGCAGGAGCTGCTTGTATATTTTTTAGATTAATTCTTTGTCAGTTGCTTCATTTGCTATTATTTTCTCCCGTTCTGGAGGCTGTCTTTTCACCTTGCTTACAGTTTCCTTCGTTGTGCAAATGCTTTTAAGTTTAATTAGGTCCCATTTGTTTATTTTTGCGTTTCTTTCCATTACTTTGGGAGGTGGGTCATAGAGGATCCTGCTATGATTTATGTCAGAGAGGGTTTTACCTTTGTTTTCCTCTAGGAGTTTTATCCTTTCTGGGCTTACATTTAGATCTTTAATCAGTTTTGAGTTTATTTTTGTGTATGGTTTTACAAAGCTGTTCTAGTTTCATTCTTTTACAAATGGTTGACCAGTTTTCCCAGCACCACTTGTTAAAGAGACTGTCTTTTCTCCATTGTATATTCTTGCCTCCTTTGTCAAAGATAAGGTGTCCACAGGTGTGTGGATTTATCTCTGGGCTTTCTATTTTGTTCCATTGATCTATGTTTCTGTCTTTGTGCCAGTACCATACTGTCTTGATGACTGTAGCTTTGTAGTAGAGCCTGAAGTCAGGCAGGTTGATTCCTCCAGTTCCATTCTTCTTTCTCAATATTGCTTTGGCTATTCCAGGTTTTTTGTATTTCCATACAAATTGTGGAATCATTTGTTCTAGTTCTCTGAAAAATAATGCTGGTAGCTTGGTAGGGAATGCAATGAATCTATATATTGCTTTGGGCAGTATACTCATTTTCACTATATTTATTCTTCTGATCCACAAACATGGTATATTTCTCTATCTATTTGTGTCCTCTTTGATTTCTTTCATCAGTGTTTTATAGTTTTATATATATAGGTCTTTTGTTTCTTTAGGTAGATTTATTCCTAAGTATTTTATTCTTTTCATTGCAATGGTGAATGGAATTGTTTCCTTAATTTCTCTTAATTTCTTCTCTGATTGCTGTGTCTAAAACTTCCAAAACTATGTTGAATAGTAGTGGTGAGAGTGGGCATCTTTGTCTTGTTCCTGACTTTAGGGGAAATGCTTTCAATTTTTCACCATTGAGGATAATGTTTGCTGTGGGTTTATCATATATGGCTTTTATTATGTTGAGGTATGCTCCTTCTATGCCTGCTTTCTGGAGGGTTTTTATTATAAATGGATGTTGAATTTTGTCAAAGGCTTTCTCTGCATCTATTGAGATAATCATATGGTTTTTCTCTTTCAATTTGTTAATGTGGTGTATCACATTGATTTGTGAATACTGAAGAATCCTTTCATCCCTGGGATAAAGCCTACTTGGTCATGATGTATGATCTTTTTAATGTGTTGTTGGATTCTGTTTGCTAGAATTTTGTTAAGGATTTTTGCATCTATGTTCATCAATGATATTGGCCTGTAGTTCTCTTTTTTTGTGGCATCTTTGTCTGGTTTTGGTATTAGGGTGATGGTGGCCTGATAGAATGAGTTTGAAAGTCTACCTTCCTCTGCAATTTTCTGGAACAGTTGAGCAGGATAGGTGTTAGCTCTTCTCTAAATTTTTGGTAGAATTCAGCTGTGAAACCATCTGGTCCTGGGCTTTTGCTTTTTGGAAGATTTCTGATTACAGTTTTGATTTCTGTGCTTGTGATGGGTCTTTTAAGATTTTCTATTTCTTCCTGGTTTGTTATACTTCTCTAAGAATTTGTCCATTTCTTCCAAGTTGTCCCTTTTATTGGCATACAGTTACTGATCGTAGTCTCTTATGATCCTTCGTATTTCTATGTTGTCTGTTGTGATTTCTCCATTTTCATTTCTAATTTTGTTGATTTGATTCTTCTTGCCTTTTTTCTTGATTAGTCTGGCTAATGGTTATTCTATTTTATTTATCTTCTTAAAGAACCAGATTTTAGCTTTGTTGCTTTTGGCTATGGTCTCCTTTGTTTCTTTTGCATTTATTTCTGCCCTAATTTTTATGATTTCTTTCCTTCTACTAACCCTAGAGTGCTTCATTTCTTATTTTTCTAGTTGCTTAAGTGTAGAGTTAGGTTTTTTATTTGATTTCTCTCCTGTTTCTTGAGGTAGGCGTGTATTGCTATGAACCTTCTCCTTAACACTGCTTTTACTGAATCCCATAGGTTTTGAGTTGTTGTGTTTTCATTTTCATTTGTTTCTATGCATATTTTGATTTCTTTTTCGATTTCTTCTGTGATTTGTTGATTATTCAGAAGTGTGTTGTTTAGCCTCCATGTGTTTATATTTTTAATAGTTTTTTTCCTGTACTGCTACTGCTGCTGCTGCTAAGTCGCTTCAGTCATGTCCGACTCTGTGCGACCCCATAGATGGCAGCCCACCAGGTTCCTCCATCCCTGGGATTCTCCAGGCAAGAACACTGGAGTGGGTTGCCATTTCCTTCTCCAATGCATGAAAGTGAAAAGTCAAAGTGAAGTCACTCAGTCGTGTCTGACTAGTTGACATTTAATCTTACCGCATTGTGATCAGGAAAGATGCTTGAGATGATTTCAATTTTTTTGAATTTACCAAGGCTAGATTTACGGTCCAGGATGTGATCTATCCTAGAGAAGGTTCTGTGTGCACTTGAGAAAAAGGTGAAATTCATTGTTTGGGGGTGAAATGCCCTATAGATATCAATTAGGTCTAACTGGTCCAATGTATCATTTAAAGTTTGTGTTTCCTTGCTAATTTTCTGTTTAGTTGATCTATCCATAAGTTTGAGTGGGGTATTAAAGTGTCCTACTATTATTGTGTTACTGTTAATTTCCCCTTTCATACTTGTTAGCATTTGCCTTACATATGGTAGTGCTCCTATGTTGGGTGCATATATATTTATAACTGTTATATCTTCTTCTTGGATTGATCCTTTGATCATTATGTAGTGTCCTTGTTTGTCTCTCTCTCTCTCTTTTTTTTCTTTTTTGCATTTCTTTTCCATGGGGATGGTCTTGATCCCTGAAGAAACACAAGCTGGAATCAAGATTGCTGGGAGAAATATCAATAACCTCAGATATGCAGATGATACCACCCTTATGGCAGAAAGTGAAGAGGAACTAAAAAGCCTCTTGATGAAAGTGAAAGTGGAGAGTGAAAAAGTTGGCTTAAAGCTCAACATTCAGAAAACGAAGATCATGGCATCCAGTCCCATCACTTCATGGGAAATAGATGGGGAAACAGTGGAAACAGTGTCAGACTTTATTTTTTGGGGCTCCAAAATCAGTACAGATGGTGACTGCAGCCATGAAATTAAAAGACGCTTACTCCTTGGAAGGAAAGTTATGACCAACCTAGATAGCATATTGAAAAGCAGAGACATTACTTTGCCCACAAAGGTCTGTCTAGTCAAGGCTATGGTTTTTCCTGTGGTCATGTATGGATGTGAGAGTTGGACTGTGAAGAAGGCTGAGCGCTGAAGAATTGATGCTTTTGAACTGTGGTGTTGGAGAAGACTCTTGGGAGTCCCTTGGACTGCAAGGAGATCCAACCAGTACATTCTGAAGGTGATCAGCCCTGGGATTTCTTTGGAAGAAATGATGCTGAAGCTGAAACTCCAGTACTTTGGCCACCTCATGCAGAGTTGACTCATTGGAAAAGACTCTGATGCTGGGAGGGATTGGGGGCAAGAGGAGAAGGAGACGACAGAGGATGAGATGCTGGATGGCATCACTGACTTGATGGACGTGAGTCTGAGTGAACTCTGGGAGTTGTTGATGGACAGGGAGGCCTGGCATGCTGCGATTCATGGGGTCTCAAAGAGTCGGACACGACTGAGCAACTGATCTGATCTGATCTTTGTCTCTTTTCTCGGCCTTTATTTCAAAGTCTATTTTATCTGATATGAGTATTGCTACTCCTGCTTTCTTTTGGTCTTCATTTGCATGATATACCTTTTTCCAGCCCTTCACTTTCAGTGTGTATGTATCCCTAGGTTTGGGGTGGGTCTCTTGTAGACAGCATATCTTGGGGTCTTGTTTTTTATCTATTTAGCCAGTCTTTGTGTTTTGGTTGGGGCATTCAACCCATTTACATTTTTGGTAATTATTGATAAGTATGATCCTGTTGCCATTTACTTTGCTGTTTTGGGTTCGAGTTTATACACCTTTTCTGTGATTCCTGTCTAGAGAAGATCCTTTAGCATTTGTTGAAGAGCTGGTTTGATGGTGCTGAATTTTCTGAGCTTTTGCTTGTCTGTAAAGCTTTTGATTTCTCGTTCATATTTGAATGAGATCCTTGCTGGGACAGTAATCTGAGTTGTAGGTTTTTCTCTTTCATCACTTCAAGTATGTCCTGCCATTCTCTTCTGGCTTGAAGAGTTTCTATTGAAAGATCAACTGTTATCCTTATGGGGTTCCTCTTGTGAATTATTTGTTGCTTTTCCCTTCCTGCTTTTAATATTTGTTGTTTGTGTTTGATCTTCATTAATTTGATTAATATGTGTCTTGGGGTGTTTTGCCTTGGGTTTATTCTGTATGGGACTCTCAGAGTTCCTTGGACTTGGGTGGCTATTTCCTTCCCCATTTTAGGGAAGTTTTCAACTATTATCTCCTCAAGTATTTTTTCATGGCCTTTCTTTTTGTCTTCTGGGACTCCTATGATTTGAATGTTGGGGTGTTTAACATTGTCACAGAGGTCTCTGGGGTTGTCCTCATTTCTTTTCATTCTTTTTTTCTTTTTTCCTCTCTGCTTCATTTATTTCCACCATTCTATCTTCCACCTCACTTATCCTATCTTCTGCCTCAGTTATTCTACTGTTGGTTACCCCTAGAGTGCTTTTGATCTCAGTTATTGCATTATTCATTATTGATTGACTCCTTTTTATTTCTTCTGTGTCCTTGTTAAACTTCGTGCATCTTCTCAATCCTTGTCTCCAGAATATTTATCTATAATTCCATTTTGTTTTCAAGATTTTGGATCATTTTTATTATCATTATTTTGAATTCTTTTTCAGGTAGACTCCTTATCTCCTCCTCTTTTGTTTGGTTTGGTGGGCTTTTATCATGTTCCTTTACCTGCTGAGTATTTCTCTGCCTTTTCATCTTGTTTAGGTTGCTGTGTTTGGGGTGGCCTTTCTGTAGGCTGGAAGTTTGTGGTTCCTCTTTATTGTGGAGGTTCCTCCCTGTGGGTACAGTTGAACGAGTGGCTTGTCAAGGTCCCTGGTTAGGGAAGATTGTGTTGGTCTTCTGGTGGGTAGAGGTGGATCTCTTCTCTCTGGAGTGCAATGAAGTCCAATAGTGAGTTTTGAGGTGTCTATGGGTTTGGTGTGACTTTTGGCCACCTGTATTTTTGTGCTCAGGGTAATTTAATGCATTGTTGGAGAATTAGTTTGGTATGTCTTGCTCTGAAACTTGTTGGCTCTTGGGTGGAGCTTGGTTTCATTGTAGGTATGGAGGCTTTTGGATGAGCTCTTGTCAATTAATGTTCCCTGAAGTCAGGAGTTTTCTGTTGTTCTCAAGTTTTGGATTTTAACCTCCTTCCTGTGGCTTTCAGTCTTAGTCTTACAGTAGTCTCGAGACTTCTTCATCTATACAGCAGCGATGATAAAACATCTAGGTTAATGGTGAAAAGATTCTCCACAGTAGGAGACACTCAGAGAGGTTCACAGAGTTATATGGAGAAGAGAAGAGGGAGGAGGGAAATAGAGGTGACCAGGAGGACAAGAGTGGGAATCAGAAGGGGAGAGAGCAATCTAGCCAGTAATCAATTCCGTATTTGCTCTCCACAGTCTGGAACAGTCAGAAAGGTTCATGGAGTTCCATAGAGAAGAGAAGAGGGAGGAAGGAGATAGAAGTGACCAGGAGGAAAGGAGGGGGAGTCAAAAGGAGAGAGACCAATCTAGCCTGTGGTCAGTTCCCTAAGTGTTCTCCACAGCCTGAAACACCCAAAGAGATTCACAGAGTTATGTAGAGAAGAGAACGGGGAGGGAGGAGTAGAGGTGACCTGGGGGAGAAAAGGGAGAGTCAAAAAGGGAGAGAGCAATCAAGCCAGTAATCACACTCCTAAGTAAAAATGGGTACTGAAGATTGGATTCTTAAAGGTACAGAATTGATAACAAATACCAAAAGGCAAATATTAAAAATCTAGAGTAGAAGTTAGACTCTCAAAAATACAATATTAAAAAAAAACACACAAAAGTTATTAAAAAAATACATATGAAATTTACTTTAAAAATGGGGTCTTTTTTTTTTTGTAAGGTACTAGCAGGTTTTAAAAATGAAAATTAAAGGAGTAATAAAGAACCTAAAATAAAAAAATTAAAAATTAAAAAATGATGATAGTAAAATATATCTAGGAATTTCTGTGGAGCTGTTGAGGGTAGTGTGGGGTCAGTTCAGTTTCAGTAGTTCCTTGTTCCAGCTTATACTTCTCCTCAAGGTCTATAGGTCCCTTCCAATGTAGCCGATGCTAGCTACAGGGTTTTAATCTGTTGCACCTGTCACTTCCAAAGTGGTTCACTCTTCTTTGTTTATTTTGGCCTCCTCTATTTGCAAGTCTCTTCAGTATCTAACTTCCACCCTGACACAAGGGGGCAAAGGTGGTCATTTATTTAGGCTCACCTGTTCAGTTGTGCCACGGGGAGGGAGGAACACTGCAAACAAATATCACTGGTGTGTGTGGGGAGTGCTCACAGTGTCTGGGCCACACTGGGTTTGCCCCTGCTCACAGCATGTGTGCTTTCCCCGTCTACACTGCTCAGGTTCCTGGTTGCTCTGCAGGGGAGCTGTCTAAGGAGGGCCCTGGGTTGCGTGAACGTCCCAGGTCTAAGCCGCTCAAGTTCAGGTTCTCGGGTATTTCACAAAGGCACAAACTTGGCTGGGCCTGCGTTTTGTGCCCTTCCCAAGTCCTAGCAGCTCAGGCAACCAGGTGCTTGTCCAGCGTACACTCCCCAGGTGGGTGGTGTGTCTTAATCACCTCCCCAGTCCCAATCGCTTGGTTTTTCAGTTGCACCAGGAGAGTGCTGTCTCAGGGGTGCTGTATGTATCCTCTGGGGAGCTGATCTCTGGCTGTGACCCTTCTGGCAGATGTCAACCGTCCAGGATCCCAGGAAGACTTGTTAGCAACTGGGGGCCTGCTCGCAGTTTGGTAGAGGATGCCATCTCTGGGGACGAGTTTGCCCCTCTCCCTCTGGCTCTGGCTGTCACCCACCTGCATCCCTACATCCAGCGGGGGATGGGCCTGTCCGCTACCAAATAGCTGTCCTCTGGTATTCTCTCAGTCCTTTGTTCTGTGAGCAGGCCGGCAGTGCCTTAGGTTAGAGCTTTTCACAGGAAAGTTCTCCTCTCTCTTTCATCTTTTTTTTTTTAAACTCTCTCTGGCTATCCCACAGTTTGGGTTGCTGTCTCATGTTAGCTCCCTCAGATTGCCCTCAGGGCATTCAGGCCCTCTCTTACCGCAAACAATGCAGCCCAGGCCTCCCTGTTCATCAACCCCCTTGCTGGCGGCTGACACAAGCATCTGGCTACTTCTCCACTGGGAGCTGCAGCTAGGCGCGTAATCTGTGGGTTTTATTTATTTATTTTTCCCTCCCAGTTATGTTGCCCTCTGGCATTCCAAAACTCCCCACACACCTGCTTGTGGGAGGGTTTCCTGGTGTTTGGAAACTTCTCTCTTACAACTCCCTCCCCAGGATGGGTCTCTGTACCTAACTCTTTTGTCTCTCTTTTTATCTTTTACATTTTGTCCTACCTCCATTCAAAGACAATGGGCTGCCTCTCTGGGTGCCTGGTGTCCTCCGCCAGTGTTCAGAAATTGTTTTGTGGTAGTTGCTCAGCATTCAAGTGATTTTTCAATGAATTTGTGGGAGAGAAAGTGGTCTCCCCATCCTATTCCTCCACCATCTTCCATTTCTAATTTTGTTGATTTGATTCTTCTCTTTTTTTCCTGATGAGTCTGGCTAAAGATTTCTCAATCTTGTTTATCTTCTCAAAGAACAAGCTTTTATTTTTCTTAATCTTTACTACTGTTTCTTTCATTTCTTTCTGCATGGATCTTTATGATTTCTTTCCTTCTACTAATTTGAGAGATTTTTTTTGTTATTTTTCCAGTTGTTTTAGGTGTAAAGTTAGGTTGTCTGTTTGATGTTTTTCTTGTTTCTTGAGGTCGGATTGTATTGCTATAAACTTCCCTCTTAGAACTGCTTTTGCTGCATCCCATAGGTTTTGAGTTGTGTTTTCATTATCATTTGTTTTGAGACATTTTTAGATTTATTCAGTAACCTATTTGTTATTTAGAAACACGTTGTTTAATCTCCATATGTTTATGTTTTTTACAGTTTCTTTCTTGTAATTGATATCTAGTCTCATAGCGTTGTGGTCAGAGATGAAGCTTGATACAATTTCAATTTTCTTATATTTACTGAGGTTTGATTTGTGACCCAAGATGTAGTCTATCCTGGAGAATGTTCCACGTGCACTTGAGAAGAAGATGTATTCTTATGCATTTGGATGGAATGGCCTGAAGATATCAATGAGATCCATCTCATCTAATGTATCATTTAAGGCTGCTGTTACTGTTGCTAAGTTGCTTCAGTCATGTCCGACTCTGTGCGACCCCATAGATGGCAGCCCACCAGGCTCTCCCGTCCCTGGGATTCTCCAGGCAAGAACACTGGAGTGAGTTGACATTTTCTTCTCCAATTCATGAAAGTGAAAAGTGAAAGTGAAGTCTCTCAGTTGTGTCCGACTCTTAGTCACCCCAAGACTAGTGTTTCCTTATTAATATTCTGTCCATTGGTGTGAGTGGGGTGTTAAAGTCTCCTGCTATTATTGTGTTACTGTCAATTTCTCCTTTTATGTCTGTTAGTGTTTGTCTTATGTATTGAGGTGCTCCTATGTTGGGTGCATAGATATTTACAATTGTTATGTCTTCCTCTTGGATTGATCCCTTGATCATTATGCAGTGTCTTTCCTTATCTCTTGTAATCTTCTTTATTTTAAGGTCTATTTTGTCTGATATGAGGACTGCTACTCCAGCTTTGTTTTCCTTCCTATTTGCATGGGATATATTTTCCCATCTTCTCACTTTCAGTCAATATGTGTCTTTAGGTCTGAAGTTCATTTCTTGTGGACAACATATATATGGATCTTGTTTTTATATCCATTCAGCCAGTCTGTGTCTTTTGGTTGGAGCATTTAATCCACTTACATTTAAAGTAATTATTGATATATATGTTCCTATTGCCATTTTCTAAAGGCTTCCCTAGTAGCTCAGATGGTAAAGCATCTGACTGCAATGCAGGAGACCCGGGTTTGATCCCTGGGTTGGGAAGATCCCCTGAAGAAGGAAATGGAAACCCACTGCAGAATCCTTGCCTGGAAAATCCCATGGACAGAAGAGCCTGGCAGGCTCTATAATCCATGAGGTCACAAAGAGTCGGACATGACTGAGCAACTAACATACAAATTGTTTGGGGTTGGTTTTGTAGATCTTTTTTCTTCTCTTGTAGTTCTTGAATTTCTAAGTCCATTTAACATTTGTTGTAAAGCTGGTTTGATGGTGCTGAATTCTCTTAACTTTCGCTTGTATGAAAAGCTTTTTATTTCTCCATCAATTTTGAGTGCAATCTTTGCTGCATACAGTAATTTTGGTTGTAGATTTTTTCCTTTCAGTACATTAAATATACCCTGCCATTCCCTTCTGGCCTTCAGAGTTTCTGCTGAAAGATCAGCTGTTAGGCATATGGGGTTTCCCTTGTATGTTACTTGTTGCTTTTCCGTTGCTGCTTTTAATATTCTTTCTTTGTGTTTAGTCTTTGTTAGTTTGATTAATATTGTCTTGGTGTGTTTCTCCTTGGGTTTATCCTGTATGGGACTCTTTGTGCTTCTTGGACTCTATTGACTATTTCCTTTTCCATGTTGGGGGAATTTTCAAGTATAATCTCTTCAAAAATTTTCTCATACCTGTTCTTTATCTCTTCTTCTTCTGGGACCCCTATAATTTGAATGTTGGTGTGTTTGTCCCAGAGGTCTCTGAGACTATCTGTTCAGTTCTTTTCATTCCTTTTACTTTATTTTGCTCTTCAGAAATTATTTCCACCATTTTATCTTCCAGCTCACTGCTTTGTTCTTCTGCTTCAGATATTCTGCTATTGATTCATTTTGCTGCTGCTGCTGCTAAGTCACTTCAGTACTGTCCGACTCTGTGAGACCCCATAGATGCCAGCCCACCAGGCTCCCCCGTCCCTGGGATTCTCCAGGCAAGAACACCAGAGTGGGATGCCATTTCCTTCTCCAATGCAGGAAAGTGAAAAGTGAAAGTGAAGTCGCTCAGTCGTGTCCAACTCTTAGCGACCCCATGGACTGTAGCCTACCAGGCTTCTCTGTCCATGGGATTTTTCCAGGCAAGAGTACTGGAGTGGGGTGCCATTGCCTTCTCCAATTGATTCATTCTAGAGTATTTTTAATTTCAGTAATTGTGTTGTTTGTCTCTGTATGTTTATTCTTTAATTCTTCTTTGTTAATTGATTCTTGCATTTTCTCTATTTTGTTTTCAAGGTTTTTGATCATCTTTACCATCATTATTCTGAATGCTTTTTCAGGTAGTTGCCTATTTCCTCTTCATTTACTTGAACTTCTGTGTTTCTAGTTTGTCCCTTCATTTGTGTAGTATTTCTTGCCTTTTCATTAAATATATATATAAAAATCCCATGGATGGAGGTCCATGGGGTAGCAAAGAGTCGGACACAACTGAGTGACTTCACACACACACGTATATTTTAACTTACTGTGTTTGAGGTCTCCTTTTCCCAGCCTAGGGTTGAATTCTTTCTTCCTTTTGGTTCCTGCCCTCCTAAGGTTTGTTCAGTGGTTTGTGTAAGCTTCTTATAGGGTGAGATTTGTGCTGAGTTTTTGTTTGTTTGTTTGTTTTTCCTCTGATGGGCAAGGCTGAGTCCTGTCTGCTGATGATTAGGTTTGTATTTTGGTTTTGTTTGTTGTTTAGATGAGGCATCCTGCCCAGGGCGCTACTGGTGGTTGGGTGATACCAGGTCTTGTATTCCAGTGGTTTCCTTTGTGTGAGTTCTCACTATTTAATAACCCCCTTAGGGTTAGCTCTCTGGTAGTCCAGGGTCTTGGAGTCAGTGCTCCCACTCCAAAGGCTCAGGGGTTTGTTTTGCTGTAGAAGTTGTCTATCCAGGAGAGGCATAGCAGGCTCTGGTGGCTCAGCAGCTCCTTGCCTGCTCTGTCAGATAGGAAACCCAACCCTTATCATACAACGAAGGAGGGAGGCCATGGGAGGTGGGCCCTGCAGGCCAAAGTTGCCAATGCTGGGTGGAGGCGAGGGGAAGTCTAGAATCATTCATTTTTGTACAGTGAGTCATACCCAAGAGATTAAATCACCTATGAATAGAGGAATGCCAATCCAAACAATCTAAAGTCAGGGAAAAGTTAAGAATCTCTCAGTGAATCTACTAGACTGAGTGAAAAGGGGTAGGTGATTGTGTGTGTGTGTGTGTGGTGGTGGGGGCGAGGGGGTTGTCCCTCAGTAGTCCAACAATGACCTGACTTAGAGAGAAAACTAATTCTAATAAATAACTTTTTAATTTTATTGTTTTGGTTTGTGTGTCTTACTTTTCCTGTCTACATCAAGTAAAATTAAATAACAGATAAACTATATTTTTCAACTATTTGGAATTTGCAGGAAAAAAAAGAGGAAAGGGACATGGCACTTGCGGACTAATGAATACAGTGGGGACGGCTCCTACATGGGGAATAATATTTCCTCTACAATTATAAAAATTTGATATAATTGCTCGTTGGGAGAAAATATAACCATCAGCACCATATTTTTTTTTTCTTATAACCACCTATATTTTATTGTATGTAGTTGTGGAACTGATGTATGGTAATATTCCTTTTTTTCTTTTTTCAGTACTTCATGAAGGAAAAAAGAAAAATTCCATTGTGATAGTGCAGCAGTGGAGATTTAAAGGTTGTACTGGACTTACAATTGAAATGCAAATCACTCTTTGCAAACAGCTTCCCACTGAGGCCCAGATTTTTACAGATCAGGTTCTGCTGTCCTGATGAGGAATCATTGAATGGCATTTCCCAGGATTCACAAATTAGTTGCCGTCTAAGGTATCATTTTCTACGTTATAATTGTAACTTACCAGAGGAAACTTTGTCACAAAAGACAGTACCCTGTGCTGCCATTATTTTTCCAGCTGCACTGCCACTAAGGATTCTTTCACACACAATAAAAACACACACATCACGACCTCCCTCTCTGAAATACACACTCCTTGAATATAAACATTTTGAGAATATTGGTGTGCTTTTCTTCCCCTTCTTTTTTAGATGTGCAGGTGGTAAAATACTGGCTGCCATGAACTGCAGACAATAAATAAAAATTACCAGTTCTTCTGGCTGCTTGATACAAATGTGCCAGCCTGGAAAAGCCTGATTCTCCAGGCACAGTGATCTCCTGGGCAAAGAAGGCCCTGCATATGCAAGTCCACATCCTGGTGGCTCCTTAATGGGCAGGTTAGGCTTGTCCACTTCAGCCAGGCTTAGCTTCCCTCAGAAACAAGGAAGCTGCTTAGAACACTGAAAGGTTTCCATTCCCTCCCCAAGTTAAAAAGGCTAAAACTCAAAGAGGCAGCATTGCAACCAGGACAGAGAACACAAAAGGCTAGGGTTTAAACGCTGAAGTTGAGACACAGAAATAATTCCCAAAGGTATGGTTGTATGTTGGGAACATCACTCGCTAGTACCCTTAAACTTGATCATGTCACAGACCTTTGTCAGTTATCCGAGGCAGATCGTAGCATGTCTGTGGATGTCCACCTCTACATGTGTCAGTGTTTTGGATCAACGATTTCTCAAAGAGAAATCCAGAATCCCTTGCCCCAGAGGCAAACAGGGATCTTGTTCTATAAGGAGTGTCTGGGGATTCATCCCCAGAGATTCTGATTTATTATACTCAGTATACTTTCCAACAGTTTGTCATTTTAACAAGTTCCTCCAGATGATTTGAATGCACACTGAATTTGAGAACCACTGCATTAGATGAACCCTGAAACTCCTTCCAGACTTAAGATTTGAGAAATCAATAAGTTAGTCAAGCATACCTGCCATGAAGTCTGGGTCCCTTAACCAGAAAAAAAAAAAAAAAAAGCACAAGAGAAACTGAAGGCAAAAGTCTCCTCCATATAAGGTTAATATCTATATTTAGATAGAAGCCACTAGATATCCCTCTCCTCAACTGTGTGTTCAGCAGCCCCACTAGGAGGGCAAGCTATAAATGTGATGAGATCCCAGGAATCACCTTCCACATGCTCTGGCCATTGAAAAGAGATGATTCTCATAGATGCCATCTTCCTGCCAGAGCAGGAGAGTCTCCTGGGGAAGACTGAGGAGTGGAAGGAGGACATGGTCCTGTCTCCAGCCACCGTGGTTTGAGGAGGAGGCAAAACTGAGGAATGTGGACAAGGGAGCTCTTCCACTACCCGGGTTTCCTACATAAAGTAGGAGGCAGAGAAACATATTGTGAGTGAGAAGGTGTTGAGAAGAACAAAACATTATGAAGGGTTGGAACTTTTATTGATGAGAATGGGTGTGAAATATAAGCAAAGTCAAGGGAAAGGTGTGGTGAGTTTTTGAGTCTCAACTAGCGTGAGGCTTCTGGGATTCCATTATTGTTAATCAACTTGATTGTGGGATTATTCATAGCAACATTTAATATTTTGAAAAACAGGGATAGGGATACTGGATATATTTTCATATCTTTATTGGTTATATGTTTTATATGGTGAGCTATCTATTCATAATCTTTGTTCATATATTTTGTTTTTTCTTCTTTTATAATTTTTGTCTTTATTAAAATAAGGACTGGAAAAGGTCAGTTTTTATTCCAATCCTAAAGAAAGGCAATGTCAAAGAATCTTCAAACTACCACACAATAGCACTCATCTCGCATGCTAGGACTTCCCTGTAGCTCAAGTGGTAAAGAATCTGCCTGTGATGCAAGAGACCAGGGTTCGATCCCTGGGTCAGGAAGATCCTCTGGAGAAGGGAATGGCAATCCATTCCAGTATTCTTGCCTGGAGAATTCCATGGACAGAGAAGCCTGGTGGGTTATAGTTCATGGGGTTGCAAAGAGTCGGACACAACTGAGTGACTCACACACACACACACACACACACACACACACACACACACTAGTGAAGTAATGCTCAAAATTCTCCAAGCCAGGCGTCAACAGTGCATGAACCATGAATTTCCAGATGTTCAAGCTGGATTTAGGAAAGGCAGAGGAACCAGAGATCAAATTGCCAACATCCATTGAATCATAGAAAAAGCAAGAGAATTCCAGAAAAACACCTACGTCTGCTTCATTGACTACGCTAAAGCCTTTGACTGTGTGGATCACAACAAACTATGGAAAATTCTTCAAGAGATGGGAATACCAGACCACCTTACCTGACTCCTGAAAATCTGTATGCAGGTCAAGAAGCAACAGTTAAAACTGGATATGGAAAACCAGACTGGTTCCAAATTGGAAAAGGAGTATGTCAAGGCTGTATATTGTCACCCTGCTTATTTAACTTATATGCAGAGTACATCATGTGTATGCCGGGCTGGATGAATCACAAGCTGGAATAAAGATTTCTGGGAGAAATATCAATAACCTCAGATATGCAGATGACACCACCTTTAGGGCAGAAAGCAAAGAAGAGCTAAAAAGCCTCTTGATGAAAGTGAAAGAGGAGAGTGAAAAAGCTGCCTAAAACTCAACATTCTAAAATTAAGATCATGGCATCTGATCCCATCACATCATAGCAAATAGATGGGGAAACAATGGAAACAGTGAGAGACTTTATTATTTGGGGCTCCAAAATCATTGCAGATAGTGACTGCAGCCATGAAATTAAAAGACACTTGCTCCTTGGAAGAAAAGCTATGACCAACTTAGACAGCATATTAAAAAAGCAGAGACATTACTTTGCCAACAAAGGTCCGTCTAGTCAAAGCTATGGTTTTTCTAGTAGTCATGTATGCATGTGAGAGTTGGGACCATAAAGAAAGCTGAGCACTGAAAAATTGATGCTTTTGAACTGTGGTATTGGAGAAGAGTCTTGAGAGTCCCTTGGACAGCAAGGAGATCAAACCAATCAATCCTAAAGGAAATCAGTCATGAATATTCATTGGAAGGACTGATGCTGAGGCTGAAACTCCAATACTTTGGTGACCTGATGTGAAGAACTGACTCCTTGGAGAAGACCCTGATTCTTGGAAAGATTGAAGGCAGGAGGAGAAGGGGATGACAGAGGATGAGATGGTTGGATGGCATCACTGACTTAAGGGACATGAGTTTGAGCAAGTTTCAGGAGTTGGTGATGGAAAGGGAAGCCTGGCATGCTGCAGTCCATGGGGTCTCAAAGAGTCAGACATGACTGAGTGACTGAACTGAACTGAGAATAATTGTTCAATGGAGGTGCTATAGTTTTCATCTTTTTGTGTTTATCTTCATGCCTCTTCAATGCACACAAATGTACATTTGTATTTATCCAAATATACTGAATTTTCTCTTTATATATATTCTTCCATATATTTTGAACTTACTGTCTATACTGTTGAAGAGTCTCAATTATTTCCAAGAGTCTCCATTTTACCTCCACCTGATTTTTTTTTTCTGCAGTACCAGTTTTATTCTTTATGTCTTTCAAATGGCTAAAAAGTTGTGTATCCAACTTTCAATTATAATTTAAGGTGAGTGACATAACATGCATGGCTATAATGCTACTAATAATTCCCCCAATTAATACATCAAATAACCTTTTTTATTTCAACAAACTCTATCCAAAGGATCAGCTCATAATGATAACACTTGTTTTTACAAAAAGAAAAACCTTGTTTCTTTAGGTAACTCTTTTATTGGGCCTTTGTCTCCTTACCTACAATAAAAGATATTTGTTTCAGGTGATTTTCAAAGTCTTTCTCAACTTTGAAATTGTGTTATTTTTCTGAGCAGTGAACATCTATCTGTCATTGTGCTAGCTAGACCTGTCTTCCTTGAAAAGGTACTCCAGACTATAGTCCTCAGGCCATATCTGGCCATTGACCAGTTTCTATAAGGCACTTGAGCTAAGAATGGTTTTCATATTTTCAAAAAGTAATTAAACAACAATGACAAAAGGGATATTTGACAGATATCCATAGATCTTTTAAGGTCCTCAAAGCCTAAAATAGTCTCTATGTGACCTTCTGTAGAATCAGCTCACTGACTCCTGCTATAGTGTGAGCAGTCAGATCTTTTATTATCACAGGCACCTCTCCAAAATACCATTGACAGAAAACATAACAAGTACCATGTTTCCTTTTCTTATGGGCACAAACTTAGAACACATTTCCCAGTCTCCCTGCGGTTAGGGCTGACCATTATCCGAGTCTTATATAATGGGGTGTTGGTGGATATGATATACACCACTTCCAGACCTCTGCTAAATCTGCCCCATGCTGGAGCTCCATATCCCTCTTATGTACACCAGTTGGATATAGAGAATCCGGTAGAAGACACTTTAGGAGATGATGGAATCATACAGTGAAGGTAACACAAGTGCCTGACTGACCTGGTGGTAGGTTCTACATCAGAAAAGAACCTCACAGTGAACTTCATTTGGGCAGAGGAGCCTGGTGGGCTACAGTTCATGGGGTCACAAGGAGTCAGACATGAATGAGTGACTAACACTTTCACTTGAGTAAAAACAAACTTGTGTTGGTTAGGACAATAAATCGAGAAATTCATTATACCTGCTAGTATCTATCCCAATTAAGGCAGTGATTCTCCTCCACAGCTCAGCTAGTGTGTTGCTTCTGTCTGCTTTGAGTGGGAAACCAGAGGACCAAGACTGTTGACAAGCGAAATAGTAGCACTGAGGAAATAGTAACTCAGTTTCTCAATAAAAGGAAAAAATGCTATGACATCAATTCAGAATACAGATCTTGGTAGATCAGTGACCTTTGTCTCTTAGTCAGGTTTGGATTATTATTTCTGAGAGACAACTCCACCCAAGCGAGTGGAGTATCTGACCATCACGTCTAGCTGTGTTGAGGCTTCCTTTTTCCCACTTCCCGTGGGAATTGAAGTGAGTATTAAGTGCATTTTACCTTCAGTTCTGAAGATACATGAAGAAGAATTATATTCTTTGGATATTGATATTGCCTGGGAAAACTTGCAGAAAAAATTCTAAATAAATGTCCAAATCAGAGACCATCCAATAACAGCATGGGAAATGCTACATCCAGAATATTTACATATAATAACAACAAGTAGATGTCACTATTCAGACAAATTGCCATCTAGTGGGAGAGTTAAGGGCATAACTGAATTTAGTAAACCTGGGTGTGCATGCTTGCTGCACCAGTTATTAACTGTTTGACTTTTTAAGATCTCAATCTTTCTGTTATTCTGTACTCTCACTTTTAAATGGGGGGACATGATAAAATGATACCTGCTTATTAGGGTTGTAATAAAGATTAAAAGAATTATTATCTTTAACTTAAAATAGTACTGACACATAATATGCATTCATTCATTCATTCAAATTATTACATGATTCAAAATAAGGGAATTCACCCAAAATACAAGGTCTACTGTGATATTTCAAAAATCTCCGCATCCTCTCCTCTCATTTATGCATTTCTGTAAATGTTTTCCTGATAGTTTGCTTTTGTCTCAGTTATGCAGTTATTCCTTCTTACCTAGATTTTGAGATCAAGTTTGAGTTACAAGTAAGTTGCAACAAGTGGACAGAATGTGGAGGGCAGTCCACTTATATGTAATAACACAGAGGTAGGAAAAGATGCAGCATATTTGATTAGTATATGCAGTATTTTTGGTAGTCCTATTTTATAAAAGTGAGACTTAGAGACCAAAAGCATCTTCCTGTCTTCTCTAGAGAAAAGAAATATCTATCTTCTCTTTCAAAACATTGTTAAGATCTATGTATATATGAGGCCTCTTTTTGAGTTGGAAGAAAAGAAACAAAGAAACTTCACAATCAGAAGAGCAAAACACAGTCCGTTTTGGAGAAAATCTTCAAGTTGCTATTGGATATATATGTGTGTATGTTGTTGTGTGTGTGTGTGTTTGTATGTGTGTATATATAAGTGTATATGTGTGTGTGTGTGTTTGTATTTAATTGCTTACGAACGAACAAAATTCTGCACTTGGATTATCCTGAGAATCTGGATCTTTGCACATTTCATTTTTTATCACTGTGCCTGGTTTTCACTTGTTAAACTTTATAGTTTGTCAGAGCAAAGCATATAGAACTATATTCTTATTCAGTGCAGTTTGAAAGCTTGCTGTGTTTTCTTAAAGGAGGAAGAGATACTTTTGTCATAAGGTTTGCAGTCGCCTTGTCTGCAGTCTCCTAAACAAAGAGCGATACTTTATCATGAAGAAGTAATACTCTATCATGGAGAAAAATAAATTCGCATACCATATGAACACGCTAGTTTCTGCTACTAATTCAGAATTCTTACTCCATCCTGCATCTTTTATTGCCTAACATGGTGATATGAAAGGAATTTTATATATTTTAGTTCTGTCCCTCTGCTGGCAGTGGAAGTAAATCCCAAAGTATTTCAGCAGGTGCTATTAATATGCAAATAACAGAGAATACACTATTTCTAATAGACCTCCCAACTGCATGGGAGGCGTCGCTGCTGGAGCAAATTAGCTTTCTGTAATTTGCATGCTTTTCACAACCTCCTGGGATTATATTTTAGATCAGAGACAATAAAAGCATATGCAGTTAGCTTAAAATGTAACTAATTTTAGACTTTGAAACAATTTTAACCTAACTTCTTTGTGGTGTTAAACAGCTATTTGCAAAGAAACTTTTATAACAGTCTATAATTTTCATAGCATTGATTTACCATTAATGGCTCCATCTCTATAGCATGAAAACAAATAAGGGAGCAGACCAGGTGTATGGGTTTCCCAAATGACTAAAAAGACACAGTAAGGTGGTAGACTAAAGACCTGAGAGTATGCATTGTTTGAACTATTACAAAGATAGTATGAATCAAGAGAAAACATGAAATTGGCCCCAAAAGAGTGATCAGCCAATTTGATTCATAACAAGAAGAACCAGCCAGAAAGATAAAGCAAATTTATTTAACTCACCAAGTAAGCTTTACAATATCTAAATAAAATGATATCTAAATAAGTGAATAAACAATATTAAATTAACTAATTTTAAATATTCCAACTTACATCTTACAAATAATATGTTTTTAGAATTATTATTCCATGTCCTAGAAATTAGGAAAATTCCTCAAAAAATATACATCCAGTCTGGCAGTAACTAGAGTCATAAGTGATTGGGAAATTTAACATAATTTACTAGGATTATGCTTTTTTTTCATTGTTGATCTTTCAGTGAGAAGGTGAAAATTCACCAACTGGTGCATATTTTGTTGAAAAAGTAATTTATTTTGATTGCTTCCTGGACTGGATATGCTAGGGATTTTGAAAAAAAAATAGATAATTTTTTAGCTTTTTGCTGTCTTAAATCCACACATGAAAATTAAGTTGTATTCTTTTTAATGGCTGAGTAATACTCCATTGTGTATATGTACCACTGCTTTCTTATCCATTCATCTGCTGATGGACATCTAGGTTGCTTCCATGTCCTGGCTATTATAAACAGTGCTGCGATGAACATTGGGGTACACGTGTCTCTTTCCCTTCTGGTTTCCTCAGTGTGTATGCCTAGCAGTGGGATTGCTGGATCATAAGGCAGTTCTATTTCCAGTTTTTTAAGGAATCTCCACACTGTTCTCCATAGTGGCTGTACTAGTTTGCATTCTCACCAACAGTGTAAGAGGGTTCCCTTTTCTCCACACCCTCTCCAGCATTTATTATTTGTAGACTTTTGGATCGCAGCCATTCTGACTGGTGTGAAATGGTACCTCATAGTGGTTTTGATTTGCATTTCTCTGATAATGAGTGATGTTGAGCATCTTTTCATGTGTTTGTTAGCCATCTGTATGTCTTCTTTGGAGAAATGTCTATTTAGTTCTTTGGCCCATTTTTTGATTGGGTCATTTATTTTTCTGGAGTTGAGCTGTAGGAGTTGCTTGTATATTTTTGAGATTAGTTGTTTGTCAGTTGCTTCATTTGTTTCAGTTCTAATGAGATGGATGAAACTGGAGCCTATTATACAGAGTGAAGTAAGCCAGAAGGAAAAACACCAATACAGTATACTAATGCATATACGTGGAATTTAGAAAGATGGTAACAATAACCCTGTGAACGAGACAGCAAAAGAGACAGTGATGTATAGAACAGTCTTATGGACTCTGTGGGAGAGGGAGAAGGTGGGAAGATTTGGGAGAATGGCATTGAAACATGTAAAATATCATGTATGAAATGAGATACCAGTCCAGGTTCGATGCACGATACTGGATGCTTGGGGCTAGTGCACTGGGACGACCCAGAGGGATGGTATGGGGAGGGAGGAGGGAGGAGGGTTCAGGATAGGGAACACATGTATACCTGTGGTGGATTCATTTTGATATTTGGCAAAACTAATACAATAATGTAAAGTTTAAAAATTAAATAAAATTAAAAAAAATAAACAAATTAAAAAAAAAGAAAATTAAGTTGAAGAAATGACATAATTAGATGTTTGAAGCTTAAATGTCACCTTTGAGTATGTGGTTTTAATTTGGAGCCCAAATCAACTAATGATTGAATTATTCTGCATTTCCTTTTGTTTCTGTAGTCATGGCTGCATCATAAGTTTAAAATATATAACATGAAAAAATGTCATAAATGAGAGCTATTTAAGATTTACTATCTAAATGTGTTTCTTATTCATTAGTTCAGTAACTAGTAGCTGACCATAGATAAAACAGATGGCTTGAAGGAAAAGAAGAAAAACAAAAGATAACTTTATTCTGAAGAAAGAATATGCTTATGTAATGGTCATTCCAATATTTTTGGTTAAATTATGGACAGGTTTCAAGTCAAGTAATTTTTGCCTCATGAATCTTACTGAGAAATATGAATCAACTTGCAATAAATAATTTGGTCATTTGACATACTTTGGATCTGGAGGGAAAAGTAATTAATTTAAATATAATAAATTCAACTAAGTAAATAATCAGGCATACGAATATATTTATATGGGGTAAAATAACATTTTTTTATCAATGATTTCAAGTTGCTTTAAAGTTAAAATTTTTACTCAGTGATCACACTTTGAAAAACTAGTCTTATAAGCCAAATGGAAAGAGAACCCATGTATGGCATATTCAAGTTAAGCTACACACTACAGAAAGAAAGTTTTTGAACATAAAAAACAATACTGAGAATAATATAATTTTGTAATAAAATTGAGATCATGTATCCCAAGTAAATATAATTTCATAATAATATGTATATAACTATATATATACCATAAATTTATATAGTTAATCTCAACTATAGCATGCTCTATATTTGACATACCATTTCTCCAGTACTTTTCCTTCCATACTAACCCCCATAGAGCTTTGTCCTCTGTCCATATTTTTTTTCTTCCTTTTATAATATTATAACCCAATGCATGGTTATCTTTTTACTTCTCTGCTACAATTTTCAAGTGATGTCTTCCACTCTGTCGATTTTGTTTTTTCTTGTAAGCTGAAGATCTAAATTCAGTGCCCCCCAGGTATCCTTCAAAGTCCGGTTCAAATATGGGCTCCACCGTGAATGCTTCAATGATGTTTCTGGCTCAAACCTAACTCTCTTTTTCTCAGAAGTCTCATTGCCTTTAAATCATTTTATTCTTAATACACAGAACTTCCTAAGTTTTTAATTTACATTGGAAATGCATTATTTCCTCTGACTAAACTGTGTGCTTCCTGAAGGCAATTCTTTAAATAAAGCACATACTTCGGAAATAGGTATTGAATATTCATAAAGTTTCTATCAGTTCAGTTCAGTCACTCAGTCATGTCCAACTCTTAGTATGCCAGGCCTCCCTGTCCATCACTAACTCCTGGAATATACTCAAGCTCATGTCCATTGAGTCAGTGATGCCATCCAATCAGCTCATCCTCTGTCATCCCCTTCTCCTCCTGCCTTCAATCTTTCCCAGCTGGGAAAGCTTCTATAAGCATTGTTTCCTCATATTTTCTTTAGCTATGGTAAGAAGTTTATCTTTTGCTTTCCTTTGCTCAGTTTTTGAAAAGGTGTTTACTCTTCTCACTCCGAGTGATTATAGAAACTCACTATACATTTTCAGACTAAACCGGTTTTGCTCTGCTTTTATGTGACCTTACATACACCATTTATCCCCGTCATGTCTCAGCCTTCCTATTGTAAAATATTAAAGGCTCAATCCCTCAACTCTTCTGAGTTGCTGTGAGAATTACCCAGCGCAACACATCTTGCGTGAGCATATTCTGAAGGTAGGTTTTTATTTGGAGACTCTGGCAGCTCTCACTATTCCAATTCTACCCGGTGTTGCTCTGAGCCTTGAAGTGCCTGAGAGTGGCTGAGAGCCTTGGCCACTCACTCGATACCTGAATGTCCTCATCTCTAGTTATTTGGCTGGCACCTTCATGAAAATAAAAGCCCTTTATGGTTTCTGCTTTTCTCATGGACTGGATGTTTGGACATGATCTCCCTACTGGCTGACTTCAAGTCAAGGAGAACTTTTTTGGCAACTGATGTGAAATAAATTCTGGTCAGACATGTTTAGGGCCTCAAGTCACAGATCTGTGTTTATTTTTTATTGAGAAAAAGCAGAGCAGGGAGATGTGGCCCCGTGGCCTTTATTTGAGTAGCACACAAGAGCAGAGTTCCAAGTCCAGCAGTTTCTCCAGAGAGAAAGTGGTTTCAGATATTTTAACCAAAGACTATGTGACTGTTAGTTTTCATTCTGGGCAACTAAAAGTTGCTCTTCTATATATGCCACACAAATATAAGGCAGAGAATAGAGTTCTTCTTCAAGAAAATGCAACATTTGCTACTCATAAAAATATCCCAACCACATCCCAGTTTAAATAATCAGATTACTTTTGCCTTTCTCTAAAAATCATTGACTCTACCCCTCCCCCACCATGTCCCATTCTTAACACTTGTCTTAACACTTAACACTTGTCTTTTCAATGATGTTTTGAGAAATGATAGTGCTGAATATAAGTTCCTTTAGTGAACTTCCCACACCATTTTCCCTTTCGTATCTTCACGGACTAACTTTGATACCTCTGATTAATACTGGAAATTCCCTTCTTTGTCACAAAAAATGAATCCTCTTACATTAACTTCCATAAGGCCCTGTCCATGCACTGAAATTCTTAATTGTCCTGGAAGGAAAGGATCACATTTGTATGGCAAACATCATCTGTGAAGTAGCCACTATGGTAGGGACTTTATATTGTCTTTCTTAATCTTCACAACCATACTTAGAGGTAGATAACATTACACTCATCTTAAGGATGCGAAGATTACATCTCCAAAACACTCACAGTAAAACTGCTAGATAGTGGCAGAGTCAATATTTATATTCAGGGCAGGCTGATTGCAGTTTCCATGTTATTTCCACTATACAACTAAAAATGAATAAATCAATACGTAAATAAATATAACTACACACACCAAACATACATATATAGACAGAATACTCATTGCTGATGGTTCACGACACCCAAAATCATCTTTGCTGCTGCTAAGTCGCTTCAGTTGTGTCTGACTCTGTGCGACCCCATAGACGGCAGCCCACCAGGCTCCCCTGTCCCTGGGATTCTCCAGGCAAGAACACTGGAGTGGGTTGCCATTTCCTTCTCCAATGCAGGAAAGTGAAAAGTGAAAGTGAAGTCGCTCAGTCGTGTCCGACTCTGTGCGACCCCATAGATGGCCCTCCGTCCATGGAATTTTCCAGGCAAGAGTACTGGAGTGGGGTGCCATTGCCTTCAAAACCAATTAATCATTTCAGTTATAAATAGGTGAATAGGTACTATCAGAAGAGTACATTTGTCACATTGTAAACAGTTGTTTTAGAATGTTATAGGTACAGATGCATACATAGAAATATTACCACATCTCCCATATACAGAAGAAGACTTGGTGAGCTAGAATAACTCTTTCCCCAAATCAGTCTGTTGATTTAATCTCATCCTTTCATAACAAGTTCCCTGGTGGCTCGGACAGTAAAGAATCTGCCTGCAATGCAGGAGACCCAGGTTTGATCCCTGGGTGGGGAAGATCCCCTGGAAAGATCCCCACTCCAGTATCCTAGCCTGGAAAATTCCATGGACAGGGGAGACTGGTGGGCTACAGTCTATGGGTAGCAAAGAGCTGGACACGACTGAATGACTAACACTTTCACTTTGCTTTCGTAGCAACAGATGACACTGATCCAGCAGCCTCTGTCACTAGAAGGGCGTGCTGACAGATGCTAAAATAGACATAGGTATTTCGGCTGGAAGGGGCTTGAGCAACCATTTGGAATGACGGTGGGGTGACATGTAGTTATCACCTGAAAAAGAAGAAGATAAAGACTCAGATTGCAGATGTGGGGCCCTGGTTCAGAGCAGAGCTAGCAGCCAGCCTGGTCTGAGGCTCAGATGCTGATGGACTGGCCCACGGTTCTTGGTAAGCCTAAACACAGCAGGTACTGTTTCTACAGTTTGTACCAGAACTGAGCCTAGAAATGGGTTAAATACTCAAAGCTTCAAAGATTAGAAGAGTTAAAGAGACAGAGAGCGACCCAAGTTACCCCCACTCTTTTCTTTCCTTTCTGTGTCTTAGTCTTCTTTTTTAAGCTTTCTAGAGCATGATTACTCTTCAGCAGACCATGGTAATGTGTGTCGGGAAAAAATGAAATTAAACTAGTGCTTCAGGAATTCTTTCATAATGTAATCTGAACCAGTCCTTATTAATGAGGCCAAAGTATTTCCCATCCAAGTGAAGTCCTGCAATTATTTAAATGTGTAAGTGAAACCATTCTTTATACCTTCATTCACAGTCCATTTAAGTCAGAAACTGAATTTACTTGGTTTACTAACTGGGCATTAAGCACCATTTGAACAGTTAAAGAACTATCAACAGTTGCAATGGCCCGTAATAAATATATATACAATTATTTCTATATAGATTGTCCTTTATAGTTGAAAATGACATTGCAAATAGTTACTAATTGCCTACCTGTCACTACACAGCTAGTATTTCAGTGTATATCTGCATAGGGATTTTCCATGTATAGAGCATTCACATTCTCTTATTTATTTATTAATATAAACCATTATTATTAACAATAATATTAATATGATTTATTATTAAGGGAATAAAATTAAAAGTTGTTGAATAACCCAAGATGGCTAAAACCAGAAAGTGAGAGACTAAAGTGCCCAGAGTACTGTGCACCTGCATATCACAAATAAGCATGACTCTTCTTTCGTAGTTCCTGTTCAAAATTCTATGTTCCTTGTTATATTTAAATATTGGCCATTTATATGAAATACAAAGCCTGTTTATAAGGAAGAATAACTATTTGTTTAAATTCATTTGTTGCTAAATCTTATCTTCTTTCAGTAATTTCTTCACCCCATTCATTGGGGTATTTCAATTACTTGGAATATTCAAATTAGTTATATTTGCAAATATTATAGAACTTCACAGCAAAGAACATGAAAATAATATTCTCCAAGACAAATTCTACTTTTTAGTTATAATGTAATCATGTATCTAATTTAAAATATATCATACAGTACATATACATTGTTAGATTTTTCTTTAATTCTCAATATATTAAAAGTCAGCAGTTTAAGTACAGTTGACCCTTGAACAGCAAAAGTTTCAGCTGTGTGTGTCCCCTTGTATGTGGATTTTTTTCAATAAATATATTAGAAACATTTTTGAAGATTTGCAACAATTTGTAAAAAACTTGCATATGAACTATGTAGCCTAGAAATGCTGAAAAACAAATGTTTGTTATGTCATGAAAGTATCAAATATATGTATGGTTGTGGTGGTTTACATGCTAAGTTCTGTTAGACTCTTGAGAACCCCATGGACTGTAGTCAGCCAGGTCCCTCTGTCCATGGAATTCTCCAGGCAAGGATACTGGAGTGGGTAGCCATTCCCTTCTCCAAGGGATATTCCCAACCCAGGGATTGAATCTGCATCTCCAACATTGCAGGTGGATTCCTTACCACTGAGTCATTAGGGAAGCCAAAATCATATGTACATATAGATGTAGCATACAAAATATGTATTAACAGATTGCTAATGTTACTGGTAAGGCTTCTGATCAATAGTAGGCTATTTGTAGTTAAATTTGGGGAGAATCAAATGTTATATGGGGATTTTTGACTACAAGGGGGTCAGTGCTTTTAATCCCTGTATTGTTCTCAAGTCAACTGTATATTCTTAGAGGTTAGGAAAAAGACTAGAAAACTTTAACAATATAATTTCATACTTTGGAGGCTTGTTTTGTTTGATTTTCACCAGTATGAGGTAAAGCTCATGAAAGAGAAGGAAAAAGGATTTTATTGATCACTAGTTTCAAGTCAATTTGCTCTGAAAATACTCCTTAAAGGATTACTCAGAATTAATATGGAGAAAGGAGTAGTAGAATCTGACTAGATTTTCCTAATGCAGCCTCTCCCTAAGTCCCAATAAGTATACATAAAGGTCTACAAAAAGGTGAAATTTTCACAAAAACTTCAAAAGTGACAATGAACCTATTGCTAAAAAGTTGGGAAAATATCACCCTATTTACAAAACCTACATAGCTGAGTGAAATAGTACAATTAGCAACCATGCATATGTTGGTAAAACAAGGAATCATATTGGCCTGAAAAAGAGAAAGACTATAATTTCTTCTCCATCATTGTCTGTCTTTGAAGCAGAGACGCCTTCCATTCATGCCATGAGAAAACTTTTCTGTGTGGGTTGTTGTTTAGTTGTTAAGTCATGTCCAACTCTCTGTGACCCCATGGACTGCAACATGCCAGGCTTCCCTGTCCTTCATTATCTCCTGGAGTTTGCTCAAATTCATGTCTATTGAGTTGGTGATGCCATCTAACCTTCTCATCCTCTGTTCCCTCTTTGCTCTTGATCTCAATCTTCCCCAGATCAGGGTCTTTTCCAGTGATTGATTCATCACATCAGGTAGGCAAAGAATTGGACCTTTAGCATCAGTCCTTCTAATAAATATTCAGAGTTGGCTTTCTTTAAGGTTGACTGGTTTGATCTCCTTGCTGTCCAAAGGACTCTCAAGAATCTTCTCCAGCACCACAACTCAAAAGCTTTAATTCTTTGGTGTTCAGCCTTATTCATGATCCAGTTCTCACATCTGTACATGACTACTGGAAAAACCATAGCTTTGACCTTTGTCAGACCTTTGTTGGCAAAGTGATATTTCTGCTATTTAAGACACTGTCTACGTTTGCCATTGCTTTTCTTCCAAGAAGCAAGTGCTATGGACTAAATATTTGTGCTTTCCCTAAATTCATAGGTTGTAACCTAATGTGGTGGTATTAGGAAGTGGGGCCTTTGGGAAGTCATTAGGTCATGAAGATGGAGCCATTGTAATGGGATCAGTGACCTTATAGGAAGAGATGTGAGAAAGATGATTTCTTGTTTGACCATGTGACAAAAGACAGTGAGATGGCCAGGAAGAGGACTTTCACCAGAATCCAACCATGTTGGGACCCTAATCTTGGGCTTCCAGTCTCCAGAATTGTAAGAAATAAATGTATGTTGTTTATGCTACCCAGTCTATGGTGTTTTTATAGCAGCCCAAGTTGACTACTTTGGTCACTTGATGTGCAGAGCTGACTCATTAGAAAAGACCCTGATGCTGGGAGAGAATGAAGGCTGGAGGAGAAGGGGACAGCAGAGGATGAGATGATTGGATGGCATTACCAACTCAATGGACATAAGTTTGAGCAAACTCCAGGAGATGGTGAAGGACAGGCAAATCCGGTTTGATGCATTCCATGGGGTTGCCAAGAGTCAAACACGACTGAGCGACTGAACAACAACAAATTCACTAAGACAATGTGTTTTTATTTTAATGCACAGATTACTGATTCTCTTTTTATACCTTTAAATTTCTCCTACAGTTCATACACTGAAATACTCAGAAAGCAAAAGGTTAGGAAATATGAAAATGCTAACTGGATTTCTTGTTTATCTTTGAGACATATAGCCACAAAAATGTAACTATGAATGGGAGCAGTGACAGGAGAATGGTTGTTAGTGGGACATGCTGATAATTGTAGGTTATTTGAACTTAATTGGCCCATTGTCAGTGAGTCATACAATGAATGCTGGAGATAATCTTAGCTCAATGTGGAAGAGACATGCTTACAATCTGCTGTACAGAAATGAATTGAGACTAGAACCTTAGTGATACTTGGGATATAAACTCAGTGACACTAAGAATAAGTGATATGGAGAAAGTCATAAATATCAACTACTAGAAAAATACTGAGTATGCTTATATTTCTTTCAATTCAGAACAGTAGAAAACATTAAACTACTAACCGACATTCAAATAGTAAGCAAAAACATGTGATTCCTGTCAACCAGGAGAACAAAATGTCATATCATATCATACTGAGTTGTAAAAAACAAAACCATAGGTACAACATGAGATGGGTAACATAAAAGATAATAATTACACCAAAATTAACTATAATAAAAATAAAATTTTAGCTGTGGAAAATAAAAAATTGAATTAGTATGTAGAAATATAGAAAAGTGAAAGTGTTAGTTGCTCTATCTTGACCAATTCTTTGCAACCCTATCTATGGACTATAGCCCACCAGGCTCCTCTCTCCATGGAATTCTCCAGGATACTGGAGTGGGTTGCCATTTCCTGCTCCAGGGAATCTTTCTGACCCAGGGATTGAACCCCAGTCTCTTGCATTCAATGCAGATTGTTTACCTTCTGAGCCACCAGGGAAGCCAGAGGGAAGACTTTAAAAGTTCTCCCAGGAGAGGGGGAGAGGGTGAGATGTATGGAAAGAGTAACATGGAAACTCATATTATCATATGTAAAATAGATAGCCAACCGGAATTTGCTGTATGGCTCAGGAAACTCAAACAAGGGCTCTGTATCAACCTAGAGGGGTGAAATGGGGAGGGAGATGGGAGGGAGCTTCAAAAGGGAGAGGATGTATGTATACCTATGGCTGATTCATGTTGAGGTTTGACAGAGAACAACAAAATTCTGTAAAGCAATTATCCTTCAATAAAAAATAAATAAATTTAAAAAAAAAGAACTGAAGCTAGGTACCCCTCGGGATGGGGGGGGAGAGTTCTCCCAGAATAATAAAGAAATAAAAAATTATGAGAGGATTTAATGAAAAAAAGATGACACAACTATGGAAAACTGGTATTTTAGAGAAAGACTGGAGAAGACAATGGCACCCACTCCAGTACTCTTGCCTGGAAAATCCCATGGACAGAGGAGCCTGGTGGGCTGCAGTCCGTGGGGTTGCTAAGAGTCGGACACGACTGAGAGACTTCACTTTCATGCGTTGGAGAAGGAAATGGCAACCCACTCCAGTGTTCTTGCCTGGAGAATCCCAGGGATGGGGGAGCCCGGTGGGCTGCCGTCTATGGGGTCGCATAGAGTCGGACACGACTGAAGCGACTTAGCAGCAGCAGCAGCAGAGAAAGACTAGGGGGAAAATACAACAGAAGCAAAATAAAGAACTAAAAAAAGAAAAGAGAAACATTTTGAATTAGAAGTTTAAACACCTGCAAACATTCAAGCATTATACATAGGCTACCTCCAGTAAACAAAACTGAGTCTGGCCTGAGACTTTTTCTTCACATCAATGAACAAGATGAGACTATGCAGTAATAGTCTGTGAACATCTTAAAGGAAACATTTATTATTAAAATGTGTAAAATAGAATTTCAAATTTCTGCAAGGAGATCCAACCAGTCCATTCTGAAGGAGATCAGCCCTGGGATTTCTTTGGAAGGAATGATGCTAAAGCTGAAACTCCAGTACTTTGGCCATCTCATGCGAAGAGTTGACTCATTGGAAAAGACTCTGATGCTGGGAGGGATTGGGGGCAAGAAGAGAAGGGGACGACAGAGGATGAGATGGCTGGATGGCATCACTGACTTGATGGACGTGAGTCTGAGTGAATTCCAGGAGTTGGTGATGGACAGGGAGGCCTGGCGTGCTGCGATTCATGGGGTCGCAAAGAGTCGGACTTGACTGAGCGACTGATCTGATCTGATCTGATCTGAAAATAGTCATTCCAGATATGTATGGGAAGACAAATTTAGCATCCATTTTCATTCTTAAAAATTATTTAAAGACTTATTAGTGACCTATTCCTGGCAATTGAGAAATAAATCAAGATACCAAGTCAAAAAAGGGAAATATAATATTGGATAATATGTTCAAATGTTAACATTATAAACATTGAAACTAGTATTGCAACCAATATGTGTTGAAAAATAATTTGTGTGAGTATAACCAAATACAAAATATAATGTACAAGTCAGATATAGATGTTAGAAAGAAAATATAATGCAAAATATAATTGGGGCAGACCTAAGATAAATTATTTGTTTATTTTCTTCATAGGATCACAGTCTTGCTCTGCTTTTCTGAAAACGTTACCTCATATATTTTGTCTAGTTTTTTGTTTATTGTGAGAAATTAAATTTGGATCTTGTTACTCTAAGTTAGAAATCAGAAGCTGATATCAATTAAATTTTAGTTGAATAGAGACTATAACTATTTGTAAATTTAAGGAAGCAACTATTAGAATAAAAATGGAAAACAGAATTTCCAATCTGCTCAAAGAAATAAAATTCTTTATTCTTATTCAGAGAAATTTAAAAAAAGAAAAAAATTCAACAAAATTAGAAATAATCATGAAATGCAAACAACAAAATAAGTAGACAAAAGCAGCGATCACAATAAGTGTGGAATGAATGAATTATCTTGACAAGACAAAATTCTTAAACTGGATTTAAAAAATCCAACTACAGCCTGTTTATATTATTTGTGTGTGCTAAGTCTCTTCAGTCATGTCCAACTCTTTGCGTCCTTATGAACTGTAGCCCTCCAGGCTCCTATGTCCACAGGATTCTCCAGGCAAGAAAACGGGAATGGGTTGCCATACCCTCCTCTAGGGGATCTTCTCAATCCAGGATCGAACCAGTGTCTATTATGTCTCCTGCATTGGCAGGTAGGTTCTTTACCAATAGTGCCACTTAGGAAGCCCATAATATTATAGATATAATTAAAATGTTAATTAAAAAATTTGGAACTAAATGCTGAGGGACAACATTCTTGGTTTTGCTACTTTGAAAATATAGTTTAATGTTATTTAAAAGACAAACATTAAATTGAACAAAACTCAAGGTAGAACAAATAATATTTTTGGAGAAAATACAAAACAAATGAAATAGCTCTCATAATAAAATAAACTCTCATCTCTGTAAAATAAAGGAAAACTTATTAAATTAAAAATATTAAAATTATAAGAGGAATATGAAACACGTTAATTATCAAAATAAGTGTAAACGGATAAAACTAAAAACATCTCTGGTTGGCACTATTAAAAAGCCATGTATGTACTAACTATACCTACCTAAAATATGTCATGGTAATTAGAGAGCATAAAAGAATATTGGGTAAAGATATACTAGGCAAATTGTAAGTTTTGAATGTCAACATTAATGTCAGTAATATAGAATTTTTGAAAAAAGCCAGAACAATGATGATGACTTTGTGTTGAGAAAAGATATTCAGTGTTGTATTGCTGGTTATGAGAGTCAGTTTTATGTATACATATATATATATATATGTATATAATATATATATTACCAACTTCAAATTCATTGATATCACATAGGTAGTTTGAAATTGGCCATGGCAGTAGTATTTAATCCTTAGAATTTGGTAAATGTTTCAAATCAGCTCTTGTCTTCCCGCCCCTCCCCACCCCTAGAGACCTGATTGTTAAACATTTGCTAGCAAACCACTGAACATAATCCAAAATGAATATGTAACAGTCATGACTTTGTAGGACCCAACAGCATAGCTTAGAAATGTAGGGCACAAACCTATTAGAAATTCAAAGACAAAATGACAGAAGCTCAATATTTGTGGGAGAGATTAATACATCTCTGTCAGCCTTTGATGACTCAAATAAGCACACACCAAAAAATGCAATAAAATAGATGATTTGGATTATATCAAGATCATTAATAAGATTACTTGAAATGTGGGTTGCAGTCACCAAAGAGTATATTTTATTTTGTTGTACATATGAAACTCTTTAAAAGCATACTATATCAGGCAGAAAATCTCAATAATTGCCAAAACATTCAAATAATTAGGTGCACAGCCCTGGGCTTCAGTAGTTTGTAGTAGCTAACAAAAAGTTAACTAACATGATTAATAATAAAATTTCCTCTCTCCCTTCAACAAAAAAACATTCTAAAGAACTAAGGTGAATTTGGAATCAGTTATATAATTGAACATACTATAAAAAATTCAAACTATGGCCTTTGCATTAAAAACATTAGAACTTATAAATTCATGACATCTTCTGAATGAAACATAAACTTAGTGAAAATAAGAAGAAAGCAAAATAATACATGCATAAACCAACAAACTGTCTAATTTCTATAGTATAAGTTTCTAAGTTACTAAGAAGATAAAGAGGTTATTCTTTACAGAGTGAATGAGACACACAAAATCAAAACACATAAAACACAATATTTAACTTTGAACAAATTTGTTGTAAAAGTAAGAATAAAAATTCTATATATGATGGAATGGATGTTTCCAAATAATGGGCCTCTTAAGTGTGAAAACACTATGGAAAATGATCTACAAATATGGAGATTATAGAAACCATTACAATAGCTAATATATTTGAGTTCTTATCTAGTGCGAGACGGTGTTCTAAAGACCTTTAAATATATTACAATATTTTGTTCTCAGATAGAACTATATGATAAGTAGGGTAGTTCACACATAAGGAAAGTGAGACATTGAGAAGTTAGGTAATTTAACCAAGGTTAACATGGAAAAACAGACTGGTTCCAAATAGGAAAAGGAGTACGTCAAGGCTGTATATCGTCACCCTGCTTATTTAACTTCTATGCAGAGTACATCATGAGAAACGCTGGACTGGAAGAAACACAAGCTGGAATCAAGATTGCCGGGAGAAATATCAATAACCTCAGATATGCAGATGACACCACCCTTATGGCAGAAAGTGAAGAGGAACTAAAAAGCCTCTTGATGAAAATGAAAGTGGAGAGTGAAAAAGTTGGCTTAAAGCTCAACATTCAGAAAACGAAGATCATGGCATCTGGTCCCATCACTTCATGGGAAATAGATGGGGAAACAGTGGAAACAGTGTCAGACTTTATTTTTTTGGACTCCAAAATCACTGCACATGGCGATTGCAGCCATGAAATTAAAAGACGCTTACTCCTTGGAAGGAAAGTTATGACCAACCTAGATAGCATATTCAAAAGCAGAGACATTACTTTGCCAACAAAGGTTCGTCTAGTCAAGGCTATGGTTTTTCCTGTGGTCATGTATGGATGTGAGAGTTGGACTGTGAAGAAGGCTGAGCACTGAAGAATTGATGCTTTTGAACTGTGGTGCTGGAGAATACTTTGAGAGTCCCTTGGACTGCAAGGAGATCCAACCAGTCCATTCTGAAGGAGATCAGCCCTGGGATTTCTTTGGAAGGAATGATGCTGAAGCTGAAACTCCAGTACTTTGGCCACCTCATGCGAAGAGTTGACTCATTGGAAAAGACTCTGATGCTGGGAGGGATTGGGGGCAGGAGGAGAAGGGGACGACAGAGGATGAGATGGCTGGATGGCATCACTGACTCAATGGACGTGAGTCTGAGTGAACTCTGGGAGTTGGTGATGGACAGGGAGGCCTGGCGTGCTGCGATTCATGGGGTCGCAAAGAGTCGTACACGACTGAGAGACTGAACTGAACTGAAACAGCTGGTAAATGGCAAACCTGGGATTAGAAGATGTGGCTTCAGAGTTCCTGTTCCTTACCACCACACTGCACTACCTCTTGGAAGATTTTATGTAAAACTAAGTGAAATAAAAAATAGAAACCAACCCAATTGCTCAGAAAACAATGTGAAACTGTCGTGGGTTAACTTTAAAATCAGAAAAATTTTACAAATGATTTCTTTTTTCAGACTTTCAAGACATTACTATTATGTGATTGAAAATTAAACTAGCAAATAGAGAAAAATAGCACTATGGTGGGGGAAGGAAAGCAAGGAAGGAGGAGACAGGGAAGAAGGAAAGAAGGAAGGAAGGGAGGGAGGAGGGTGGGAGAGAGGAAGTCAGGGAGAGAGGGAAGGCAAGATCTCCACTCAGAATAGCTAATTTTTAGTGGCTGTAGACTTTGTTCCTGAAACATAGGGGACAAAGTTTATAAAGATTTTGGAAATGTAGAAGAAATACATTAATGACACAACAGGGAAATAATTTTACTAGAATAAAGGACAGATGTAACCAAACTCAGAATTTCTCTTCAATATTTATGTTTTATAAGTATATGTTTATAATCATATAACTATCATGAATAATCCTTCAGGGTAGAAAACATTCATTTAACTCTGCAATTGTTTAGCCACAAACGACTTATTTTTTGTTGAGATAACTGAATCTATAAGATTATGTTTCTTCTTCTTTTTTTTTTTTTTTCAGGTTTCCTGTTCGCTCTCATTATTACATTCCGTGTCCATTTTTCTCAGTGATAGGCTGTGTGCTTTACTGATCATAGCAAACCCCTCTTCCAACGACACAAGAGATGACTTCACACATGAACATCACCAGATGGTCAATAAGAAAATAAGATTGATTATATTTTCAGCTGAAGATGGAGAAGCTCTATACAGTCAGCAAAAATAAGACCTGCAGCAGACTGTTGGCTAGATCATCAACAACTTATTGTGAAACTCAGGATTAAATTGAAGAAAGTAGGGAAAACTACTCGACCATTCAGGTATGACCTAAATCAAATCTCATGATTATACAGCAGAGGTGACCAATAGATTCAAGGGATTTGATTTGGTAGACCGAGTGCCTGAAAAATTGTGGACAGAGGTTTGTAAAATTGGACAGGAGGTGGTGACCAAAACCTTCCTAAAGAAAAAGAAATGCAAGAAGGCAAAGTGGTTGTCTGAGGAGGCCTTACAAATAGCTGAGAAAAGAAGAGAAAGGAAAAGCAAAAGAGAAAGGGAATCATATACCCAACTGAATGCAGAATTCCAGAGAATAGCAAGGACAGATAAGAAAGCCTTCTTAAATGAACAGTGCAAAGAAATGGAAGAAAACAATAGAAAGGGAAAGGCTAGATATCTCTGTAAGAAAATTAGAGATACCAAGGGACTATTTCATGCAAAGATGGGCAAGAGGAGAAGGGGGCAGCTGAGGATAAGATGGTTAGATAGCATCACTGACTTAATGGACATGAGTTTGAGTAAACTCCGGGAGATAGTGAAGAACGAGGAAGCTTGGCGTGCTGCAGTTCATGGGGTTGCAAAAAGTCAGATATGACATAGTGACGGAACAACAACAATTGTGGGAATACTTTTAAGAAACTTAGGGAAAGACCAAAAGGAAATTGACTCACTTGGTAGAAAACCATGTCAGTAGTGTATCTGGGATTATCCACTTTACTAGCTTGGAGTACAAACACAATCACTACATTTTGATTTATTCAGTTTATTGCTTGAGCACCCACCTGCCCACAGTGACAGGAAAGTGAAGTCGCTCAGTCGTGTCTGACTCTTTGCAACCCCATGGACTGTAGCCTACCAGGCTCCTCCATCCATGGGATTTTCCAGGTAAGAATACTGGAGTGGGTTACCATTTCCTTCTCCAGGAGATCTTCATGACCCAGGGTTTGAACCTGGGTCTACCGAATTGTAGGTAGATGCTTTACCGTCTGAGCCACCAGGGAAGTCTCTAGTGACAGTGACAGGAGGTCCCCCTATTTCCCAAAACCTCCCCCAACTACCCTCCTTGGGCAGGAATACTATTGAATTAGTGCAAAGAAGACCAGTCCTGCTATAGGAAATCAGGAAGAGAGAGAAAACAGGAAGCATGACCAGTACACTAATACAGTGGCTTGAGTCTCTGCCACGTGAAGTTACAGGTGGTCCTGAACATTCTGATGGAGGAAATTTGTCCATGGCTGCTACGATGCTTTTATTGACTCAGTTCCTTCCTTCCCATTACACCAACAGCATTCCTCTGAGCTCTGAGGACTTTCTTCTTTTAGATCACACTCATATGCTCAGCTATTTCTCCCTAAGTTTTAGCACAGTGCCAGGTGGGCCACACTAAGGAAGAACCCAGCCACACCTCCTAAGGTGTTAGAATAAGTTTTGCCCATGGAGCCAGGTTCTCTCCCCCTGCATGGGACCGTATCTCTATATCCCAACAAGGGATCTCCCCATTGCACACAAAGTGGAAATGCAAATGTTGCTAGGCAGCAAATACACACCCATTTAACATACCTACACCTACACACAAGCTTTCACTGGCAAGGATTGCCCTAAATTTTTTAACTTAGAGGGTCTTTTAAATCTTTCTCTACAATGAAGCATATTCTCCAAGGCAGCGGTCCCCAACCTTTTTGGCACCAGGGACTGACTTTGTGGAAGATAGTTTTTCCAATGACCAGGGGTTGGGAGGATGGTTTGGGGATGACTCAAACACATTAGATTTATTGTGCACTTTATTTCAAATCTAATGCTGCCACTGATCTAACAGGAGGTCCATGGCCCAGAGGTTGGGGACCCCTGCTCCACGGGACTGTCTTGGCTATACAGTAGAGTGGCACCTCATTCCCATACTAATTTTTCACAAACGAAAATCTCCTCCAAGACTATGCCTATTGAGTGAGGCCAAGTAATTATTGCTCAGGGTTTGAATACTCAGGATGGAGGGGAGAGTTAATCAGCCATTTGCATCTCTCCTAGCATCTGGTAATTTTACCCAGCATTAACTTATTTTTGATTTGTAACACATGTAATTGTAAAAGATTAATATCCAAACTTTATAAAGAATGCCAATGGTCAAGAAAGAAAGTGTAGTAGAAAAATAGCTATTTCACACAAAGGAAATCTAAATGTCTAATAAGCCTTATTAGTTACCTTGGAAATACATATGAAAACTACGAGATCCATTTCACACCCACCAAGGATAAAAAAAACAGAAATTGGACAAAACCATGTGCTGATGGAATGTGGAGGAACGGAGATGCCAGGGGAAGAGTTAGTCACCTCATCTCTTTGGGAAGTCAGTGGTGATCACGGGCTACTGCACTGTTCAAACAGCCCCATGTGTGGGCAGGTCTGTGAGTTCATCCAATGGGCGTCTGCAGCAGGGGAGAAGCTAGGCCTTTCCAGGACTGGCTGATGTGAGCAGCCCATTGCCTCGAAGGAGGCTTCATGCCACCAACACCAACAAATCTCAAAAACCTTCCCGAACCCCTGCAACAGGGATGTGAGCTCAGGGAGAAGCTAGTGCTTCCTCACTGTGACTGGTACGGTCAGCAGCCTCATGCTGGTTCTAGTGAGCCTGCCCTGTTGGCAGTTAGCACCCTGGTCATTTCTCCCAGGTCGAGTGAGGCACACTTGTGCAATGACACAGGTGTATTTGGAGGCACGGGGACTTTCTCCTGGCTCCTGTGGACCACTTGCTGTGTGTTTGGGCCTGGCTGCCATACTGTAAGGACACTCCAGTGGTCCCCTGGGGTACCACACAAGCCTTGACCAAATCCTACTGCAGCGTCACAAAGAACAAAGCTGGAGCCACCCGATGAGGTTTCACCTTACCCTGAGAAACAGTGTGATGTCATAAATATTTACTGGTTATAGCATCTGGGACTTCTCCGGTGACTCAGATGGTAAAGCGTCATCCTATAATCTGGGAGACCCGAATTTGATCCCTGGGTCGGGAAGATCCCCTGGAGAAGCAAATGGCAACCCACTCCAGTATTCTTGCCTGGAAAATCCCATGGATGGAGGAGCCTGGTAGGCTATAGTCCATGGGGTCGCAAAGAGTCAGACACAACTGAGCGAATTCACTTCACTTTTAGCATCTGGAGCGATTTGTTTTGTAGTTGTAGATAATTGATAACCTTGCCAAATGTGGATTCTCTAACAATAATCTGCTGCAACTGCCAAGGACCTAGGATTTGGCACTTTCAACAAGATCCAGGTGATTCCAATGGACACCCATGTGGTCTACAAGGAGGAGGCAGATCGGGTCCCACCCTGCTATAGGGAGAGGCAGTCATGCAAACCAGCTCCTCCTCAGCAGCATCTGTGCCTGGCAGCCTCAGCGGGGTACCAGAGCAACCAGCCTGCCCAGAATGGAGGGCAAGGACAGTCCTGCCCAATGACGGGGACAACCTGAGCACCAAACGTGGCAGGGAGGGGAAGCGTGGTGGACTCCCAAAGGTTCTGTGAGCCTGGAGCCTCCTGGTGAGTTCTGGTTCCATTTAATTCAGAGTTTGCTGCATGGACGCCAGAAAATTTTGTGAGCTTTGGTTCTGTTTAATTCTGAGTTTGCTGCATGGGCTCTGGAAGGTTCTGTGCTATGGTTCCATTTAATTCTGAGTTTGTTGTGTGGACTCCAGAAGGTTCTGTGAGCCTGGAGCCTTCCGGTGAAGTTCTGGTTCTGTTTAATTCAGAGTTTGCTGAGTGGGCTCTGGAAGGTTCTGTGAGCTGTGACTCTGTTTAATTCAGAGTTTGAAATCATATTCTTAAGAAAGCAGTTGTATTCTAGCAGAACCGAGTGTATAGAACTAACACAAATAAGACTATCTGAAACTAACAGTATAGTACAGATGAATAAATACTAAATAAATTCATCAAAGGATTTTGTTGAGGGGAAGAAAAAAGTTTGACCGCTGCTTCCACTATTTGTTTTTTCTGAAAATTGTGGGTAATGCAAGAAAATTAAAAACAGGATTTAGAGGTGTAATCAATGGTAGAACACAACATTACATTTCTGTTATTCATAGATGTCATCCTTATGACATAGAAAACCAATAAAAGCAAATGAAACTTTGTTATATTAGAAAATGACCAGATTAAAGATAGGCGCACATAGAAAGATTCTGAATAACCAACTGGATGATGTTTTTTTTCCCTCAAAAAACTTTCTGTGTATGTATATATTTTTATGTATGCTTGTCTATGCTTGAGTATTTGTATCCAGAAATAATAGAAATACTATTTAAATAAAATGTCTTTCCTCACAATCACTGTTTACCCTTTAATTTTTCTTAAAGCACCTCTTATATAATTATGAAAAAAAATTATAATCTCTGTCCCTCAAGACTGATGAGAGCAGGGTCCTGATTTTTGACTGCTGCCCTTAATGAACACAATGAATAATTGTGGTGGTAGTGTAGAAGGGGTGAGTGAAACCTGACAAATGAAAACAGATGTGTTCATCATTATCTTATTTGAATATTTGAATATTGCAAAGATACCAATCTAATATATTTAAAGCATAATTTATTCAAGCCCCAATGGATATGTAGTTTTGCAGACTAATAACCAAATTTGATACTAAGATTAGAAAAAGGCAGTAAGAAGGAATTACTAAGAATGCACTGATGAGAGAGGGCTGAGACTTGCCCTAGAAGGTTGTAAAGTAATGTTTTCATTTATGCTAACATTTAGTAGCTGCATCAATGAGACCTAATAAACAGCTCTAAATCTGATCTTGATAGTGGTGAGAGTGGGCACCCTTGTCTTATTCCTGATATTAGAGGAAATGTTTTCAGTTTTTCTCTGTTGAGAATAATGTTTGCTGACAAATAATGTTTGTCATGTATGGCCTTTAAAATGTTGAGGTATGATCCTTCTATGCCTAATTTTTGGAGATTTTTAAAAAATCATAAATTGGTGTTGAATTTTGTTGAAAGCTTTATTTGCATCTATTGAGATGATCATATGGTTTTTATCTTTCAATTTGTTAATATGGTGTATAGCATTGATTGATTTGCGTATATTGAATCCTTGCAACCCTGGGATAAAGCCCACTTGATCATGATGTATGATCCTTTTAATGTATTATTGGTTTCTGTTTGCTAGAATTTTGTTGAGGATTTTTGCCCTATGTTCATCAGTGATAGTGGCCTGTAATTGTCTTCTTTTTGTGACATATTCATCTGGTTTCGGTATCAGGGTGATGGTGGCCTCATGGAGTAGGTTAAGGACTTTTCCTTCCTCTGCAATTTTCTGAAAGAGTTTGAGCAGTATAGTTTGAGCAGTATAGAGTTTGAGCTCTTCTCTAAATTTTTGGTAGGATTTACCTGTGAAGCCATCTGGCCCTGGGATTTTGCTTGTTGGAAGATTTTTTTATTACAGTTTTTATTTTTGTGCTTGTGATTGGTCTATTCATATGTTCTGTTTCTTACTGGTTTAGTTTTGGAAGGTTATACTTAGTCAAAATAAGAACTTGGCTAATGAAAAAAGAAACATCACAGAATAACAAGGGTAGAATTAGTCAATAAATTGGATTAGAAAAAATGGGTATTAGTGAAAATATGTATAAAAAACACCTGGATATGCTGAGACATTAAACACAGAAATGATTACCACATAAGAGAAGATAGATGAATGAATATTTAACTACTTGTGGATTAGGAAAATGCACATTCAAAAAGGCAGAAACATTATATCAAAAATACATAAATGTTACGCAACAAAGAGAAACTGGTAGAAATGTTTTCAACAAATATTAACAAGAAGTTACTATGCCCCATGTTTTAAAAAAGCTCTTGCAAATTAATAAAATAAGCATTATAACCCCAGTAAAAATGTGGACGAATAGAAACAATTTTCATGCAAAAAAGAAATTAAATTATCCAATAAGTATATGAAAAATTGCTCTGCAATGACATGCTACTTTTAATTTTCCAAGGAATAAATGATTTTTAGAATTATTAATATTCAGTGATGGTGTGGATGTGGAATGTGGGAGGCATAAGTAGCATGCTGTTTAACAACTGGTTCTCTGGATTTAGTTCTCACATGAATATTGATATTTGTTGATATTTAAATTTTATGTTAAGACAAAAGGAAACAAAAGGGACAAGAACAAAAGTCAGCATGTCACTCATTCTTCAGTAAGAACTTCCTTGCTACATACGATAATTGACTTCTTGAATAGTGTGAGAATTACTACTTCGGTGTTGTCACTATTCATAATATAAGCATTATAAACATGGTATATTTTAAAAAACTTGTATCATTAATGTTTTCTCCATTACTTCATTACCTCTTGAAAGGAAACAGGACAATAATTCCAGCACTGGTTTGTAGTATTTTTTTTTCTTTTTTTTTTTTTTTGTAGTATTTTTTTCATAGCTGTGTTGAAATAATCTCACCAAACTGATATCAAGATTTCAGAGTTGGGTTACAAAGAAATACACAGTAACACATCATATGTAGTATTTCTACCAAACAGATATGAACATTAGAGATGAGTTCATATGATGTTATGGGAAAAAATATATTGTATATAAATTATAGAAAGTTTATGTAGAAAGGCAGAGAAACCAGAGATCAAATGGCCAACATCCACTGGATCATTAAAAAAGCAAGAGAGTTCCAGAAAAACATCTATTTCTGCTTTATTGACCTATGCCAAAGCCTTTGATTGTGTGGATCACAATAAACTGTGGAAAATTCTGAAAGAGATGGGAATAACAGACCACCTGACCTGCCTCTTGAGAAATCTACACATGGGGTCAGGAAGCAACAATTAGAACTGGACATGGAACAGACTGGTTCCAAATAGGAAAAGGAGTATGTCAAGGCTGTACATTGTCACCGTGCTTATTTAACTTATATGCAGAGTACATCATGAGAGATGCTGGGCTGGAGGAAGCACAAGCTGGAATCAAGATTGCCGGGAGAAATATCAATAACCTCAGATATGCAGATGATACCACCCTTATGGCAGAAAGTGAAGAAGAACTGAAGAGTCTCTTGATGAAGGTTAAAGAGGAGAGTGAAAAAGTGGGCTTAAAGCTCAACATTCAGAAAACTAAGATCATGGTATCTGGTTCCATCACTTCATGGCAAATAGATGGGCAAACAGTGGAAACAGTGGCTGACTTTATTTTTCTTGGCTCCAAAATCACTGCAGATGGTGATTACAGCCGTGAAATTAAAAAACGCTTACTCCTTGGAAGGAAAGTTATGACCAACCTAGACAGCATATTAAAAAGCAGAGACATTACTTTGCCAACAAAGATCTGTCTAGTCAAGACTATGGTTTTTCCAGTTGTCATGTTTGGATGTGAGAGTTGAACTATAAAGAAAGCTGAGCACAGAAGAATTGATGCTTTTGAACTGTGGTGTTGGAGAAGACTCCTGAGAGTCCCTTGGACTGCAAGGAGATCCAACTAGTCCATCATAAAGGAGATCAGTATGGGTGTTCATTGGAAGGACTGATGTTGAAGCTGAAACTCCAATATTTTGGCCACCTGATGTAAAGAGCTGACGCATTTGAAAAGACTCTGATGTTGGGAACGATTGAAGGTGGGAGGAGAAGGGAACGACAGAGGATGAGATGGTTCAGTGGCATCACTGACTCAATGGACATGGGTTTGGGTGGACTCTGGGAGTTGGTGATGGACAGGGAGGCCTGGCGTGTTGAGGTTCATGGGGTTGCAAAGAGTCGGACACAACTGAGCGACTGAACTGAACTATGTATTTTGATTTTTGTAAAATCTGTGTGTATGAATACCTGTATTTACATGCATTTTTAGGTATATATAAACGTTTGTATTTCATCTGGGCAGTATATTTATAGATAATCTGTATTATATTATCTCGAGGATAATATTTTTCAGATTTTTCTACTCTTAACAGTTTCTGTTGGATCATATTCTGCTTCATGTCTTCCAGGATTTAAAAGGGAGAAAATAAAGATACAAAAAAAAGAAAAGAAAAATAGGCTATGGTTCAAAAGTTCAAGTCCTGTGGAGTTTGTACATTATAGCATAACTTCATACACCCTAAACAGATTATAAATTCAATTTAAATAGCATTCTATGCCCAGTGTAGGCTTTTGAATTTTTTTCAAAACCATGTTTTTAGGTCTTGAAAACAAATTTCAGTCAGTTCAGTCGCTCAGTCGTGTCCAACTCTTTGCGACCCCATGAATTGCAGCATGTCAGGCCTCCCAGTCAATCACCAACTCCCGTAGTTCATTCAAACTCATATCCTTCGAGTCCGTGATGCCATTCAGCCATCTCATCCTTTGTCCCCTTCTCCTCTTGCCCCCAATCCCTCCCAGCATCAGGTCTTTTCCAATGAGTCAACTCTTAGCATGAGGTGGCCAAAGTATTGGAGTTTCAGCTTTAGCATCAGTCCTTCCAATGAACACCTAGGACTGATCTCCTTTAGGATGGACTGGTTGGATCTCCTTGCAGTCCAAGGGACTCTCAAGAGTCTTCTCCAACACCACAGTTCAAAAGCATCAATTCTTCGGTGCTCAGCTTCCTTCACAGTCCAACTCTCACATCCATGCATCACCACTGGGAAAACCATAGCCTTGACTAGATGGACCTTTGTTGGCAAAGTAATGTCTCTGCTGTTTAATATGCTGTCTAGGTTGGTCATAACTTTCCTTCCAAGAAGTAAGCGTCTTTTAATTTCATGGCTGCAGTCACCATCTGCAGTGATTTTGGAGCCCCCCAAAATAAAGTCTGACACTGTTTCCACTGTTTGCCCATCTATTTGCCATGAAATGATGGGACCAGATGCCATGATCTTAGTTTTCTGAATATTGAGCTTTAAGCCAAATTTTCATTCTCCTCTTTCACTTTCATCAAGAGGCTTTTTAGTTCCTCTTCACTTTCTGCAAATTAGAAATGTCCTTGAACTGCCCATTTGAGGTTCTTGCATTAAAGTGAATGCTGTCCTACACATCATTATCCCCCAAAATGATTCAGTGTGTATCTGAGTTGGTATTTCTATAAACATTGTCTATATTGTTGTTTGTAGAGAATGTGGCAAGTTCTGTTTTGATTCACTAGTTCAGTCAGAAATGTTCAGAATTAATCCACATAATTCACCGAACTTAAAAAAGTATATGTTTAACTCATAATGCTCCAAATCTATTGCTTATGGTAGTAACTTAAGCATATTATGACCGGTTTGCCATAGCACTGTTGTTTAAAAATAGAGGCGTATTGTTTCTATAATTTACCAATGTAAGAATTGATTTACAATAATATTTTTGTCATGCACCTAATATACAATTTTGTGGTTGTTTGCCATGCAATTGTATTTGCAAACTGTAGTAGTAGAGGTAACAGTACTTTTCTATAAAGTATAACTTGAACTATGTTTTTAAGTTTAAAACAGTCAACCTAAAAAAATACACATAAGTCAGTATGTGTTTGTGTGTGTGTGTATCATGTGTGTGCCCTTTCACATGACTAATTTTTACCAAATGGCAGAACTCAGGTTTGTTTATTTTTAAAAGTGAAAGAGGTTGAATTTAAGTTCTTTTGCAGAATGGGTAAATATGCCACTTCTCCACAAGCAGATAAATTTCCAGACCCCCTCTGATTATGCTACTACTACGTTGTCAAAATTGCTGCAAATACATGGTCTTCAGTTCATTACCACTGACAACTAGTTAGTTCCTCTGATATTTAATATAAATAGGAAGTTGTTAATAAGTATATTGGTGTACAACCTGTTCCTTGAGGAGGTCTTATTATGGTCAGATTTGTCCATTTTAGAATCACAAGTCAAAACCCATTATAGTTTTAAAAATAGCTTTTTCAGTAGAATTGCTCTGCCCTCAAAATTCAAATTTAGTTGGCCAATGCTATCTTATATAATTACACACTAACCGGAGTATTCTTGATCATTGTATATCCCTCTTTAGTTATCAGTGTTTGATCAATATATGTGTAATTTTCATGTTCTCTTCTACAGATTAGTATAGCAGAAAGATTTTTTCAGGAAGAACCTATTCTGCTATTGGATATTTATATGTTACCTCTAGATGTGTTTTCTATATTAACTCTGAAAAGCAAGTGATGTAGGAGAATTGTGACAGATAAGACTTCTACAAAATGACAAATATGAGGGTATGTCTCAAACAGATAAAATTAGGTACGCTCATTCTCCACTAAGGCTTAACCCTTTGATGTTGGACAAAGGCTCTACCTGCCTAAAAACTAAGTTAATTTTGTCAAAAGTTAATAGAATTTTTTCAAAAGTCAAGATTGCTTATTTGGAACTAAGTAAATAAAATAGGATAAAATAGGCCAATCCCAATACTGTGGCCAGAGCTAATGGTTTCCTTGAAAGTTTAACATTCCCACTGGAAATGAAATGTATCTAGCAGCTCTGTGGTTTGAATGCCCTGGTTAATTCCATACCAGTTATTATTTCATAGCATTTTATAGCAGGGAAATCATGTGGTGACTACCAAATGTATGACCCAGAGTTAAATGTGTTTTCAAGTTAACAGATGACACAAGCCAAAATAAACTGAAAAGGCAGAAAGTTCAACTGAGTACCAGTCATTTAATTGAGTAACATCTATGAGTGAGAAATTTGTTTTTTATGGTACTCATTTTTAAAGTCCTGGTAACAGAGAGACATCTAATCTACTAAATGTGGAATCATCACATGTTATCTTATGTCGCCTTTTCAAGCAGCAGGCAGAATCGTTCCATTATTGTTTAATTCAGGTCTGAGATAAAGAAAAATGTGGGATATGAAGAGTCTAGGAAATGACCCCCCTTCCGGTTTTCATATTGTACCTGAATCAAATGGAGGCAAAATGAAGAATTGGAAAGAGAATGGAGCATTTGACCAAACAACTAGTTTGTGTTTTAAGGAAAGGCAGGGAATAAAAGGGATCAAAAGAAAGCGCTTTTTTTTTTTTTTAATGTAAAAAATACTTCATAGGTAAGAGAACAACCAAAGGAGCACCAGGTTAGAGAATTAAAATATAAAAGGATAAATTCAACATGATAAATGACAAATTTGAAGTGTCCACAGAACATTGAAGTAACAATGTGTAGAAGGTATTTGACAATTTGAGAGAGAAGCTTGGGTAGATTCTCAAGTACAAGATGTAAGTGAGGGATGAATCCAGATAGTAGAGATAAATTGAAGTCTGTAAGTTTATTAATAGTGATAAGCTAAAGCTTATAATAGAAGAGACATTATCCCAACCATCCCACTTCCAAGAACTTACAGGCTCACCCCTATATGTCCAAATTGACATATGCTATCAATTAGAGTGATTTTTTTTTTAACAAAGCAAGTATTCATCAGGAGGGGAGTGGCTAGGTAAACTAAGATATATCAGTAAAATGAAATATTATATAACTATTGAAAAGCTGTAGTAATATGCAAAGATTAATAATATATATTAAGTAAAAAACACATGGTTCAGAACAGTCTATAAAGAGTACCATCCTCTGTGTAAAAACATATGGAAAAGTAGAATATATATTTTAAATAAATATTTATTTGAATATTAAAAAACACTAAAACATTCAAAATTGATCAAGGTGATCATGTATGGTGGCAAGGAAAATAAGGACCAAGTGAAAGGGAATCTTGTCAGTATATACCTTGTGCTATTGTTTTGATTTTTGAAACATGAGAATGTATTAACTATTCAAAACAAATAACAAAAGGAATTGTCTTAAACTCATTAAAACAGAGAGGACAGGCAGAGGGCAAGGGTATTTTTTTTGGATGAAAAAAAATAATTAAAAATAAAGCATGGAGACAAGATGCATATCACACAAAGCTGAGAGAAAAGAAAATGTCAACAAGGTAAGTGGAAAGAGAAGAAGGTGGACAATATCTTCAAATGCTGCCAAAGGATGTAGATGAGGAGACCTAAATAGACCAATGACAAGCATTTTTCTTCCTATAGATAACAGTGCTGATGCCCTGTACAGAATAGCCTGAACAGTGCATCGACGTCTCTGTTGTTTTTAGCAGGTAAATGTATAAGACATAGAAAGCCTTCTTCAGAGTTGTCACAGGCCTCTGATCTTCCCCCTTTTATTTTAATCAAAAATACCCATTTTAAAGCTATAGAACCAAAGAATAAAACTAACAATTAGAAAATTATCCTCATAAATAACATCTAGCATTCACTGTAACATTTTTTTTAAAGAACAGCTGTGTGTTTGGTTAAAGAAAAATTTTTCAGTGGATTTTTCTTCTAAAAAGGGTGCAGTTTTTTTAGGAGTAAAAAAAAAAAATGGGTGGAGTCTTGAGGTCTGAAAGTTGAAATAGTAATTTTATGATGGAATTCCCTGGAAAAGTGAATATTACGGTTTAATAGTGATCAAAAGAGGAGAGGGGAATTATTTGAAAACTGGAAAAACTTTGGATTTTTAAATGGGTAAACTAAGAAATGCGACTGAAAAGCCTCTTGATGAAAGTCAAAGAGGTGGTTGAAAAAGCTGGTTTAAAACTCAACATTCAAAAAATTAAGATCATGGCATCCATCCCCAACACTTCATGGCAAATAGATGGGGATACAATTGAAATAGTGACAGACTTTATTTTCCTGGGCTCCAAAATCACTGCAGATGGTGATTCCAGCCATGAAATTAAAAGACACTTGCTCCTTGGAAGAAAAGCTATGACCAACCTAGTCAGCATATTAAAAGGCAGAGACATTGCTTTGCTAGCAAATGTCCATCTAGTCAAAGCTACGGTTTTTCCAGTAGTCACGTATGGATGTGAGAGTCGAACCATAAAGAAAGCTGAGCACTGAAAAATTGATGCTTTTGAACTGTGGCATTGGAGAAGACTCTTGAGAGTCCCTTGGACTGCAAGGAGATCAAACCAGTCAATCCTAAAGGAAGTCATTCCTGAATATTCATTGGAAGGACTGATGCTGAAGCTGAAGCTCCAATACTTTGACCACCTGATGCAAAGAACTGACTCGTTTGAAAAGACCCTGATGCTGGGAAAGATTGAAGGCAGGAGGAGAATGGGATGAGGGAGGATGAGATGGTTGGATGGGATGGCTGACTCGATGAATATGAGTTTGAGCAAGCTCTGGGAGTTAGTGATGGACAGGGAGGCCTGGTGTGCTGCAGTCCATGGGGTCACAAAGAGTTGCACATGACTGAGCTATTGAATTGAAACTAAGAAAAGTGGGCAGTGAGTCAAACTTGGTTTTCTTTTTTTCTGAAAAATTATTGGAAAATGCAAGTCCTCCAAATTAAGATTATGATCCCTCAATTGAGTGATCTATGTGGTTTTTTTTTGCAATGATTTTTTTTAAAACTTTATTTATTTATAACTTTTTCAAGTTTTTTTTGTGGGCAGGCTTTCCTTTTGAAATCTCAAATCTCCTTCAATGCAAACGTTCTCTACAGCATGTTTTGTTAAGTGGTGGAGGCATTCACTAGCCAGAATAAAAGTACTATGTAAAAGATTTTTTAATAAAATTTTCCGGGCAATCTTCCTTTTATACCAAATAACTAGGACTATTCCAAACTTCACCTCCAAAGGCAGGGATTTAAGAAACCAGGAAAGCAGTTGCATAATACTTACATTTATATTATTAAATTGCTTTTAACTTTATTTTTAAACTTTAAAATACTTATCTGGGTCCCTTGAACACTATATTTTCTGCATTTAAAAAAATGACATTTTAGGCCTTTTACCCACTTAGATCCTTGGGGTCAAAACTGTCTAGCAGAATTGGGTGAGGTTACAGAAGCTCCATGGGCTTCCCTGGTAACTCAGTGGGAAAGAATCTGCCTGCCAGTGCGGGAGACACAGGTTCAATGCCTGGGTCAGGAAGATCCCCTGGAGAAGGAAATAGCAACCCACTCCAGTATTCTTGCCTGGAAAATTCCATGGACAGAGGGGCCTGGCTGGCTATATATAGTCCATGGGGTTGCAAAAGAGGTGAACATAACTTAATGACTAAACAACCATGAAAACATAGAAGTCTCAGATATATCCTGTAATAATTCTGGTTTGCTATTTCTGCCCTTCTTGTACTGTCTTCTCTGTAGAATGACCATTTATTCAACAAGTAGGTAGGTAGATGTGCAATGAAGAGGGGAGAGAGCTGGTATAGATTTACAGAGAGGGAGAGATCTGAAATAGTCAGTAGGAAAATGGATGATCTAATGAAACGTAGTGGCATGAAGGGCCCAACTGAGTGTAGTGACAAATAGAAACCCCTATTCGATTCCCCTGCCAGTCTCTGCATGTCATCTCTCAGCTGCACAGTGTCCTTGCCTTTGTCCCAAGTGCCCTATAACTTACACTAGGGTTCTTCCAATGAAGGCCTCTAGTCTTCTTTTTATAACCTAAACTTAGATTTTATGATTCCTTTGTTATAAGTTCTCCTAAAGAACAAATTAATGGATTAATTGAATAGTTCTCAGATATGAGTAGCTTTTACTGGTTGAACTCTTTTTCAAAGTAGCTGAGCATTGTTCACACTAGAGAAAAGAAAAAAATAATCCGACATTTGGAAGATTCAGGTATCATATGAGATCTTGAGAGGGAGAAACAATGTTTTGGAATAGGCATTAGTTCTTACCTGTGGGAAGTCACGCTTAAGTCCAGACCTTCAGTCAGTTCAGTTCAGTCATGTCTGACTCTTTGGGACCCCGTGGACTGCAGCATGCCTGGCCTCCCTGTTCATTGCCAACTCCTGGAGTTTACTCAAATTCATGTCCATTGAGTTAGTGATGTCATCCAACCATCTCATCCTCTTTCATCCCCTTCCCCTCCTGCCTTCAGTCTTTCTCAGCATAAGGGTCTTTTCAAATGAGTCAGTTCTTCACATCAGGTGGCCAAAGTATTGGAGTTTCAGCTTCAGCATCAGTTCTTCCAATGAATATTCAGGACTGATTTCCTTTAGGATAGGCTAGTTGGATCTCCTTGCAGTCCAAGGAACTCTGAAGAGTCTTCTCCAACACCACAGTTCTAAAGCATCAATTCTTTGGTGCTCAGCTTTCTTTATAGTCCAACTCTTACATCCATGGGATGATATTAAATCAGCATTTGGTAGGTCTTCAGCTTCCAGGAAACAGACACATTTTTTTTTTCTTTTTCTTCACTCTAAATACAGTTCAACCCTGGACAATACATTGGGTTGGCCAATAAGTTCATTCTGTTTTTTCTGCAACATCTTACAGAAAAGCCTGAATGAACTTTTTGACCAATCCAATATATAAAACAAATATCAAAAGAGTATTTAATAATATCAGTAACAACAACAACAAAAGACTCTTAGAGAAGAAGAAAGCCATAATAAATCATGGGCTTACCCCACGCATGTCAGCAAAAGCTATGTTGGAAACTCAGACTTTCACTCCTTTTGGATAGTTACAACCCCCCACCAAAGTGATATCAGTTGAGACCACATGGCCTAGAATTCCATACCTCCTTGAAAATAAGGAGCCATCCAATCCCTCCTCATTTATCCATTGGAGAGGTGTCAGAGCAGACATAGTGGAAAGTCATGACTTTCATCCTGCTGCAATGAGTTTCCTTTCCCTACTACCTGCTCTGTGTCCATGGAAATAATATGGGAGGCAGTAATCAGGCATTCCAACCCTCTCATCCAGGAAGTTATCAGTGAAGGCCTAGTGGGGAGCCAAAACTCCTACCACACCCAGAAGTAATAAGGAGTACTGCCTGCCTTGGGTGTAGTACAAAGAAAGGCAAGCAGTGAACCTGAATTTCTATCCAAGCCTAATAGTGATGAGGTGACACTCTCATTCCCTTGCTCAAGAAGTGCCAGAAGAAGTCAGCTAAAAGAAATTTAAATAAAATGTAGACTTTCAAAATATAATAACTAAAATGTCAAAGATTCAATTGAAAGTCACTCATCATATCAAGAATCTAGAAGGTGTCAAATTAGATAAAAATGAAAATGAATATATTCCAACCCAGGGATGACAGAGACTCAAGAAACTAGAAGGTATCAAATGAGATTTAGAAAAAAGAAAAGAATAGATTCCAAAACAGATGATAGACTTTAGAATTACTTGACAAAGCTGTCATCATAAAAATGCTTCAGTAAGCAATTACAAACAAAAAAACCAATGAAAATATACCAACAGCAAATTATCAGATGTCTTGGTCAACAATATATAGGAGAATCTTGTGGAAATTTTAAAACTAAAAAATATAACTGAAATAAAAACTTAGTGATGAACTCAACAATAGGATGGAAGAAACAGAGTAAAGAATCACTGAACTGAAGGATAGGACAATACCAGTGACTCAGTCTGAACAGAGAGAAAGAAAACTGAAATTTTAAAATAAATAAAGCCTCAGGGACCTACAGAACTATAGCAAAATGTCTTAACACTCGTGTCATCAGATTTCCAGAAGGAGAGGAAAAAGAGTTCCCGTATACCCCCTGTCTCCACACATGCATAACACCGCCCCCCCCCACCACCATATAGACGTCCTTGATAATATTCCTTATGTGCTTGAGAAGAATGTGCATTTTGTTGCTGTTGGATGACATGCTCTCAATGAGTTTCTTAGTTCCACTTGGTCTAAAGTATGTTTCAAATCTAACATTTCCTTGTTAATTTTCTGTCTGGATGATCTACCCATTATTGAAAGTGGGTATTGAACTCTCTCCTACTATTATTGTATTGTTGTCTATTTCTTCCTTCAGATCTGTAAGTGTTCAAAATACTGAGATGGTCCAAAGTAGGGTATATGTATATTTACAATTATTATATCTTCTTAATTAATTGACCCAGTTATATTATAATGGTCATTTTTGTCTCTTGTTATCATTTTTGGCTTCAGGTCCATTTCATATGATGCAAGTGTAGCTATCTCTGATCTCTTTTCCTTCTACTTACATGGAGTATCTTTTGCTATCTTTTCATTTTGAGCCTATGTGTGTCCTGAAAGCTAAAGTGAGTTAGTTTCTTGTAGGCTGCATATAGTTGAGACTTTTTTTTTCTTTTAATCTATCCAGCCATTATATATCTTTTGACTGGAGAATGTAATCCATTAACATTAAATAATTATTGACATGTAAGGACTTATCAATACCATTTGGTTTTTTTCTTGATATTTTGTACTTCCATTTTTGTTTTCTTCCTTTCTTGCTGTCTTCCTTTATAAATTGATGCTTTTCCATAGTGATATCCTTTGATTCCATTCCGCTTTTCTTTTCACGTATCTATCACAAGGCAAGATTTTGCCTTGTGATTCCCATGAGACTTACATAAAATGTCTTAGGCATGTAATGTCTACTTTACACTGATGATAACTTCTATCACATATACAGACTCTATCCTTTTATTCCCCTCTTTTATAATTTTCATGTCAGTAGTTACACCTTTTAATATTGTGTATCCATTAACACACTGTTGAAGCTATAGCTCTTTTTAACACTTTTTTAAAATTTTCCACTAGGATAAGAAATTAACACATCACCATATTATAATATTAATGTATTCTGCAATTATTCTTGTTTTTTTTTTTTTTTTTGTTCCACAATGTTGCTAGAACTTCCTAAGTAAACTCTAGAGTCTCCTAGCACTGATTTTGTTCATGGATAGCTGTTCAATCATTGCTCTTTGTGGTGAGATGGGGGGACTGGGTTCTCCTACTTCAGCATTTTCCCACAATCTGGAAGTTTCTATTGGCGTATCTTCAAGCTCAGATTCTGTCTTCAGACATGTCTGGCCTGCTAATAAGCCCATCAAAGGCAGTCTCCATTTCTGTGACCGTGCTTTCTTATCTCTAGCATTTCTTTTTGACTTTTCTCTTAGAATTTTCATTTGTTTATATTGTCTGTTCTTGAATGTTGTCTACTTTTTAAATTAAAGCCTTTAGTATACCAATCATAGTTTTTAAAAATTTCTGGTCTGATAATTCCAACATTTCTGCCATATCTGACTTTGGTTCCAATGCTCATTCAGTCTCTCCAGATTTTGTTTTTTGCCTTTTAGTATGCCTTGTAATTTTTAATTGAAAAGTAGACATGATATACTGGGTAAAATAAACTGCAGTGAATAGGCCTTTAATAATGTAATGGTATGGTGGGTGGGGAAGTGTGCCTTGATGATTAGGTATCAGTCTGTTTGTAAGACTGTGCTCCTGGACTGTCAGTTTCACTAGTGTCTTTCAGGCCAGGCAGGAGGAGGAAGCTGAAAGTATCTACCTTCCCCAACGTAGAAAACTAGAGAAAGCTGAATCTGATTATTTCCCTTCCCTTCTGTTTAAGTAAGCTCAGATGAAACCCCAATAGTATCTAGTGAAATAGTTTCTCCTGAAAGTGGCTTTGTTAAGAAGAACCAAATGCTCTGGTATATTTAAAAATGGTTCCTTTTCCTCTGCCCTTCTGGAAGCTTGAGAGGGTTTTTCTCTGACATTTACTAGGACTATTAGAGATCTTGGAGGCAAAATCACAGATGTGTGGAGCTCCCCCATGACTGGGTCTCCCTGAAGTTTTTAACTTTCAGATTTGTCCACAATGAGCTTCCGACAAATTGTCGATTATACTTTCGGTTGTCCTACAATAGCACTGGCTCCCAGAGAGGGTTCTGCTTGAGTTTCTGTTCTGCTAAATTGTAATTTTCTGTATTTTCTTTATGTCTCTCCAATTTGGGGGAACGAAATTTGCCCTGTAACCTCACTTTTCTGATAAATTTCTAAGTTATTGATTTTCAGTTTGTTCAGATTCATTAGGACAGAGTGGTGACTTTTAAATTCCTTACAGAATGTATGGAACCTGGAGTGCTAGCTGGTGTTTTTTTACAAACGTGCAAAAGCCTTCAACAGAAGCAAGATAGACTTTTCAACAAAGGGTGCTGAGGCAACTGAACAATCATTGTCAAAAAGTGAACCATAACCGAAGTCTCACATCTAATTAAAAAAACAAAACTGAAAATGGTTCACAGAATTTATTTAAAATTATAAAATTTTCAAAAAAAAAACATGGTAGAAAATTTTCAGTCTAGGAACAGGTAAAGAGCTTTTTGACCTAATAGAAAAATCACAACCAAATTAGCAAAAAATCAACTCATTAGACTATAAAATTAAAACTTTTCCCCTGTGAAAGATATTTTATAAGGATGAAAAGGCAAGTTACAGACCAGGAGAAAATTTTTTCAAACCTCCTATTTGACAAAGGACTAATATCTAGAATATTTAGTGAACTCTCAAAATTCAATATAAAAAATTCTATTAGAAAATAGGATAAACAGAAGAAAAGAATATATTGATGGCAAGTAAACACACAAAAAGACATTGAACATCATAAGCCATTAAGGAAATGCAAATTAAACCACAAGATATTGCTATTACCTCAGAGTAGCTAAAACAACAAAAAAATAATAGTGATAATACTAAATGCTGGAGAGAATGTGGAAAAACCAGACCACTCACACACTGCTGCTAAGAATAAACAATGGTGCAGTCACAGTAAAAAACATTTTGGACTTTTCTTCAAAAAATAAATAAATAAATAAGCCTGTGACTACTATGTAGCCCAGCAATTACACTTCTGGAAATTTATCCCCCCAAAAATGAAAACCTATGTTCACTCAGAAATATATATATATATGCTATGCTAAGTCACTTCAGTCATGTCTGACTCTGTGTGACCCCATAGACGGCAGCCCACCAAGCTCCCCTGTCCCTGGGATTCTCCAGGCAAGAATACTGGAGTGGGTTGCCATTTCCTTCTCCAATGCATGAAAGTGAAAAGTGAAAATGAAGTTGCTCAGTCGTCCCCGACTCTTAGCGACACCAAGGATTGCAGCCTACCAGGCTCCTCCATCCATGGGATTTTCCAGGCAAGAGTACTGGAGTGGGGTGCCATTGCCTTCTCTGATATATATATATATCAGATATATATATATAGACATATTTATGGTAATGTTATTTGTAATAGCCCCAAACTAGACACTATCTTGATATCCTTCATCAGGTGAATGGTTAAATGAACTGTGGCACATCCATACCAAAAAATATTACTCTGCAATGGAAAAGAACAAACTATTGATACATATAGAATGACTCTCCACAGAATTATTCTGAATGAAAAAACCCAGCCCCATGATTCTACATATGTAATATTTTTGAAATCACAGAATCAGAGAAATGGAAAAGATTAGTGATTTCAGGGTCCCAGGATGGTAGGGATGGAAAGTAAGTGTGGGGATGGCTATAAAAGGGCAATCAAGGGATACTTGTGTTGATGGAAGCCTCTATGTCTTTACTAAATCAATATCACTCTCTGGTTATCATATTGTACTATGGGTTCGTAAGACATTACCATTGGAGAAATCTGGTTAAGAAGTGTGTGTGATCTTGTTACATGATTTCTTACAGGTTCATATGAATCTCTAGTCATCTCAAAATAGTTTATTTAAGAACAGAAGAGAGGGAAGCATACTGAAAAAAAAAAGAGAGAGAGAGAAAACAAACAACAGAGCAGAAAAGATTTCCTAAGAGGCTTCAGTGTGGAGGACAGTAAACTCCTTCATCGATTGTAATCTGATTCTGATTTCTTACATACAGATGATGTAGAATTTAGAAATCCCTGGCAAGCCTGAGATACTTTCCTTTTAGGACCGTGCAACCTCACTCTGTGATAGCACTCTTGGAGTTCGTCTCTGAACAGGTCAACAATTTTTCTGGATTCATATTTTGACGTGTCCTTTTAGGACGATGAGCAAGCTACTTGGGCTTCCTACTATTCCAGTATCCCACTTGTAAAACAGTCAGCAACATGCCCAGATCTACTGAGAGCATGCCCTTGTCAACCTTCCAAGTTTATTGATATTTACATTTATGATACAAGTTTTTTGAGAGCCTCTTTTTCTGCTCCCTGGTGTTCGCTTTCACAGGAGAAAGGCCAGACAATTGAGAGGAAAGCAGGCAGCACTCATGCTGGATTTATTGGCACAGCACACTGAAGAGCAAGCAAACCACCAAACAGAGGATATTGATAAGGAGACTAAATTCATTTGAAATCACTAAGACTCAGTTAGGGGCATATTGTATTAAGTGAAATGCCATTACTGAAGGGCCCAGGGAAAGATTGTATGCCAAGTCATGAGAGCTTTTCAGCTCACTGGATGGCTGCCATTGCACCCACGCACTACATTTGATGGTTTGAAAGTAGAGATAATTTCTGCATAGATCATAAAGGGACTTGAAAATAGCTCAGTCCCTAGGAGCACAGGAAAGAGCTGAATTGTCTGCGAGTGAGAACATTCAAGAAAGAATCCCTCTGCAGTTAGAAAAAGAAAAGAAAAAATATACCAAGTGGGTATGAATCCCCACTTTTCATAAAGGCTTCCTTTCATCATAATGGTGGTATGTTAGCGTACTTTAAAAACTTCACACTGAGGACCATCATTCGTGTCTGTGATGGCTTTTCTGCAAAGCATCTTACTTTTTCTAGAGAATACGGCAATGGAACTGAGATTTATTTAATACAGTTTAACCATTTTTAGTTAGAACGTTCTCCCAGCTGAAAGTTCCCCACTCAGGTCATAAGAGCAGCTTAGGGTCTTTTCTTGCTGCAAGAACGAGTTTGTTGCCTGCGAGGAATCACAGAGAAGATTCAGAAAATCTGTTTTCTTCTAAGCAGCTTCCTAGCACTTCCTCAAAGGTTGTTTGAGGTTTCCTTGCTTGATGTCTCTCACACTGCCCTTGCACTGTTAATCCTGGGGAGCAAGGACATACTGTAAACATGAGTCCATTTCAGTGATGTGTATAAATCTTGTTCAGGTTATTCAGACTAAGGCAGCCCCTTATCTAACAAGCACCAGAGCAGACTTTTGAAAACACTTTTCACCTGTGACAGTAACAGCCCAGTTTTGTCCTCGCCAACAATGGAATAAATGCAATATCTCATGTCAGCTAACTCCATGTCTTATTTATGCCAAATTCTTTTGGGTTCAGTACTTTAAGACTGGCTTTGCATTAGAATTTTATTCCAGGGCAGACTCCTAGAATAGCATTGCCCTGAAAAGAAAGGAGAGATTTTTCTTTTAAGTAAAATTCTATAATGACCAAAGTAGACAGATTTGTCTTTGCTGTGTTATTTTACCTTAACTACATTGTATGTTAATCTGGAGAAATCATGCTTTGAAGCTATAAGTATGTTGAAAACTACCAGAATTATGCCAAAACAGTACGAGATGATTCAGGTAGTAAGCAAACAGGACTAATTGCTGGTTGGGGAAAGATCAAGGGTTATTCACTGCCCACTGAGTGTTTCTGCCTAAAAATAAGCTTCTTGACAAGTTCAGTTCAGTCGCTCAGTCATGTCCGACTCTTTGCGACCCCATGAATCACAGCATGCCAGGCCTCCCTGTCTATCACCATTGCCTGGAGTCCTCCCAAACCCATGTCTATTGAGTCAGTGATGCCATCCAACCATCTCATCCTCTGTCATCCCCTTCTCCTCCCGCCCTCAATCTTTCCCAGCATCAGGGTCTTTTCAAATGAGTCAGCTCTTCGCATCAGGTGGCCAAAGTATTGGAGTTTCAGCTTCAACATGTCCTTCCAATGAACACCCAGGACTGATTTCCTTTAGGATGGACTGGTTGGATCTCCTTGCAGTCCAAGGGACTCTCAAGGGTTTTCTCTAACACCACAGTTCAAAAGCATCAATTCTTCTGTGCTCAGTTTTCTTTATAGTCCAACTCTCATATCCATACACGACCACTGGGAAAACCATAGCCTTGACTGGACGGACCTTTGTTGGCAAAGTAATGTCTCTGCTTTTTAATATGCTGTCTAGGTTGGTCATAACTTTCCTTCCAAGGAGTAAGTATGTGCATGCTAATGTGAGGTCCTACTAGAATTATGGAGACATTTCCTTCTCTGTGGCCACAAATGCACATGGCTAATCTTTTGGCAACAGGATCATATTTTTTTTTCTTGATACCTCTGAAGCACCAAAAGGAACTTTATTCTACTGAACTGCCTATTTCAAAATAGATTACAATTTGCAAATGTTTGTAAAACTATCAGAGACCTGATTTGCAAGTAGGTGTTTCAGTATATCAAATTAATAGCAAATGTATCAATTTCAAAATACCTACGTACACTTTCATTAATTGTGAAACTTTATTTTGAGGAAGAAGGCGCAAGTTTTGGAAAAAGAGAGAAAAGCCTGGAATGACTTGTACTTATTCCTCTAATTTATGCTCTACATAATATCTCAGTGCATTTTCATCATTGAGATCTGATTATATTACTCTCTTGGCAGAACTCTTCAATTGCTGCCCACTTCCTTAAGGATTAAAGCTAATCTCCTTTGAGTAGTAATCTTGTATACCCATTAGGGTCTGATTTCTGTCTAATTCTGCCTTAGGGTCTGATTTCTGTTTAAGCCTGTCCTCTCTTTCCTAGGTGTTTCCCTAGGTGATGCAGCAACACTGAACTCTCAGTCTAGAGGTGTCACGTCTTTGGCCTTTGTGTTTTTGCATTTGTCTAGAAGGCCTTCCCATTACTCAGTGGGAAAACTGTTTATTCAAGTCTAAGTGTAAATATGGTCCCACTCTGGAAGCCTTCCCTAGTGTCACCAGCAGGCTTTCCTTCATCTACGATGTAACTGTACTGCATTTTGTGCATCTACATATTATGTCATTACAAATACTGGTGGATATATCTGTTTGCCAACTAGAATATAGACTTCCTGAGGGAAGGAACCATATATTTTCATCTTTGTTTCTCTGGCACTTAGTACAGTGTCTGGTATATGCAAGTTCTCAAAAAAAATTTTTGAATGTGTCAGTGAATAAATGAACCAATTAATGACAGTAGCTATAGAGAGAATAAATTTATTGTTTTAAACACAAAGTAGTGAAATAAAAATAGAGATGAAGAGAAAAGAAGGCAAGTGTCTAATTTCCTCATTTAGTGATTTGCAGTGTAGTTTAGGGAGGCTTAAAGCCCATTCCCAGAGCTGCTGGTGTGCTACTCTTCCTCAACACTGTGACCCACGCTTACATTTTCTCGGAGGTACAAAGGCATCATTGTCCTCTTCGTCCTCATCATCATGAATACATCACAACATTACACTCTTCTTTAGTTCAGACTCTGCCCACTCACTAAGACAAAGTAAAGGAAACATTTGCACAAGTTCATGGCTCAAAGAAAATCATTTTCCCCCAGTTTGTGAGGAGAATCAGCCTGCAGAAGCAAAATAAATGAGTCTTTCGGCAGAGCCAAAGAAAGCTGCATGTCCAGATACACGCTTTTGTCAGCCTTTAAAATAAACAAAGTACTATTTCAACATGATGGCTTAATGTTTGAGTCCCTTGGACTGCATCCTGTGAAGGGAACTGTGTCTGACCTAGGCAGTGTGATCTACAGCAAAACGATCGGAAGCTATTAGTGCTTCCTAATGCCCTTGTGACATGCTCATAGTCAGATTATTCATGGTCTTCATTTTGAAAGAGAATTTATTTAAATATTTGCTTAATGGCTGTACCCAAAGACAGTTTTCACACCTACCTCACAGTAACGTTGGTAGAAAAGGAAGAATTAGTCGCTCAGTTGTGTCCGACTGTTTGCAACCCCATAGACTGTAGCCTGCCAGGCATCTCTGTCTATGGAATTCTCCAGGCAAGAATAGTGGAATGGGTTGCCATTTTCTGCTCAAACGGATCTTCCTGACCCACGGATCAAGCCCCAGTCTCCTGAATTGCAGGCAGATTCTTTAGAAATGCAAAAATGAAAATTGACATAGGGTTTGATTTCTTTCTTAGAACAATTTGTGTTAAAATTTTCAGTGTTGAAGATAATGACTGAGCAAAATTATATTAACAGTTGGAGTGCCCAGAGAGTAAGGCATGCTGGATATGCAGATTTTCTGTTGTGTTTCCAGTCAGTTCAGTCGCTCAGCCATGTCCCAGTCTTTGCGACCCCTTGGACTGCAGAATGCCAGGCTTCCCTGTCCTCTTGTGTTTCCAAGAGAGCAGTGATTAGCAGAGCAGACCTGGGAATTAATTGCTTGGTTCAAAAATATGCTCTGCAACTTCTTGTCTGTGTGAGCTTGGAAACTGTATTAACTTCTCTGTAACTTCAGAATCTTCATTGAAACAATAAAATAATGTGCATTCATCTTCCTTGTGACATCTGTCGTATTACAGCCTGAAACAGAAAAACAAAACCATGTGCCTCTATATGTAGTTATAAACTATCCTCCTATATTTTGAATCAAGAGGAAGAAAAAGTTAATAAAATTTCTACACTCAAAAAAACATGACATTTCATCAATGAATTTGATAAAGTTTCAAAATTAATTTATTTGTAATTCTGTAATTACAAAATTAATATACAGACATCTGTTTCATTTCTACACGCTAACAATAGACTATCAGAAATAGAACTTAAGGAGACAATCCAATTTACCATTGCATTAAGAAGAATAAAATACCCAGGGATAAACCTACTAAGGAAGTAAAAGATCTATATTTGTTAATAGAAAGTATAAGACACTATTGAAAGAAATTGAAGATGACCAAAAAGATGGAAAGATACATTGTATACATGGAATGGAAGAACTAATATTGTTAACATGACCATACAACCCAAGGCAATCTACAAAGTCAGTGCAATTTCCTACAAAAATATAAAGGGATTTTTCACAAAACTAGAAAAAATAATTTAAAAATTTTTATGGAAACACAAAAGACCCCAAATAGCTATAACAATCTTGAGAAAGAACAGAGGTGGAAAAATCATACTTCCTGACTTAAGAGTATAATACAAAACTGCAAAAATACAGTAATCAAGAGTATGGTACTGGTACAGAATATAGATTAATAGAACAGGATTGAGAGCCTCAAAATAAACCCATGCACTTATGGTCAATTAATCTATGACAAAGAAGGCAAGAATACACAATGATGAGAAGACAGTCTATTCAATAAGTGGTGCTAGGAAATCTGGACAGCTACATGTAAAACAATGAAATTAGAACATTTTGCCACACCATATACAAAAATAAATCCAAAATGGATTAAAGGCCAAAATATAAGACTGGAAACCATAACATTCCTAAAAGAAAACAGGCAAGACTCTGACTTAAATCGTACAGATATTTATTTTTGGATCTATCTCCTAAAGCAAAGAAAATAAAAGCAAAAATTAACAAATAAAAACAAAAATAAACAAATTTAAAAGCTTTTGCACAGTAAAGGAAACATTTAAAGAAAAAGACAACCTACTAAATGGAAGGAAATATATGCAAATGATACAATCAATAAGGGGTTAATATCCAGAATACATAAACAGCTAATACAACTGAACATAAAAAAAACTAATTGAAAATGGGCAGATGACCTGACTGGAAATTTTTACAAAGAGAAAATATAGATGGTCAACAGGCACATGGCAAGATGTTCAACGTCAATAATTATCAGGAAAATGCAAATTAAAACCACAATGAGGTATCACTTCAAACCTGTAGAATGGCTTTCATCGAAAGGAACACAATTAATACGTGTTGGTGAGGTTGTGGAGAAAAAAGAACCCTTGTCTACTATTGGAGGGGATGTAAAATGGCACAGCCACTATGGAACACAGTATGAAGGTTTCTCAAAAAAATAAAAATAGAACTACCACATGGCTCAGCAGTTCCACTCATATATCTAAAAAAATACTAATTCACACAGATACATGCATCCCAATGTTCATAGAAGCATTATTTACAATTTTCAAGATATGAAAGTAATCTGCTGCTGCTGCTGCTGCTTTTAAGTAGCATCAGTCGTGTCCGACTCTGTGCGACCCCATAGATGGCAGCCGAACAGGCTTCGCTGTCCCTGGGATTCTCCAGGCAAGAATACTGGAGTGGGTTGCCATTTCCTTCTCCAATGATGAAAGTGAAAAGTGAAAGTGAAGTTGCTCAGTCATGTCCGACTCTTAGCAACCCCATGGACTGCAGCCTACCAGGCTCCTCCGTCCATGAGATTTTCCAGGCAAAAGTACTGGAGTGGGTTGCCATTGCCTTCTCCAATGAAAGTAACCTAAGGGTCCCTCAACAGATGAATAAAGAAGATTTGGCGTGCATACATACAATGGAGTATTACTCATTCATCAATTTTTTTTTTTTTACATTTGCAACAATATGGATCAACTTGGAGGGTGTTATGCTAAGTGAAATGTCAGACATAGAAAGATAAATACTGGATGATATATATCACATGTGGAATCTAAAAAATAAAACTAGTGAATATGACAAAAAAGAAACAGACTCATTGATGTAGAGAACAACCTAGTGGTTGCCAGTGGGAAGACAGAAGGGGGAAGGGGCATCATAAGGGTAGGAGGTTAAGATGTACAAACTACCAGGTATATAACATAGATAAGCTACAAGGATATATTGTACAACACAGGGAATATAGGTAGTATTTTGTAGTAACTATTAATGAAACATGGACTTCCCTGGTGGCTCAGATGGTAAAGAATCTGCCTGCAATGAGGGAGACCTGGGTTTGATCCCTGGGTTGGAACGATCCCCTGGAGGAGGGCATGGAAATTCACTCCAGTATTCTTGCCTGGAGAATCCCATGGACAGAGGAGCCTGGTGGGCTACAGTCCATGGGTCACAAAGAGTCAGAGATGACTGAATGACTAAGCACAGCACATGTGTGCTGTGCTCATTAGTATGTGTGCTGGGTTTAGTCACTCAGTCATGTCTGACTTTTTGTGACCCCATGGACTATAGCCAGCCAGGCTCCTCTGTCCATGGGATTCTCCAGGCAAGAATACTAGAGTAGGTTGCCATTTCTTCCTCCAGGGGATCTTCCCAACCCAGGGATCAAACTCGGGTCTCCGGCATTGCAAGCAGATTCTTTACCATCTGAGCTACCAGGGAAGCCCACATATGACTAAAATTCAGTTATAAAATAGAAAAAAAACAAAAAACAAAAAAAGCACATGCTCCAAGTCATCCAGTCTATTAGTTCACCATCGTCAACCCTCATAAACCCACCCAGGGGAGGACATATTGGCCTCATGGTCCCAGAGCCTCAGGCTGATTGGAAATTATTGTTCTCATCATACATAATGCAAGGTCATAAAACAACAAACAGAAACCTGTCTTTATTTAAAAAGGGTTCAGGATGAGGAACACATGTATGCCTGTGGCAGATTCATTTCGATATATGGCAGAACCAATACAATATTATAAAGTTTAAAGATAAAATTAAAAAAATAATAATAATAAAAAATAAAATCTTCATATTTTGCTCACCATGGATTTTTTGCCTTACTGTTGATTTTTAAAAATATTTCATTAAAATATTATTTATCTTGATTATTGATTTTTTTGTGCATTTAGCTCTCCTGAATCTCAATCCTACTCACAGGTTATCATGAGAATGAAATGAAATAATGGCAAACCCTTAAAACTGTGCCTGAAACATACTTAATGCTCAATAGTATTGTTATTAAAATTGTTTTTAATACAATCACACAGGCATTTAGACCATAGATTTTTTTTTTGACCCTTTGGTTTTAGGCCTTTGTGAGGTAATCTTCAATATCCTGGTGTTATTCTTTAATTCTTCTGAGTTCTGTTGATTTATAAGCACCAAGCTGACCATATCAGCTAATTATAGGTCCCATTTTGTATCTTTTAGACATAATCATTGTATAAATACCTTAATTTCTACCTTTTGTCTTTCTGATCAGACCTGACATTCATTTGAATTGAAGAGGTAGGTTGATTTAGTCTGACACTCAAGTTCATGCTTTCTCACTGAATTGATCATCTGAGCCGATTGACCTGCCAGTTCAGTCATAACAGTTTAGCCAGCTATTTGTGCAGATTTAGAGTTGAAGCCGATGCCTGTCTTGTGAAGTTTAGTGAGGAGGATGTCACTAGAAAATATAGCTAGCTGACAACTGGTCTCTCCAATCACACTACTCTTTGGAGTTTTGCAAAGTGATGTCAATGATGGTTATGCCCTAACTTGAATGTCCCTGACCCCTGTAAACAGTGCGCTCTGGGGCCTTCTGAAGCCTTCTAAAAACCAATCTACTTGACCATACTACAGTACTGAATATACCTGGGAATGTGACACATGAGGTATTTTGAAAGTGTTTACAATAACAACTTTGTCTAGATAATTTTGCAGTATGATAAGAGCCATAAAACAACTGCATGGCTGATTCCAACATACACAAAGCACATGATAAATAAACAGAAGTAAACAAATGCAGAAGAAAACTTAACTGATGTTGTTTTATGTTGAGTGATAATTTGGGGAGGTTTAAGCATTCCTACAACCAATATACTACTGAGAAGACTCAATTTTAGTAACCACATGAGAATATTATAAGCCAAGCCCACACAATATTAAAATAAGTTAAAATATGTGCAAAATTTATGAGAGAATGTCAGGTGTAATGCTTGATAAAGTAAGCTTAATGCTTAAGAAATTTATCTTCTGGCTAAATAACCAACTCTTCCAATTCTGAGTTCAAGTATAATTTTAGAAACTCTTTCTGTAAAGTCATTCTTTTATTAATGAGATCAACTCTAGGTGAGCTGAGAGAGGTAAGTTCCTAAAGCATCTGTGAAGAAAAACAAGATCCTTAAAACACCAGAAATCAGCACACCATGTTAAAAACAAAATACTGAGAGGCAGGTTTGTGCTGTTCTTTCCTGGGGAAAGAGGTGAAAAATCAGTCCTCCAAAATATCTTTTGATCTTTATTCATTCAGTCCTTTTGTTTTCCCTTTAGAAAAGTTGTGAAATTTGCAAATAAATGTTAAAGAATTTGGCGCTGATAAAAGAGGGACATTACTCGAGAGCTTCTCCTTTACTCCGGGATGTCATGTTAAAAACAGAGTCATGTTATTACATTGCCTAGTGTGTTAGTTGCTCAGTTGTGTCTGACTCTTGACTGCATAGACAGTAGTCCACCAGGTTCTTCTGTCCATGGAATTCTCCAGGCAAGAATACTGGAATGGGTTGTCATTCCCTTCTCCAGATGATTTCATGACCGAGGGATTGAATCCAGGTCTCCTGCATTGGAGGCAGATTCTTTACCAATTGAGCCACCAGGGAAGCCCGAATATTACATTGTACACTATACTTATTATCAGGCTGAACTTCAGTAACAACACATCTCCGGGGAGTCCAGAGAGCAGATTTCCATTGGCTAACTGGTCACATACTGCAGCTTCCAGCTGAAATAGTGCTGCGAACCAGCAAGGCAATGAATGAAGAGAAAATCTGCCTCTGCAGTATGACTCAGCCTATCTCTCATTTGTAACCCAAATATCCTTCCCAGTGTCCACAAAGCAGGATGGTATGAACTCAACCAGCTAAGGTAAACCAAGGACTGCTGTATGGCACAAAATCCATCATAAATTAAAAACCACAAAAGACATGTTTAAACTTGTGAAGTCACATTGTTTTCAGGACCACTGGTAATTTTTAGATGATTGCAGCCATGAAATTAAAAGACGCTTACTCCTTGGAAGGAAAGTTATGACCAACCTAGACAGCATATTCAAAAGCAGAGACATTACTTTGCTAACAAAGGTCCGTCTGGTCAAGGCTATGGTTTTTCCAGTGGTCATGTATGGATGTGAGAGTTGGACTGTGAAGAAAGCTGAGCACAGAAGAATTGATGCTTTTGAACTGTGGTGTTGGAGAAGACGCTTGGGAGTCCCTTGGACTGCAAGGAGATCCAACCAGTCCATTCTAAAGGAGATAGGTCCTGGGTATTCTTTGGAAGGACTGATGTTGAAGCTGAAACTCCAATACTTTGGCCACCTCATGCGAAGAGTTGACTCATTGGAAAAGACTCTGAGGCTGGGAGGGATAGGGGGCAGGAGGAGAAGGGGACAATTGAGGATGAGATGGCTGGATGACATCACAGACTTGATGGACGTGAGTTTGAGTGAACTCCAGGAGTTGGTGATGGACAGGGAGGCCTGGCATGCTGCAATTTATGGGGTCGCAAAGAGTTGGATATGACTGAGCGACTGAATTGAACTGAAGGTCTAGACTTTTGGCACACTGTCCAAAACCAGGGGTTTGGCATGTACTTCTTTCTCATGGGCCTGAGTGGGTGAGAAAGATTGAAGAATTCAGGGCTTTCATGAGCCATGCATTTGAAAATCCCAGTTCCTCATTTTTCTGAAGAAGCAAGGCATTCTGAAGCAAATTTGGAAACATAAGGAAATGTCTAAGAGATTGATTTTATATCTGTCATATTTCTTTTCAGTCACTTCAATTATGCGACCAAATATCAACAATAGAAATCTAAAAAATGCAGTGATTTGGCTAACCTTTACTGAAAAAGCTCAACTCTTTTCTGGTGATTGGTGATTGGGTAAAGGATTGCCATTATTGTAGAATAGCATTCCTGGTGAAACAGCATTATAAGATACTTGAGGTGGTAATCATGCCTATGAAATTTAAATAGAACCAATGAACTTCTTCATAGCTGCTCTGCATCTCTTACCTCTTCATGTAATTATTTTAAAAGCTGTCATGTCAAAGATTAGCGTCATTTGTAGACATCAGCTCAATATTAGCTTCTCGCTCCGAAGTTAACTCTCCTTACTGTCTCTTTCATAGTATTTGTGTCGTTCCCTTTCCTCTCGTCTCATCCTTCTTTTACTTTCATTGTCTTCAAATTTTTTTTTTTACTCAATATATTTTTATGCTACTATAGTTTCTCGAAACCCATCTTAATACTTCTTACAAAATGAGGATGATCAATAAAATGTCTGCTTGCCAATTTTAAGTAAATGAAATAATTTCAAAATTGCAGAAAATAGCTGTCGAGGTGTGATTGCCAGATGATGGTCTTCAGATGAGGGAATGCAAATCTATTTATAGAGAATGAAATCTGTAGATGGATTTCTGTATTCAGTAGAATTAACTGAAGCTCTTCCATCAATATTAGGTATTGAATATGACCTTTTTTGAGGAATACTTTATTGAATGGACAGTTGACAATACTTTGGGTCACATGGGTTATAAGGCAGTATACTTACTGTAAGCATTAAAGGCTTTTGGAGAAGGAAATGGGTAGCCTCGGAGGATAACAGCTCTCAATATTCATGGCCAGGGGCCAGAATGTCAGAAAGAAAGTGATCACCTACCTTTTCAACAGTGGCTACCCCGATGGAGATGGAAGGCCTCCTCTTGGTTTTCACGGATGCACAGGTAGAGTATGGCTTGTTCTGGGTTTTTGTACTGGGCTTAGCTCTATGCACAGTCATTACAAGGTTATTACTATCATTATAGTGGACAATGCAGTAATATTTTAAATGGGGTTAATTTGGCTCCCAGCTATTCATGGGCAGCTCTTGCAGGTCTTAGGGAAAATATCTTATGAGTGCAGGGAAATGGAATCTGGCCTATATCCAGTTGCTGCCTCCACTGAAGAATATGTGGTCATGTGATACCTCTTACCTCTGGTTAGAAGTAGCCTTTGTGGATAACTCTTCGGGGATAACTGCAAAACTGGTTTTGAATATAAATATAAAACAAGAGAAGTTAGCCACCCAAGCTCTTCACTTTCACTTTCTGATACATTTCTCTGTCAACCTGCATGTCTTATTCTGAACCCTTTTCTTATGCACCACTTTTCTTCTTATGAAGAAGAAAAAAATCATGTGAAGTCAACATTTGCCAAAATACGTTTCTTGGGATAATTATACATCCTAGAAATTCCACAATAAGAGGATTCTGGGGAAGTCCTTTCTGAGAGCCACAGAGCACATGAATATGTTAGAGACTTTGAGTGCTTCCAGAGGAAAGCAACATGTTTAAATGTGTTGTTGGAGCCCTTTTTAACATAAAATATAATACCTCATAGAATTATTATTGTTTGGGAAATTAAAGCTTCAAATTTTAGGGGTCCCAGAGAGAGACTAATGTTTAACTCTGAGAGTGTCATTATGTGAAGTCAGCTGCACATAAGCTTACGCTATATTAAATGAGATAGTCTTTCAAAACCTTGTCTTCAAAAGAAGGCACTCTACATGTAAACTTTAAAAAAAAAATCATGAAGACATTTCTTTGAGGATACCTTGCTTCTCATATAGAATTAATTGCATCCCTTAATGGCATCATTGGGTAGAACTAATATTCATGGTGTTTTAACAATTATAAATCATAATAATAATAGTTTAGCAGCATATCTTCCCTAGCTTGGGAGATAGCTTCACTGTCAGTTCAATGACTTCTAGAAACTAAGGCTAAATTTTAGGCATCGTTTTGGTTTAATTCCAGCTATGTGAGCAACTAAGCCAACAAACTCTATTCAGGATGTGTACCCTCTCAACTTCAAAATGAAAATTTCTTGTCAACCAGATTTCTAGTAACTTTCAGTCCTGATGAAATGGTTAGCCAGTTGATTTTTAACCAGTTTAAAAAACAGGATTCCAGGAAGATAGTTTGTCCATATAACCATCTGCACAAAGACACCCCTGGCAATTATTAGCTTGGTCTCCCTCTGCAGAATTTGCCTGGGGAAACATGTTCTGCAGTCAGCTAGCCCTTTTTGTTAATAAGCACTCAGTGCTGCAGAAAGAAATCTCCCAGTTTCCTCCATCCTAGACTTCAGGCAGCTTGTGTGCAGGGAGCAAAGGCTCTTCCACCTTGTTTCTCTGTTTCCATTTCTCAGCCAAGCTGGCATTACTGGGGCAAGCATGGGGGAAGTGGGCAGGTATAAAAGGATGCACACCCTTCCTTCCATAGGAGTTTTCTTTGTCCTGGCCAAGATCTAGTTCACAGGTTTATGAGAAACTGACAAAGCAAGCATTACACTGGGGCATGTGTGAGAGGAGGCACAGAGGCTTATATGCATGCAACATGACCCTTTTGTAGTACTGACGCTAGAGAAGAGAGACTGAACATTCAGGAGTTCATTTTAGAATAGGATTTGCAGCTAAGACATCACGTAAGAAATGTACATGAAAAAAGGTTTTATGTCTCTTTTTTTTTATCTTACACATAGATGAATGTCAGGATCTCTATCTAAGATCTAGGAGGTACTTCAGAGAGATAAAAGCCAAGACCCCCCTTCATATGGGGCTGTTGGGTTGTTTGGAAAGGCATGACCTAAGACCAACAAAAGTCAGAATTTCCAATATTTAGGACCTATAAAAGTGAGCTTTGGTGGGCAGTGGGGCACAGAAGAAGGGAAAAAAAGAAGGCGAAATATTAAAGACTAATTGAAAACAGGCAGAAAATAACCCTCAGGCTTTCCAAATAAATTGGAGTATTTTAACTGGCCCCATGAATTTACTAAATGTTGAATAATGCTGAGTTAGAATTAAGTGTTACTCTAAGCCAGTTAAGGAAGTTTTTAAGCAAGTTTGAAGTAACCACCATCTGTTTATGATGTGACTTGCAAAGTCAGACTTCAGCCTAGAGAGAATTGTAGAGTTCTGTCAGGGAGTAATCCTGTCCATTTACACGGTTGTGGAGACAGCAGGGTAAGACCAGACAGTCTGTGTAAGAGAAGAAATACACATTCTGGCTCAAGATATATCCTTTCAGTATTGTTTCTCTTGGTGTGGAACTAGTTCAAGTTAGACTAACTCCTATTTTTTAAGGTAGGAAATCACTTCCCATGGTTTGCCTGATTCTCATGAGAATGCTGTTTTAATCTTGGTTGATTCAAGCCTACTATACCTAAAGCCTCATTTCTTCATGAAATGAATGAATTAACTGATTTTTCCCCAAACTATCACTTTTTAAAAAATTTATTTTAATTGGAGGATAATTGCTTTACAATGTTGTGTTGGATTCTGGCACCAAACTGTCACTTTCATTCAGTCCTTCCTGTGTTTGGAAGCCTACAATAATTTCTGATTTCTCGAAGCCAGATCAGTGCTCAGTACAGTGATGAAAGGAGCTGAGTTAGTTTATAGATCTTGTTCTTGTTGTTCAGTCACTAAGTCGTGTCCTACTCTCTGCGACCCCATGGACTACAGGGTGCCAGGCTTCCCTGTCCTTCACTATCACTTCGAGTTTGCTCAAACTCATGTTCATTGAGTATATCACTCTATCATTGAGTATGTCAGTCTAGGCCTATTCATTTGCATCATTCTGTCCTTAATACCACCTGTCCCCATGACACTTTCACTGTTCTCCTTCTGTCAGATTGATGGCACTACTTAGAGTACTGCTACTTGTGGAATTTACAGTCTTCTAGAGGAGTCACTTCCAAAATAAATGTATTGACTACCAGTGGAAGGATCTCAGTTATCAGCCAGTAAGTAAAAGAAAATATGAAGGTCGGTTATACCTTCTAGTTTGCAAGGTAGCAATTCTGTAATGCTTATTACTTAATATCTCTGTATTTCAGTTTCCTCATGAGTGAAATGGGGATTATGAAAGCCCTTATAGGGTTGTTATGAGGTGTAAACGACTTCATATTTGTTAAAAGCTTAGGAAATAAATAGTAGGTAAGTGTTCAATCATTAAATAAAAATGGGCATTCAGATCTGTCAGGGTGCTAGAATGAGATGTGTTAACTTTAAACACTGAGTTAAAACTACGAAGTTTATGATATGATTCCAATACCTTTATCCATGTATATTAATACTTCATATAACACTCTCTACTGTAGGCAGACGAGTCTATTAGCTCCCTCCTACACCTGCAATACTCAGTCAAACCTCATTCTCATGTCATGGAGACCTGCCACTTGGACTATTCCTTTCTCTCTCTCTACAACCTCATTAAATTTTACTTAACTTTCAAGGCCTGATTCAATTTTGTTCACAAATCAGCTCTCATCAACTGGAGTCTACATTGGCTCTGTTTTGTTTCTAAACAACAAAATTGCTTACATTGTAAAGCATAATTTTTGTGGTGCTAGATACTTAGAAAGTGTTCAATAAATAAGCTGCAAAAGAGCAGACATTCAAAATGATATTTTCCTGCTGGCCCAGAGGAGAACTGACCTCCTTCATTCTCTCTTTTGTATAAAGGAGAAGCCCAGGCTAACTGACAACTCAGCCCGCTTGTCGCCCTTGGGTTTCCTCTACAGGTGGGCGTGGTCTAATTGTGGAATGCCCTCTGTGTGTCTGTCTTTACAATTGTGGTGACCAACCCTCTTCACCCTAATATCTATTCCAAACTGCTCTCAATGCACCAAGCGTGTTTCCTTCCAAAATGAAATTCACAGGCAGTAAATAATTGAATGTTTCACTTTATCACAAGTACCACTCTCTTGCCACAAAAACAAGGAAATACAGATGTGTACTCTTGCTTCCATTTTGTTGTGCATTTTAGCACCACCTTTATATTTTGATCTGTGGCTCATAGCTGCCACAATGTTCAACAAATATTTACTGAGCATCTCTTGTGTGATGACCTGAACAATGAGATGGGCCCAAAAAAAGGTGACTGAGACAGGATTGCCTTCAAAGAGCTTTCTATAAACAATCATTCTATAGGTGTTGCAGTTGTTTAATAGAAACAAAATAAAGTCACTGATAAGAATCTGTGGGAACAAATGCACAGCAAATCAGGAGAAATTAAAGTTTTCTATGAACCTGAATAATTCTACCAGGAGCAAGTTTAAAGAGTGAAGGGAGAAATGTTTACCATTGTGTTAAGATATTCCTAATTCTGCTCTCCTTTTCAATTTGGCAAGAGTTGAGGTGTCGCAACCTAGATCCATAGTAGTGCACTTGAAGACATGAAGATGTAAGGACTCCTATGTGATCTGGATTAAGTCACAGCCAAGTACTACCCTTGGGTGTGGGAAAGAGGACTTGCCTCACCCTGGGCTTTAGAGGGCCGTGCTCTAGCTCTCTCAGCTCGTGCATGTCCCCTGGGGTGGGAAGAGGCTTTGAGATTAAGCCAACACTCTCCCTTTTTGGGGGTACTCTAGTTACCAGGACTCCAAAGCCCGTAGCCACTGGTGTTTATACATTTAGGCCTGAAGGATTGCCAGTGGAGCACTGGTGGTGTACAATATGATTGAGACATAGCTGCATGCACTGGGATATCCCCACAAGAACATTAGGGCTTGTAATAGTGCGGGAGAGTGCAGAGATCAGAGAGAGAAAAAAAAAAGGGGGCGGGTCAGGGCCATGAGCTGCTGGCTGGCATTCCCTGCACCATCATGGTCTGTGGAACTCCCAGAAGTTCAAGAGCTCTAAGTTCAGATTAAGGTCTATAGATCATTGTGAAGGTATATTTCTTGAGGTAAGAGGACAGAACATATGTCACCGAACAGTTTTTGGGTTTGACTTATGACATTTAACTATTGGACATATCCTGTATGGGTCTCCATATTTATTTTTGGTCTCACCTCCGCAAAGGTTAGGAATAAGCCTGGGATATGGCAATTGGCACAAAGGAAATGAGTATGACTCAAAACTACTATTCCTTGAGAAAACCGGGCTTGCTCTTCCTGCATTCTCCCTCACTTCCTGAACTGCTTCCACTCTCTGCCTGAACTTATGAGAGTGGACTCACAGATATAGAGAACAGGCTAATCATTACCAGTGGGGAAGGGAAAGAGGGATGGAATATAGCAGTTGGGGATTAAGAGGTATCATGCTGTTCTATACTGCTAGGTGTAAAACAAGCTACAAGGATATGTTGTACAACACAGGGAACATAGCCAATATTTTATAATAACTATAAAGAGGGTACATTGACATTTTGGAAATCAGAGAAATAAAATAGACTGGAATGGGTGAATTTAACCCAGATGACCATTATATCTACTACTGTGGGCAAGAATCCCTTAGAAGAAATGGAATAGCCATCATAGTCAACAAATGAGTCCAAAATGCAGTACTTGGATGCAATCTCAAAAATGACACAATGATCTCTGTTTGTTTCCAAGGCAAACCATTCAATATCACAGTAATCCAAGTCTATGACCCAACCAGTAATGCTGAAGAAGCTGAAGTTGAACGGTTCTATGAAGACCTACAATACCTTATAGAACCAACATCCAAAAAAGATGTCCTCTTCATTATAGGGGACTAGAATGCAAAAGTAGGAAGTCAAGAGATACCTGGAGTAACAGGCAAATTTGGCCGTGGAGTACAAAATGAAGAAGGTCAAAGGCTAACAGAGTTTTACCAAGAGAACACACTGGTTATAGCAAACACCCTCTTCCAACAACACAAGAGAAGACTCTACACATGGATAATCACCAGATGGTCAATACTGAAATCAGATTGATTATATTCTTTGCAGCCAAAGATGGAGAAACTCTATATACAGTCAGCAAAAACAAGACCAGGAGCTGACTGGTCAGATCATGTGGCTCAGATCATGAATTCCTTATTGCCAAATTCAGACTTATATTGAAGAAAATAGGGAAAATCACTAGACCATTCAGGTGGGACTTATGATTATATAGTGGAAGTGAGAAATAGATTCAAGGGATTAGATCTGATAGACAGAGTGCCTGAAGGACTATGGACAGAGGTTCATGACATTGTACAGGAGGCAGTGATCAAGACCATCCCCAAGAAAAAGAAATGCAATAAGGCAAAATGGTTGTCTGATGGGGCCTTACAAATAGCTGAGAAAAGAAGAGAAGCTAAAGGCAAAGGAGAAAAGGAAAGATATAGCCATTTGAATGAAGAGATCCAAAGAATAGCAAGGAGAGCTAAGAAAGCCTTCCTCAATGATTAGTGCAAAGATATAGAGGAAAAAAACAGGATGAGAAAGACTAGAGATCTCTTCAAGAAAACTAGAGATACCAAGGGAACATTTCATGCAAAGATGGGCACAATAAAGGACGGAAATTGTATGGACCTAACAGAAGCAGAAGATATGAAGAAGAGATGGCAAGAATACACAGAAAAACTGTACAGAAAATTTCTTAATGACCCAGAGAACCACAATGGTGTGATCACTCATCTAGAGCCAGATATCCTGGAAGGTGAGGTCAAGTGGGCCTTAGGAAGCATCACTATGAACAAAGCTAGTGAAAGTGATGCATTCTAGTTGAGCTATTTCAAATCCTAAAAGAGGATGCTGTGAAACTGCTGCACTCAATATGCCAGCAAATCTGGAAAACTCATCAATGGCTACAGGACTGGAGAAGGTCCATTTTCATTCCAATCCCAAAGAAAGGCAATGCCAAAGAATGCTCAAACTAGCACACAATTGTACTCATCAAAGTAATGTTCAAAATTCTCCAAGCCAGGCTTAAACAGTACATGAGCCATGAACTTCCAGATGTTCAAGCTGGATTTAGAAAAGCCAGAGGATCCAGAGATCAAATTTCCAGCATCCGTTGGATCATCGAAAAAGTAAGAGAGTTCCAGAAAAACATCTATTTTTGCTTTATTGACTATACCAAAGCCTTTGACTGTGTGGATCACAACAAACTGTGGACAATTCTGAAAGAGATGGGAATACCAGACCACCTGACCTGCCTCCTGAGAAATCTGTATGCAGGACAGGAAGCAACAGTTAGAACTGGACATGGAACAACAGACTGGTTCCAAATTGGGAAAGGAGTACGTCAAGGCTGTATATTGTCACCCTGCTTATTTAACTTATATGCAGAGTACATCATAGGAATGCTGGGCTGGATGAAGCACAAGTTGGAAACAAGATTGCCAGGAGAAATATCAATAACTTCAGATATACAGATGACACCACCCTTATGGCAGAGGGTGAAGAACTAAAGAGCCTCTTGATGAAAGTGAAAGAGGAGAGTGAAAAAGTTGGCTTAAAACTCAACATTTAGAAAACTAAGATCATGGCATCTGGTCCCATCACTTCACGCCAACTAGATGGGGAAACAATGGAAACAGTGAGCGACTTTATTTTCTTAGGCTCCAAAATCACTGCAGATGGTGATTCCAGCCATGAAATTAAAAGATGCTTGCTCCTTGAAAGAAAAGCTATGACCAAGCTAGATAGCATATTAAAAAGCAGAGAGATTACTTTGCTAACAACAGTCTCGTAAAGCTATGGTTTTTCTAGTAGTCATGTATGGATGTGAGAATTGGACTATAAAGAAAATTGAGCACTGAAGAATTGATGCTTTTGAACTGTGGTGTTGGAGAAGACTTTTAAGGGTCCCTTGGACTGCAAGGAGATCTAACCAGTCCATCCTAAAGGAAATCAGTCCTGAATATTCATTTGAAGGACTGATGATGAAGCTGAAACTCCAATACTTAGGCCACCTCATGCAAAGAACTGACCCATTTGAAAAGACCCTGATGCTGGGAAAGATTGAAGGCAGGAGAAGGGGATGACAGAGGATGAAGTGGTTGGATGGCATCACTAACTAAATGGACATGAGTTTGAGTAAGCTCTGGGATTTGGTGATGGATAGGGAAGCCTGGCATGCTGCAGTCCATGGGGTCTCAAAGAGTCAGACATGACTGAGGAACTGAACTGATAAATAGGGTATAACTGAAAAATTGTAAATCCTTACATTGTATACCTGTTAACTAATAATAAAATTGTACATTGAGTTCAGTTCAGTCTCTCAGTCATGTCTGACTCTTTGCGAGCCCATGGACCCCAAACATGCCAGGTTTCCCTGTCCATCACCAACTCCCAGAGCTTGCTCAAACTCATGTCCATCGAGTTGGTGATGCTATGTATACTTCAATTAAATTAAAGTACATCAAACTTAATTAAATTTGTATTCATCAAGTATACTTCAAGTAAAAACAAAGTTGACAAAAAAATTTGCAGATAAAGAAATTCAATTGATTGTGTTGATGACAGATGTAAAGAAGTTAGAAAAAAGTGAAGGTACTTAGCCACAAACTTGTGAAAGCATTAAAGCTCAGAGGGACACTATTGGTGATGGCTGAGATGTATGACCTGCCAAGTCCATGGCACATGCAGTGGCCATGTGCTGTCCTCCTTGTGAATATTTTTGAAAGTGAAAGTGTTAGTTGCTCAGAAATGCCTAACTCTTTGAGACCCCTTGGTTGTAGCCTGCCAGGCTCCTCTGTCCATGGAATTCTCCAGGCAAGAATGCTGGAGTGGGCTGCCATTCCTTTCTTCAGGGGACTGTCCCAACCCAGGGATTGTGCCCAGATCTCCTGCACTGGAGGCAAATTCTTTACCATCTGAGCCACTGGGGAATATTTTTAGGTCTACCCTCAAGTCAGTTCTGTTAGACCTATAAACATCCTAATAGTTTGAACATCTAAATATCTTAACAGCTTAAGTTACTTAATTGGTCGCTTCTTTAATTCACTCACTGTACAAATATTCATCTAGTATCTGTCCAAAAGACGGACTAGTGTATTCCAAAACAAACCCATGATGACTTTCCCATTATACATAGAAGTGCTTCATATTATGGAAACATAATTTTTTTTAACTCTTCTATACAACTTAATCTCCTCCTTAAACACTAACTTGTCTTATTTTAACTATTTTTGACTGAAATATTTCTAAAGTATCCTCATTTCCTTAGAGTATACTAAATGTTTTTTAATCACTCGTAAAGTCAATCACTAATTAATTCTGTGATGTACTCAGAAAATTTCAATGTATAGATGCAATCTTTTTTTTAAAATTTGTCCTTTATAATTTTTTAGTCTACTCTTGTCCATCACTTCTGTCAGTGTACCTCCTCTAGTAAACTCTGCTCCTTTCATGTGCCTCTCACCTTTGGACTGGAAAACCACATTTTGTAAAATTTATTCTAACATAGCAGTGAATTTCTGCATATTGTTTATAAAAATGGTTTAACATTTAGTGCACTAATTTTATAGCATCTCTTTTGAATCTTTATGACCAGTTTTGATCATTTTCTGTTTCTTAGGTATATTCAGAAAACTTACTAGATGATAAGCTACTACATAAATGAGATATTATTGAAATACGCTATAAAATATGTCACAAGATAACTGCCTAGTTTGAAAAAAAAGTGATTTTTCCTAAAGAGGCAAATATGGTGAAACTAATTTGATTTAATTTACTTATTATCAGCCACATCAGTTCACTCAATTGTCTGTCTGTCTGCATCTAGTGGTAAGCATTTTTTTTCTTATTAACCATCTGCAACTTGAACTGCAAAGTATCTGAAAAACCTATAAAACAAAAATATTAATGTGGGCTTAGGAGGTCAGCCTCTAGTGTGATTTATGAGAAACTATGTTGGCCAGTTCCCAGTAAAATTGTTAAACTATTTTTACAAAAATAATAAAGCCTTTAGAAATACTTCTAAGAGTGACTGGCCTATGACAAAGCATCTATTCAAGAAAATCTACCAAAATTTGCTAAGAAAAATTAGAATGTATGCTATTTAAACTGAAATTTGTCCCTGTCTTCTCTACTCTTAGTTCGATGAGATAGAGATTCCACTCCAGACTCATGATGCCAGGAATATAGGGAACTCTCTCTCCTCAACACCCAGAGGAAAGGCTTTCTTTCCGGGAGGAGCAAGATTTTATAATTTTGCATCCTACTACAAGTTTCTTATTGCTGAGGCTATTTCAAACCAGCACAATTGAGAAGTAAGGACTTTCTTGTGCCCAGCCTCCACTGTAGTAAGGAGGCTTCACTGAGTCCTTGATGACTTCTTCCCTGGCTCATGAGGCCATGGTTCCACACCAAGAGAAGCAAATTGAAAGAATCTCATATTTCTGCCCCTCCTTCATGAAGTTCTTGGTGAAAGTTCTTAGAGTGAAAGTGGCCTCAGACACCAACTTGACATCTTCCCTACATTCAGATCTAGAGGCCTGGCTCAGAGATTTTTGTTTGGGGAGAGAAGACAAGCCTGCCACAAAATAAACCGCTCTTCATCTCTTCCTAAGGAACTTTCTTGTTCTAACTAGACTGAAAAAAATCAAGTCTAACAGCACTGCCAAAAACAGTTGAAGTGGTGAAAGGCAATTGAGATGAGATTCAAGACACAACTCAGCAGTAGCCAAACTAGTTTGCAGAAGAGAACCAGGGAATAATACAGTTGGAACAGCGCTCTGATGATCAGGATAAAAATGAAACACTAACTTCAGAAACTATTCATTGAAAGGAGCCAGAATGAATAAATCAGTTTGTAGAGCAATTTATACCCCCAGATATTGTTAAATGCAACAGAATAATTAGCTATCAGCTAACGAGGTTTACCAGAGAAGGCAATGGCACCCCACTCCAGTACTCTTGCCTGGAAAATCCCCTGGACAGAGGAGCCTGGTAGGCTGCAGTCCATGGGGTCGCGAAGAGTCGGACACGATTGAGCGACTTCACTTTCACTTTTCACTTTCATGCATTGGAGAAGAAAATGGCAACCTACTCCAGTGTTCTTACCTGGAGAATCCCAGGGACAGGGGAGCCTGGTGGGCTGCTGTCTATGGGATCATACAGAGTTAGACACGACTGAGCGACTTCACTTTCACTTTCATGCATTGGAGAAGGAAATGGCAACCCACTCCAGTGTTCTTGCCTGGAGAATCCCAGGGACGGGAGAGCCTGGTGGGCTGCCATCTATGGGATCGTACAGAGTTGGACACAACTGAAGCGACTTAGCAGCAGCAGCAACGGGCTTTACCTGCTGAATGTGATCGGGGAAAGAGAGGGAGAGAGTCCAGCCATTATCACTGTCATCCCTGGGTGCTGTGGGCATATCCAAACCTGTGCATCCTCAAGGAACAACATCAGAGGCTGAACACTGGAGGAGAGGTTTTGGAAAAGACACTAAAATAATCAGTTTCTAAGCAAATAAACAAGCAGATAGCAATAACCCCTCAGGGGGTGGGACAGTGAAAGACAGTATCCAGAATTTCTACCATATATTATCTAAAATGCCAACTTTTAACAGTAAAAAATTAGAAGCATGTAAAGAAATGCTAAATTATAGCTCATATAAGGGAAAAAAATGAAAGCAACTGAAACTACTTGTGAGATCAGTTTCTGAATTTATGAGAAAAAGACTTTAGCCATTATAAACATGTTCATGGAATTAAGGGAAATTATGATTAAAGAAGTAAAGGTATAAATGCAATATTGCATTAAATAGAGATGATCAATAAAGATGTAGAATTTCAAAAAACATTCTTTTGGGGTATAGCCTATTAGCAATGTTGTGACAGTTTCAAGTGAACAGTGAAGGGACTCAGCTATACATATACAAATATCCATTCTCCCCCAAACTCCCTTTTGATCCAGGCTGCCACATAACATTGAGTAGAGTTCATGTGCTATATAGTAGGTCCTTGTTGGTTGTCCATTTTAAATATAGCAGTGTGTACATGTCCATCCCAAACTCCCTATCAAAATGTAGACATTTTTAAAATAATCAAAGAGAAAGACTTCATTATTGTTATTGTTGTTCAGTCGCCCAGTCATGTCCGACTCTGTGACCCCATCGCCAGGCCTCCCTGTCCCCTCGCCTAATGAAAGACTTCATTAGAGGGGCTTAATAATAGATTTGTACTGGCAGAGAAAGGGATGTGATTTTGAAGATAGACTGATAGAGATTATGCAAGCTGAAAAACAGGGAGAAAAAAGAACTGGAAAAAAATGAAGAGCATTTCAGAGAAATGTGGATAAGCACTTTATGTATACATAATGGGAGTATCAGAGAGACAAAAGGAGTATAAAAAATATTAAATAGTGACTGAAAACTGAAATATCCATGCCGATATCAGAAAAAAAAATAGACTTTAAAACAAAAAAAATTCCTAGAAATAGAGACATTTTATAGTGATAAAAGTCAATCCATTAAAAGCATGTAAGTATAAACATATGTGCTAATAGCAGAACACCAAAATGCAAAAGAGTCAGAGACTTCCATACCCCACTCTTAGTAGTGGAAAGAACAAACAGATCAATTAAAAAATAGACAAATTAAACATTGTAAACCAACCAGACTTAGTAGGCATCTACAGAACACCAACCCTAACAACAGCGGAATATATGTCATCCCAAATGCACACAGAGCATTCTCCAGGATAAACTATAAGCTAACAATAAATCAAACTTCAATAAATTTGAAATGATATAAATAATGCAAAGTATGTTTGTCAGCCATAATGTAATAAAATTAGAAATCAATGGCAGGAAAAGATTTGGGAAACTAACAAAATGTGGAAATTGTATGACACTTTCCTAAATAACTAATGAATTAAAGAAAATATCAGAAGGGAAATTAGAAAATACCTTAAGAGTAATGCAGATGAGGACATAGCATACCAAAACATATGGGATGAAGTTAAAGCAGGGAATGGAGAGAAATATTTAACTGTAAATATTAAATATGCCTATATTAAGAAAGAAGAAATATATCAAATGAACACCCTAATCTTCCCTCCTCAGAAACTGAAAAAAAAGAATAAAGGAAATAAAAAAGATAAAAACAACAGCAACAAGAAAGAAAGAAAGCCTAGGAAAAATAAGGGAAATTGATAAAGCTAAAGCTGGTACTTTTAAAAGATAAAAAAATTACAAACATTTAGCTAGATTGCCAAGAAGAAGAGAGAGAAGAAGAAAATTATTAGAATTAGAAACAAAAGAGAAGACATTACTACTGACCCTACAGAAATTTAAAAAGAATTACAAAGAACTACTGCTAATAATTGTACACTAACAAATTAGATAAATTGGACAAATTCCTAAAAACTAACCTAAGGAATAGACAATCTGAATAGATTTATAATAATATATTAAAATAGTAATCAATAACCTATCTACAAAGAAAAACTCAGTCCCAGATGGCTTCACCACCGCATTCTATCAACATTTAAGCATGAATACTAGTTAAGAGTCAGACATAACTGAGTAACTAACACTTTCCACAATTCATCACAACCTCATTCCAAAAGTGAAGAGGAGAGAATGCTTCCCAACTCATTCTACAGGTATTACCAGAATACCAAAACCAAAATCATCACACACACAAAACAAATTATGAATCAATATCTATTATGAATATAGATGTAAAATTCCTCAACAAAATATCAGCAACCCCAAATCCAGCGAACATATTTAAAAAGTTACACATCATAATATACAGATATTCCTGGGATAACTCTCTAGCCACATAGAAAAAAATGAACCCTTTCTTTACACTGCATAAAAAATTAAACTAGATCAAAGACCTAAATGTTAGAATGAAAACTATAAAACTGTTAGAAGAAAACAAAGGGGTAAATCTTCATGATCTTGGATTGGCAAAGGATTCGTGGATATAATACCAAAAGACAAGCAACAGCAACAACACAAAAGTAGATAAATTGGACTTTATCAAAACAAAATATCTTCTGTGCATTGAGACTGTCAAAAAAATGACAGCTGACAGAAAAAGAGGGGATATTTTCAAAGTTTATGCCTAATGAAAGGCTTGTTTCCAGAAATTATAAAGAACACTTATCTCAGTAATAAACAAATAACCCAACTTTTTAAATGGGTAAAGAATCTGAATAGACATTTATATTTATCCAAGGAAGCTTCACAAGTGGTCAAAAAGCATATGAAAAGTTGTTCAATATCATTAGCTATCAGAATGATACCCATCTAGGATCAATGGCAACCCACTCCAGTGTTCTTGCCTGGAGAATCCCAAGGACGGGGGAGACTGGTGAGCTGCCGTCTATGGGGTCGCACAGAGTTGGACACAACTGAAGCGACTTAGCAACAGCAGCAGCAGCAGGATCACTAACTCAAAAGAACAAGAACTGGTGTAGTCTTGAATCTGACCCCTCATATGCTGGTAGAAAGTAAAATGGATCAGTCAGTTTGAAAAATAGCTTTGTCGTTCTTCAAACCATTAAATGCAGTTACCAAATGACTCCGAAAATCCATCCCCAAATATGTACTAAACAGAAACAAAAACATGTTCATATTGAAACTTATACATGAAGGTTTATAGCAGCATCATTAACAATAGCCAAAATGTGGAAAGACTCCAAGTGCCCATTCGTTTCATCTAAAAGTTCTGAACAGGGAAATCTATAGTGATGATAAGTGTATTAGTAGTTTCTTTGTGATGAGGCATAGAAGTGGGTAGCTAAACCATATAGAGTTTCTTTTTGAGGTGATAGAAAATACTGAAATTGACTGTGGTGATGGTTGTACATGTTTGTGAATATACTAAAATCCATTGACTGGTACACACCATAACAAAAACAACTGATAAATCAACCACATATAATTTTTAAATAACCGTATTATGAAATAAACCAAATACAAAGTTAAAAGCAACCAAGCAGAAGATACATTTTAAAAAGTTTAATAGAAATTGAAGTTTACTATTAACAATCTATAAATGACTTCTACAATTTAATAAAAAAGACAAAAGAGCAGAGAATTGAAATGGCATTTGACAGAAGAAATCTGAATGTACATCTTATGAAAAGAATCTCAGCTTCAACAGATAACCATGAAATGTAAATGTTAAATAATGAGACAATTTCACACTCCTGAGACCAAGAAAAGTTAAAGACCTTAAGAGCATCAATATTGGCAATAAAGCAGTGAAACAGGAACTCTCATTTAGTCTAGTGGGCACACAAGCTGGCACAATAATTTGGAAAGCTATCTGACCAAATCTCATACCCTACACTCAGTTCAGTTCTGTAAGTAACAGTGTGTAAAAGTTATATTTCCTAAAATAAGTCAAGTACATGAACTGAAGGAAACATATATAAGAACGTTCATTGAAACACTGCTTCTTACTTCAAAAATATGGAAAAATACAAATGTCCATGTACAAGAAATTCATGATGTATTTATCATGGGTGGGGCATTAGACAATAGTTAAAATGAGGAAGAAGGATATATACGCCAATGAAGAAAAGTTTTAAAAAATACATTGAATAAAATCAAGGCAATTGCCAAATGATACATACTTAAATAAGCTTTAAAACCACTCACAAATAAATAATAGTCCATAAATATAAGCACAAAAGTAAATATAAATCTACAAGTAAAAGCACAAAAAGATATGGGATTGATAAGCATTGAATTAAGAATTATTGCCATCACAGCAGAGAAATTCAGTAAATAGGGTTGGAAAGGTGTTTACAGTGGGAATATTGTTTTTAAAAGTTCAAAGTAAATGTGTCATAATGTTAGGATTTAAGGGGAAGTCAAGATGAAAAGGTAGTATAGGATGGAATCATGGGCACATTCTAAACCAGAATGCTTTGGTTCAATTTTGCCCTCTGTCACCTACAATCTGTGTGACTTTATGCAAAGTATGTAACAAATCTACATTCACTTAGAAAATGTGGAATAGTAACAACAGTATCACATCATAGGAGTGTTCTGAGAATTTGATGAATCGATATGTATTAAAATTCATAGAAGAATGCTTGGTATGTAGTGAGTGTTTAATATTTATATTTGTTCAAGATGCACAATTAAGCCTCAGTATTTATTTTTCTATTCTGCTTTGTGTGTGGTTGAACTATCTCACAATCAAAATACCACTATTTTCTAAATTATAGCAGACTTTACATGGGCAGAAAAGGCAAAGAGGACCTACTCACAGGGACACATTTGATATAAGCTGATCGATCCATGCTACACAATTCAGATTTTTTAAGTTCTAGGAAATAAAAGTTAATTATGGGGTAAAGTTCTAATAATTATGGAAAATAGCCACTTACTGAGTTAAAAAGTATTTGTTAAATGTATACTATTTGTCCAGCTCTATCCAAGGCAGCAGACAATTAAAAAAAAAATCAAGCAATAGTTACATATTCCCTGTCTTTATTAACATACAGAAGGTGTTCATAAAGGAAATAATCAGAGAACAAGGTGAAGAATTCCACAAATATATTTTATGATCCCATGTGCTAGAGTAATCCATTGACAAAAAGGGCACTTTGACCCTTGTAGTAATCAGAGAAGTTGGTTGTTTCATTGGTTGGTTTATTTCTTTTGTTTGAATTTTTTTAATTGAAAATAGAATTTAATTTTGAGGAAAGTATGAGATTTCTATAAGCTGAGAAATCAGAAAGAGGGATGAAGGAAGGAGTGGTACGCAGAGAATAAAAGCTCAGAAGCAAGGTGAACTTGACCTGAAAAAGGGGGACTATCTGCTTGTTGGAAACAGAAGGTTAATCCAGGGAGCAGGAAAGAATAGGAATGGGCGTTAGATAAGCAAGGTGCATGCTGTTCATATTAAAATTTACTTTGTGACAATTCAAGAATGACTTCTGATAGTTGATACTGAGAACTCTGTTACTAGGAAGTAGCTTTGGTTTGAATCCTCAAGGAGAAGAACTAGAAATTTTATTTTCTTATCAATAGAGATAAGAAACTAAACCTTGAAGGCATACCTGAATCATCAGATCAGTAGAAGATATATGGATGAATTTTCAACATGACGGAGTCTCCTTTAGAGCAAATACTTACATATGTAACTAAACAAACAGTTTTAAAAACAATGATATGTGTTTTAGGAGAGGAAAAGAAACTAGCTGTTAAAGCTCTCACCACATCTTTTCTGGAGCTCACGGAGAGAGAGAGCCCTAGGGCTGTCTACAACTCCCCAACAAGCTCTTGAAAATAAGACTCTTCTGTGATTTAATAACACCATTTATGGGAAACAAAACTTAACTTTTTTTTAATACTTTCTAAGAGGATGAAGGTAGGAGAATAAGTCGATATTCAGTGAGCATTTCATTATCTTTGTGAAACAAACATGTAAATAATCATTTATTTAATTTCATATATATGGAGTAGGTGTAGGCAGAGGAGAATGTAAATTCTTTTCAGACATGGAGCTGATGGTTGTAAAAACCCTCTTACCCTACCCTGTGGTCTCACTGACACACTGCTGCTGGAGTGAAAATATTCTACCAATTCTAATAGACTGAAAATCAAAATAAACAGCTTAATTACATGGTGGGTGTTTTTGAATGGCTTTATGAATTGTAAAGGGCTCATCACATGTCTGTGTTTCCACACTCCTTAAGACTTCATCACTTGAAGTACCCAATGTAGTGAGATGGATGCAACAAATAGCCAGGAAGCATCATATTACAAAACGTAATATCTTTGTTCTCTTCATCCCAGATCAGGACAGTGAAATGATCAGCATTGGGACAACAAAGTTGCTGTATTTCTAGTGGAATGTCATGCCTAGCTCAAAACTTGTATTTCAAATCAGGAGATTAAGAAAGATTGGTTGAAAAATACTCATTTTTCTTTAGTTAACCAAGATGGGGAGTTTTATGTTTCTGGATATGTTGTAGGCTTTCAGAAGACAGAGCCATAGCTATCCAACTTGGTGGTATTCCATTCAAAGGGAAGACTAAGTAAAAGCTTTATGAAAACAGTGAAAATATAGTGTCATGTTGCTAAAATGAAATCATTTTGTAAATTACTTTTCCCTGAAAGTTGACTGTTGGACTTTGTATTTCAATCAGGCAGTGCGTTTTTGAGCTGTTTTGACATTTTAGCTATGGATGGGAGAGGGGAAGAGAAAGGGAGAGAGAGAGGAGGAGGAGGTGAGATGGAAGGTAGGGGGAGAGGAGATGAAGGAGAAAACAAAGAAAAACAAGGATAAAAAGAAGGAAAGGAATAAAAATGGAAAGAAGAAATAAGTGAAGGAATGAAAGAAGAAATGAGGTATAGAACTTTTACAATTAAACAAATATGATTTCAAAAGCTTTCTTTCAGGAGCTTATGGACATATTTGAACAAATTGGTAGTTGGAATTCCTCTTTGGAAACCATCATTTTATTTCTCATAAAAGAAAACCAGACTTATTACACTGTATGCTGTTTTTTAATAACAAAATGGTATCTACCATATTCATCTATCTTCATTGTGAATTACTTTTTTTCCCCAAAAAACTCAGTCTAGGCTGGTCTTTTGGAGGGAGGAGATGAAGCAATGTGATGGTATTACATGGAATTTTCTCTGTGTCTGCTGAAAAGGAGAGCAAGTGGGTCTACTGAGCAAGAAGGCCAAGGAGAGATGCAGGGGGAAGGATATTCTCTCCTGGATTTCTTACAGCTCTCCATTTCCAAGAAAGTCCACTGAGTTCTGAGACATCTTTGTAGATTTTATTTTGTATTATCCCAGGTGCAAAAGGTTTGAATAATTCTATTTCTTAGATCATGACACCTTCTTATAGGTGGATGTGAGGCCCCCTCTTGTTTTGTGAATATAAATGTAAGAATGTAGGCAAAGTATGTATTCATTTCATTCTTATTCTCCATTCCACTTCTGCTTACTCCCATAACAACCACTCTGATAGTGAAAGTGTTAGTCCCTCAGTCATGTCTGAATTTTTGTGAGCCCATAGACAGCTACCTGCCAGGCCCCTCTGTCCATGGGATTTTTGAGGCAAGAATACTGGAAAGTGAAGTCAGGAAAGTGAAGTCACTCAGTCATGTCTGAGTCTTTGCGACCCCATGGACTGTAGCCTACCAGGCTCCTCTCTCCATGGGATTTTCCAGGCAATAGTACTGGAGTGGATTGCCATTTCCTTCTCCAGCAGATCTTCCCAACTCAGGGATCGAACCCAGGTCTCCCACATTGTAGACACTTTACTGTCTGAGCCACGAGGGAAGTCATACTCTAGTGGGTAGCAATTCCCTTTTCCAGTGGATGTTCCTGACCCAGAAACCAAACCTGGGTCTCCTGCATTGCAGGCAGATTCTTAACTGTCTGAGTCACCAAGGAAGCCCTAATTAATATATGTGCTTGTGCTTAGTTGCTCAGTCATGTCCAACTCTTTGTGACCCCGTGGACTGTATCCCACCAGGCTCTTCTGTCTATGGGATTATCCAGGCAAGAATACTGGAGTGGGTTGCCATGCCCTACTCCAGGGAATCTGTTCCATTGGTTTATATTTCTGTTTTAGTGCCAGTACCATACTGTCTTGATTACTATAGCTTTGTAATATAGTCTGAAGTCAGGGAGCCTGATTCTTCCAGTTCTGTTTTTCTTCTGAAGATTTTTTTGGCAATTCAGAGTCTTTTGTGTTTCTATACCAGCTGTAGAATTTGCTGTTCTAGTTCTGTGGAAAATGCCATTGGTAATTTGATAGGAATTGCATTAAATCTGTAGATTGCCTTGGGTAGTATAGTTATTTTCACAATATTGATTCTTCCAATCTAAGAACATATATCCCCATGTGTATCCCTCTATCTGTTTGTACCATTTTTGATTATCTCTGGGAACTCTACTCAGTGCTCTGTGGTGACTTAAATGGGAAGGAAATTCCCCCAAAATGGGATATATGTATACGCTTAGCTGATTTATTTTGCTGTAGAGTATCCCAGGGATGGGGGAGCCTGGTGGGCTGCTGTCTATGGGGTTGCACAGAGTCGAACATGACTGAAGTGACTTAGCAGCAGCAGAATAGAAACTAATAGAACATTGTAAAATGACTATATTCCAATATGCCATGGTTTTAAAAGTTCTACTTAGAGAAAAAAAAAAGATAACAAACATTTAATACAATAATATTAATATAAAATGAGTTTTAAATACAGACTCTTTAGGATACTATTATTTAAAATATTTAATAGTTATAGTACATCTGAGTCTGTGCTATGTACAGGAGTCTGCTTTTCTGGAATTTGAAATTTGACTCATTATAGGATTTTTTTACTCTAACATGTGATGCAGCATAACAAAATAAATTGTAGTTATTCCTTTTCAAAGAATACATAGAATGAGAAAATTCAACTAGATTACCTGACAGAAGATTTCATCCCAAAACTAATAATATTCATTGTTCAGTTCAGTTCAGTTCAGTTGCTCAGTTGTGTCCGACTCTTTGCGACCCCATGAATTGCAGCATGCCAGGCCTCCCTGTCCATCACCAACTCCTGGAGTTCACTCAGACTCACTTCCATCGAGTCAGTGATGCCACCCAGCCATCTCATCCTCTGTCTTCCCCTTCTCCTCCTGCCCCCAGTCCCTCCCAGCATCAGAGTCTTTTCCAATGAGTCAACTCTTCACATGAGGTGGCCAAAGTACTGGAGTTTCAGCTTTAGCATCATTCCTTCCAAAGAAATCCCAGGGCTGATCTCCTTCAGAATGGATTGGTTGGATCTCCTTGCAGTCCAAGGGACTCTCAAGAGTCTTCTCCAACACCACAGTTCAAAAGCATCAATTTTTTGGTGCTCAGCCTTCTTCACAGTCCAACTCTCACATCCATACATGACCACAGGAAAAACCATAGCCTTGACTAGATGGACCTTTGTTGGCTAAGTAATGTCTCTGCTTTTGAATATGCTATCTAGGTTGGTCATAACTTTCCTTCCAAGGAGTAAGCGTCTTTTAATTTCATGGCTGCAGTCACCATCTGCAGTGATTTTGGAGCCCAAAAATATAAAGTCTGACACTGTTTCCACTGTTTCCCCATCTATTTCCCATGAAGTGATAGGACCAGATGCCATGATCTTAGTTTTCTGAATGTTGAGCTTTAAGCCAACTTTTCACTCTCCTCTTTCACTTTCATCAAGAGGCTTTTTAGTTCCTCTTCACTTTCTGCCATAAGGGTGGTGTCATCTGCATATCTGAGGTCATTGATATTTCTCATGCTAGTAAAGTAATGCTCAAAATTCTCCAAGCCAGGCTTCAGCAATATGTGAACCGTGAACTTCCTGATGTTCAAGCTGGTTTTAGAAAAGGCAGAGGAACCAGAGGTCAAATTGCCAACATCTGCTGGATCATGGAAAAAGCAAGAGAGTTCCAGAAAAACATCTATTTCTGCTTTATTGACTATGCCAAAGCCTTTGACTGTGTGGATCACAATCAACTGTGGAAAATTCTGAAAGAGATGGGAATACCAGACCACCTGACCTGCCTCTTGAGAAATCTGTATGCAGGTCAGGAAGCAACAGTTAGAACTGGACATGGAACAACATACTGGTTCCAAATAGGAAAAGGAGTACATCAAGGCTGTATATATTCATTGTTACTACATAATAAGTCAGTTGGGAGAATGACTAAAAATATAAGGTTCAATTGACAATACAAGGGAAAACTCTAAATTACTTAGATACTGACTTAGGAAGGAGAAACTTTTTAAAGTATATTAAAGGACATAAAAGATGAACCAATTTAAGTTCATTCCATCACCATAGGTGAGATGGTCTAACTTTGAAAAATTATTAATTCAGATCAAATTATCTTATAATTTCAAAATAATTTTTATCAAAATATCAGCTGGAATTTTGGAGAAACTTGACAAATCTTAGAAAATATGATATAAAAATTAAAAATGAGTTCATTAGTAATAACTTAACATTGAAAAATAAAAGTAAAAAATGGGGATTTGCATTCTAGATATTAGGACTTAAAAGGCATTGCAATAAAAAATAAGTTCTGTAGTCCTAAAGGAACAGACATATATAATTATGGAACAGAATTTATTATTCATAATCTGACTCATATAAATGTGTGTGTATATATATATAGGGATTTGTTGATCATATGAGGGCCAGCACTAATCAATAAATATAGGACAAGTTGTGGAGTAGACAGTCTCAGAGACAAGCTTCATCTTTTGGTTGGATTTCCAATAAAAAATATACTCTAAAGGTAAAACAAAGTTATTGGGGGAAAATATAATATACTAACTTTGTCTCCTGGTATAGCAAAGAAACCTTAAAAATCCTAAAACTCAGACAGTGGATCCAAAACTTGACTCTTGTATCTTTGTAATACTTCCCCCTTTAAAAGTAGAGCGAAAAAAAATAAGCTTGAAAGAGTTTCTGTTATGTTCACCATTTTTATCCTGCTGTATCTACTCTGAAAAGATAAGCTGTGTTACCTTCAAGAATATGCAGCATACTGAAATAGAATCTGAGGGTCTTTAAAAATTGAGAGTCATAAAATAAATGCAGTATCATTGGAATGATACCTTAATGATATCTTAGCTCTAAAAGAGACCAACTTTCTACCCTCATGCTGTCCATATAGCCGGAACTCTGTATGCTTCCTGTACCTGCGTATGTTTCCTTCCTTAGCTTTGGGAATTTTTCAGCCATAATTTTATCAAAAATATTTCTATCCCTGCTTTCTTATTCTCCTGGGGCCCTTATGAATGTTAGTACACTTGCTCTCAACCTAGAAGTTCCTTAAGCTCTTCTCATTTAAAAAAAAAAAAAATTCTTTCTGCTGTTCTGATTGGGTGATTTCCATTATTCTGTCTTCCAGATTGGCTTAAGTGTTCTTCTGTATCACCTAATCTGCTGTTAATCCCCTCCCTTGAGTGTATTTTTTCATTTTATTTGTTGTATTCTTTAGTTCTGACTGATTCTTTTTACATAATTTCTTGTTAAAATTCTTCCTGTGTCTGTCTAATCTTTCCCTCAGTTCAGTTAGGATTCTTATTATTGCTTTGAACTCTTTTAACAGGTAAATTATTCATCTGTTTCATTCAGGTTTTCTCCTCAGTTTTTTTTTTTTTTTCCTTGTTCTTTCATTAGAAACATTTATCTTTCTTTTTGTTTTATTTAACTTTCTCTTTTTCTATGAAATTAGGTGAAACAGTTGCCTGTCACAATCTTGAAGGCATGTCCTTATGTGGGAGCAGCCCTGTTTCGTCCATGTGTGCCCAGGGACTTCGGTGGGAGAACTGGGTCTAAAGTGAGCAAGGGTTATGTCTTCCACTAGGGGAGTACTGGCAGCCATGGCCTCGTTAGGGCTTGGAGAGGCTAGACCAGAATGAGATGCAAACCAGGGCTTCTATACTCAAGCCATCACAGCCCTGTTTGGGGTGGGGGAAGGACCCTAGGGACTGGAACAAGAGTCCTCAGGAAGTTGGGTTTCTCCTGAGTGTGATGGCTGTCTCCACCTTGCTTTGGGGCACAGCTAAGACCTGAGGGATTGGGGCTGCCATTCTGTGCTAGTTGGATTTTTTTTCCCTATGTGCTTGGTTAGAGGCTGGGTTGGTGCCATACTATTGAGCTTTTTTCAGTCTTTTCCAGGTGTGCCTGGGGACACACACTCTGCTGATGGGGGTCTCCATTCTTGAGCTAGTTTCACTCCCTGCTGAACGTACACACTGATGCACACACTGCCCATGGCCACAGGCAGGTCCACAGTCCGAGTCAGCTCTGTTCCTTCGAAGTATACGTACTGTCATTGTTAATGGCAGCCTCCACTTTAGTGGGGAACATAGCTGGAGCAAGAGGAGCTAAAAGAGCAGGATGGCTGGGGAGTGGCTGGAGTGGTCCTGGCAAATGGCCAGTGCCCCAGGCAGTTCTCAATCTGCTGCTTTCACATTGTGACTTGGAGCAAGCAAGTCTTTGCACACATTCTTCAAGAGCAGTCTCAGTTTCTCACAGCCGCTTGGTTACCCTCACTAGTTTCCACATCAGCTATGAGGGGGCTCATCATCCTGGTGTTGCACCCCAGGGTTGGTGTGTCTAATGTGTGAATTGAAGCCCATGCTTCCTCTCATTGTCTAAACAAAGAAGATTGTAATGGTGAGTGATGAAGATGTCAACACAAAACCCTTCTGCAATACTACTTTAACAGGTCTGTTTTTTTTTTTTTTTTTTTTAAGGTTGCAGAGTTTTTCTTGTGGGATCTTAGTTCCCTTCCCAGGGATTGAACCTAGGCCCTTTGTAGTGAAAGCACTGAGTCATAACCTCTGGACCACCAAGGATTTCCCAATAAGTTAACATTTTTATTCTTATTCTGGGCTGTTAAGCTTTGTGTTCAGTTCAGGCAGTTCAGTTGTTCAGTCGTGTCCGACTCTTTGTGACCCCATGGACTGCGGCATGTCAGGCTTCGCTGTCCATCACCAACTTCCGGAGCATACTCAAACTCATATCCAAGGTGTTGGTGATGCCATTCAAACATTTCATCCTCTGTCGTCCCCTTGTCCTCCCGCCTTCAATCTCTCCCAGCATCAGGGTCTTTTCAAATGAGTCAGTTCTTTACATCAGATGGCCAAAGTATTGGAGTTTCAGCTTCAGCATCAGTCCTTCCAGTGAATATTCAGGACTGATTTCCTTTAGAACGGACTGGTTGGATCTCCTTGCAGTCCAAGGCATTCTCAAGAGTCTTCTCCAACACCACAGTTCAAAAGCATCAATTCTTCAGTGCTCAACTTTCTTTATAGTCCAACTCTCACATCCATACGTGACTACTGGAAAACCATAGCTCTGACTAGATGAACCTTTGTTGGTAAAGTAATGTCTCTGCTTTTTAATATGCTGGCTAGGTTGGTCATAGCTTTCTTCCAAGAAGCAAGCATCTTTTAATTTCATGGTTGCAGTCACTATCTGCAGTGATTTTAGAGCCCCCAAAATAAAGTCTGTTATTGTTTCCATTGTTTCTCCATCTATTTGCCATGAAGTGATAGGGCTGGATGCCATGATCTTCGTTTTCTGAATGTTGAGCTTTAAGCCAACTTTTTCACTCTCCTCTTTCACTTTCATGAAGAGGCTCTTTAGTTCTTCTTAGCTTTCTGCCATAAGGGTGGTGTCATCTGTGTATCTGAGGTTATTGGTATTTCTCCCGGCAATCTTGATTCCTGCTTGTGCTTCATTCAGCCCAGTGTTTCTCATGATGTACTCTGCATATAAGTTAAATATGCAGGGTGACAATATACAGCTTTGACATACTCCTTTTCCTATTTGGAACCAGTCTGTTGTTCCATGTCCAGTTCTAACTGTTGCTTCCTGACCTGCATACAGATTTCTCAAGAGGCAGGTCAGGTGGTCCGGTATTCCCATCTCTTTCATAATTTTCCACGGTTTGTTGTGATCCACACAGTCAAAGGCTTTGGCATAGTCAATAAACAAAAGTAGATGTTTTTCTGGAACTCTACTCCTTTTCTGATGATCCAGTGGATGTTGGCAGTTTGATCTCTGGTTCCTCTGGCTTTTCTAAACCCAGCTTGAACATCTGGAAGTTCACGGTTCACATAGTGTTGAAGCCTGGCTTGGAGAATTTTGAACATTACTTTGTTAGCATGTGAGATGAATGCGATGTGCGGTAGTTTGAGCATTCTTTGGCATTGCCTTTCTTTGGGATTGGAATGAAAACGGACCTTTTCCAGTCCTTTGGTCACTGCTGCGTTTTCCAGATTTGCTGGCTTATTCAGTGTAGCACTTTCACAGCATCCTCTTTTAGGATTTGAAATAGCTCAACTGGAATTCCATCCCCTCCACTAGCTTTGTTTGTAGTGATGCTTCCTAAGGCCCACTTGACTTCAAATTCCAGGATGTATGGCTCTAGGTGAGTGATCACAACATCACGGTTATCTGGATCATGAAGATCTTTTTTTGTATAGTTCTTCTGTGTATTCTTGCCACCTCGTCTTAATATCTTCTGCTTCTGTTAGGTCCATACCATTTCTGTCCTTTAATGTGCTCATCTTTGCATGAAATGTTCCCTTGGTATCTCTAATTTTCTTGAAGAGATCTCTAGTCATTCCCATTCTGTCATTTTTCTCTATCTTTGCACTGATTGATGAGGAAGGCATTCTTATCTCTCCTTGCTATTCTTTGAAACTCTGCATTCAAATGGGCATATCTTTCCTTTTCTCCTTGCCTTTAGCTTCTCTTCTTTTCTCAGCTATAAAGGCCTTGTCAGACAACCATTTTTCCTTTTGCATTTCTTTTTCTTGGAGGTGGTCTGATGGTATTAGTGTCATAATGACAAAGATTTAAAAAAATTTTTTTTTCCTTTTCTGTAGGCTCCAGAATAGCATATGAATATTTATTTGGGTACAATAAGGCACATTTCTTGGAAAATGACTTCAATTTTAAGGTGGCTGGTTCCATATGTCGTATTCCATATATGTTAACTGTGGAAGTCAAAGGGACTCTTGTGGAAGTGAAAGGGACCACCTTGGACAGCTAGCAAGGTGAAGAAAGTTGCTTAGTTTAGAAATGCTAGCTACAGAGCCTTATATAGTCACTCAGTGTTTCTAACTTTTGAGGTTTATCTATCGTTGTTGCTTTGACAACTCCCAGTGGCAAATAGTTCATTCATCCCAACTCATTCAGGTGGCTATTCTGTTGTAAAACTACCCCAGGTACACATGACTTCCCCCCTTGTTCAGTGACAGTATCTTTCCTCCTTTAAGCCACTTATTCATTGATTCAAAATTTTTCTGTCAGTAAATGGCACCCCACTCCAGTACTCTTGCCTGGAAAATCCCATGGACGGAGAAGCCTGGTGGGCTGCAGTCCATGGGGTCGAAAAGAGTCGGATACAACTGAGTGACTTCACTTTCACTTTTCACTTTCATGCATTGGAGAAGGAAATGGCAACCCACTCCAGTGTTCTTGCCTGGAGAATCCCAGGGACGGGGGAGCCTGGTGGGCTGCTGTCTATAGAGTCACACAGAGTCGGACACGACTGAAGTGACTTAGCAGCAGCAAGAGTATACTTAATACCCACTTAAAGTCATTAGTTCACATTCTGATTTCCAGAACAGCAAAAAATGAAGCTTTTTATTTTTATAGTATCTCATAAGACTTAAAACACTGGTATGATTTTGGATTTCTATTATTTCAACCATGGCTTGCTTATCCAACTTTCTCCATCTTGGTTTTGTTTCCTGGATTAAGTGTCCCCCTTAAAATATGGCACCCAGAACTGAACAACAAACTCCGGATGTGGTCTGAGTTACAGAGGTTAGGAAAGTGATTACTAGCTATAATTTAGAAAAAGGGCTTGTACTAATGCAACCTATGAATGTGAATTTTTAAAGGCATCTGCCACGTACTGATGGGTCTTATTAAAGTTGTGGTCAGTTAAATCCTCCAGATCTTTTTCACATGATTTTCTGCCAAGGCAAGTTTCTCCATCCTGTATTATACAATTAGTATTTGAACTTTTATGCAGAATATTGCATTTATCACTATTAAATTTCATTTTATTGGAATTTACTTGGAATTCCAGCCTGTCAGAACAATTTTGAAGGTTGATTGTTATATTTATTATCCTTTACAGCTTTGTGCCATTCAGATTTCATAAGCTTCCTTTCTGTGTTGTCACCAAAATCATTGGTAAACAGGCTTAAGGAAGCTGAGTCAACAAGGAGCTAGCAGTAATCTACTAGATGATGGAGGTGAAAATAAATTATTTGGGTCTGATCATTAAATTCAGTTAATCCACTTTCACCCAGCTTGCATTTCATCATATACATTAATTTTGGTGAATATATTGTTGAACATTTTATTTAAACAAGCTGTTTATTCAGATTTACTTTGATTGACCAACTTTATGATATTATTTGGAGGAAAAAGAAGTTTATTTGTTCACTATTGCCTACTATGTTCCAGGCATTATTTTATATTAGAGAATTACTGTATAGACCAATATGAAATATTTGACTTTAATTGCAGCAAGAAAGCATTAAAATTTTATTAGACACAATAAAATAATCAGAGCTTTAACTTTAGATCATTTTGACACTGTGTATAGAATGGATTGGGAGTTGGTGATGGACAAGGGAGCCTGGCGTGCTGCAGTCCATGGGGTCGCAGAGAGTCAGACATGATTGAACAATTGAACTGAACTGATAGAATGGATTATAGAAGAACAAGAATGGAAATAAGGAGCCCAGTTAAGGGCTATAGAGATTAATGGAAGGATCACCTACCTCTGAGTCAGAAGACAAGTTCTCCTGGTCCTGTCAATGGTGGCATGAGTTTGGGAGAGACATTCTAGCCAGTCTGAGTTCTTTTATGCAGTGAAAGATTAAAGGAGCTTTGATAGTTTGAACAAAACTTGTCAACTCTAATATTCCACATATATGCAATTTGATCATCACTATTTGCAGGACACCTGAGTTTGATTTCTGGGTCAGGAAGATCCCCTGTGGAAGGGAATGGCAACCTACTCCAGTATTCTTGCTGGAGAATCTGCATGGACAGAGGAGCCTGGTGGGCTACAGTCTGTGGGGGTGCAAAGAGTTGGACATGACTGAGTGATTAACACTTGATTCGCTTTACTTACTGTCAACCCCAGAATGTTTCTCGACTCTTGACAGTGTGACCTTGCTTCAGTTTCTGAGGTACACACCCCTCCCTTATTTCAAAACTGAGATGTCCACTGTTGTATGCGATGCTTCAAAAGTTGTGAGGACTAGATATTTGCAGTAACATCTGCTGGACTCCAGCTTCCCTGGTGGCTCAGATGGTAAAGCGTCTGCCTGCAATGCGGGAGATCCCCTGGAGAAGGAAATGGCAATCCACTCCAGCACTCTTGCCTGGAAAATCCCATGGACGGAGGAGCCTGTTAGGCTACAGTCCATGGGGTCGCAAAGAGTCAGATATGACTGAGTGACTTCACTTTCACTTTCACTGCTGGACTCACTTCAAGTATGTTTGTAGGTATTAGTTTTCTTTACTAACTCCTCATTTGGACATCACTCTCCATTTGACATAATTTGTTTTCTCTCTGAAGACTTTATTCCTTGTTTAGAAAGTGCTGGCCACTCAGTCATGTCCAACTCTTTGTGACCCCAAGGACTGTAGCCCACCAGGCTCCTCTTTCCATGGGATTTTTTAGGCAAGAATACTGGAGGGGGTTGCCATTTCCTTCTCCAGGGGATCTTCCTGACCTGGGGAATGAACCCAGGTCTCCTGCATTGCAGGTAGATTCTTTACTGTCTGCTGCTGCTGCTGCTGCTGCTGCTGCTGCTAAGTCGCTTCAGTCATGTCCGACTCTGTGTGACGCCATAGATGGTAGCCCATTAGGCTCCTCTGTCCCTGGGATTCTCCAGGCAAGAATACTGGAGTAGGTTGCCATTTCCTTCTCCAATGCATGAAAGTGAAAAGTGAAAATGAAGTCGCTCAGTTGTGCCCGACTCTTAGTGACCCCATGGACTGCAGCCTTCCAGGCTCCTCCGTCCATGGGATTTTCCAGGCAAGAGTACTGGAGTGGGTTGCCATAGCCTTCTCCACTTTACAGTCTGAGCTACTATGAAAGACTCTTATTTAGAAGGCCATAGAAAATTAAGAGTTGAATAGTTCTGCTTTCATGTTCTTAGCTATATGTTTGGATTTCTTATATATTAATATCATTATAGATGCATTTGCTGCTGCTACAGCTATCATTGGGGCTAGATATATAATGCATCATAATGCATATGTGCATGCTCACTCATGTATGCCTCTTTGCAACCCCATGGACTGTAGCCCACCAGGCTCCTGTGTCCTTGGAATTTTCCAGGCAAGAATACTGGATTGGATTGCTGCTTCCTCCTCTAGGGGATCTTCCTGACCCAGAGATCAAACCCCTGTCTCTTGTGTCTCCTGCAATGTCAGGCAGATTCTTTACCACTGGGGACAGATAGGGCACTAAACAAATGGGCAGATTTCAGCAAGAAGCACTCAAAGTGAGCTTCCTGCTGCACTGGTCTACCCACAGGCCAGGAACAGTGTCTCCATCTTCAGGAAGAAGTTCAGCTTCTCTTGGGTTGTATCATCATCACCTGCATCAGCAGCAACATATTGTCCCTGAAATCCATTAAATGTGTAGTATATGTCTGGCACTGAGCTAAAAGATTTATGCACATTATCTCATTTTATAGGGCAGTTTATTCAGACATCCACTCATTCATTTGATCACTATTTACGGTGCACCTCTGCTGTGCCAGACATCCAGCAAGCACTGGGAGGCAGGGGTAAACCAAGCAATCGTGTTTCCTGTTTCATGTTATGTGCTGCCCAGAGGGAAAAATAATAAACAGGTGATCACAATGAAGTTGATAGTATTTTTTGGAAATTACAACGTCTCTTGGTGCTCGTAGGAGATGGACCTACTAAATGAATCCAAATTTTGCTGTTTTCTAAATATACCAGGAACTCTTATGTTTGAAGATTATTGATCTCCTGCTCCCATTTCCTAAAGTCTTTTTCTTCTAGATATCTACACGGCTTATCTCTACAATTTATTCACTCAAATAATACCTTAATAAGTAGAAGACCTTGTCTGCCATTATGCTTAATGATGTAACTTTGCTCCCCATTGCTTTCTGTCTCTTTAGCCACCTGATTTTTCTTCATAGAATTCATCAACCCCTGAAAGAATATGTATGTCTCCCTTCAATCTACATCTCTAGTAAATAATTTGAATGAGAAAAGAGACTTTGGTTTATTCACTTTCATTTCTGGAGTACTGAGAACAATGCTTGGCACATATAGGTTCCTTGTTCAATAAATGTCAGTTCAATGATCAGTTGATTGAATAAATAGATGAATGGTTGAATTGTTACATGATAGTTTAGGCAAAAACCTCAAACTTGTCATGCTGTGCCCTAGTTCAGGCACGGAATACGAGAGACAAGTGTCTTTGGCTCAGAAAATGTTGATTTTACATCTGTGTTGGAGGGTGGTTGTATAAGTCTAGGGTTCCTGCACAAAGAGAAAAAAAATAATCTTGATCAACCTTATAAAACAAACAAGAGGTGTAGAATATTTATTACAGACAAATGCTGAGTTGATTAAATAATGTTTGCATCTATGAGTGAATGAGTGCAATTCTGGTATGTTTTCCTTATGTCAGATTATGTGCAATATTTCTATGTCCTTGTGTCCTGTGAGCTTGCACCCCTTCTTGGCCAGATCAGTGCCTCTTATCTTTTTCTTAGCCCTCTTGCTACATATATCTGGCCTAGATTCTGTCCTCCAGAGTTAACAGGATAGGAGGCCTATAAAAAGAAAGATCCAAAGTCAAGTAGCAACAAGGGTCACAGAGAGAGAATTATGGATTAAAGAATGGAAACACAAAGAAAATCAGCTGAATGAGAACCAGTATGTGGTCTTAAGAAAGCATCATTGGAGAAGAGGTGGGAGCCAAGAGCAGTCTCTTTTTCCTAGGCACAAACTGATTAGAAGGCAATCCATATTGTTGGAGAAAGATTATATCTAGAGAGCACAATCAGAGGTGGTGCAATCAGTGAGTGAAGAGACAGTGGGTCATCAAATGGAACGGGAAATCTGGCTTTAGGAAATCAGAAGAAGCACAGAAATCAACAGGTTCCTCACAAAAGCTGCAGGGACACCAGTGGACCACCAAGGGTATGTTAGTAATCAGGAGGAGGAGAAGATAAAGGCCTAGGGTCGGGGGAGAAGGTGGTCTGGTAGGTTGAGGGTATCCCAGAAGGATCAGCAGAGCCTGCGTGACGTCATAGTAACCCCTCCACCCTAATGGGTCCTGTTTTTATTCTTCCTGTAACAAAGCACTCTGTCTATCCTAACACTTTCTGCAGGAGGTGATGTGAAGTACCCTAGCAGCAGTATTGTTCTCAGGAACCACAGAACAACTAAAAAATATTCAGACTCTTTCATGGGTCTCATGAAATATAACACAAATTCTTTTTACAAACTTCTCCCCAAATTTCAGTGATTCCAGTATTTATATGTGGACAGGGCCCCAACTTGTAGCTTCATTGACCTATGACAGCTAGAAGTGAAGGAATAGTGGGAAATTGTACCCAAAGAGTGATTTTCGATGTAGATTTACAAATGGAGTGTCAGCATCATAAGAAGTCTTGGCAGGTAAACATCAACATGAGGCCTTCTAAGTCCATTCCTTGTTTCTTCCTTTAAGAAATATGAGATCATGTTCAGTGAATCACCAGATGGAGAATTTGTTCAGGCAAAATGGCTTTGCAAGTTCCCTTGTAAATCGCCTCTGGCTTCTAAAAAACAGTAGCAAATGTGCCGAAGACTGAATTAGCTAGAACAGAAGTTTCACTTTTTCACTAAAGAATTATTTGGGCCTGAGCTAAAATCTGGACTCCTAGAGCTGGAAGGGATGTGAAAAGAGTCTGTCAGCCAGGCCTCTGGTTTTAGTCCGAAGACTTAAATTGCTTATGGAACTTGGAGCAGTGTGAGGACCCCTCCAGACTTGACAACCTTCCTGGAATCTGTAGGGATTCGGGACCTGTGGGATGTGGGATGTCAATACTGAGGAAGCAGTATTGACCTTGATATCTACAAACTGTGAAACCTCTGACAAGGTTCCCCAGTAGCCTGAGGGTATTGGAAGAGGACGGCCATTTAAAAATAGATAGCAAGAGATGAAACTCTTCCAGAAAGCCAGTGGTTAGAACTTTTGTCTTGCTTTCCACACCTTTCAAACCTCCTAGGAAATGACATTTGATCAAAGAACCTTCAGCTAAGTTGAGCGAAGGACATTGTCCAGATTGAGAGATTTAGTGGGCCTTCAAGTGACCATTGATCCTCAGACCACTGTGTAAGTTACAAGGCATGCATCTTAAGCATATTAAGGATTCTAAAGAGTGTTTAGGAAAGGAAGGCCTTTCTAGAGTACTGTCTTGGAGGCACCCTCTAATAGGGTACTCCGCAGGACTCCACAGTCAGGGTTTGCTAAGGAAAAGGCTTCACTCCTCCTGCAGTAGAGAGAGGAATTGATGAAGTCACTGGACAAGGTGGGAAAAATTCTCCATTGGCCATTTTCCAGCCTTACCTTTCAATGGCTTGGATGAAAATCAGGGCATTGAGTCAAAATCTTAGAGCCATCCTCCCCAAATTCACTGAACTTTGCATGCATTTCTTTTCTTGAAACTAACGCTTGTACTCGAGGGGGAAAGAAAAAGCCTGGGGGGATCACGGAGTGTGTGCAATTTAAATTCTTTTGCATTTAGTGACTTGTTCTGACTAGGGAAGGATTCAGGTATTTGGATAATTTCATAAACCATTGACTTTTTAAAGAGGAATATGAAGAAACATATGCCAATTGAGTTAGAAGCTGGGCATAGCTGTGAGATAGATATTAGTCCCTTTTACCAAAATGTGGTTTATGAGGCTTTTAATAGAGATTAAATTGGTGGAAACCAGGTTTTACCTTATTACAGACTTGATAATTTCTACATTTATCTCCCCAGTGTAATGCTGAACTATTGGGCACAAGGCGGAGCCTGTAACTCTACATAGATCACCGAGTTGCATTCTAGAAATCAGAAATGACATTCTCTTACATAAAAATCAAAAATAATTCATCAGTGATTATTTTCCTCTCTACACACCCCGCCTGCTGTCTCTGTTTCTACTAATGGCCCTAAGGACCCTGGTGTCTAAATTGGGATCACTTTTGCCTTTATGGCCAATTCCCAATCTGGGTGTTCTTCACTTGCCAAAATTCTACCCATTCAATGAAATTACTGAGTTATTATAACTGCTAAAAATGCTTTATTGATGGCAATCTACACTATGGGGGAAAACAAACCAGATCAAGGGGAAGCAGAATGACAGGACTGAAAGGAGGTGAATTTTAGAAGAGCATTCAGGAAGCACTCTCTGAGCAGGTGGGAAGAGAATTAATGAAAATAGAAAAGCAAAATGGGCAGAAATCAGTGCATTCATGAATAGCATAAGGGCCTGGTAGCTGGAAGGAAGTGAGGGAAAGAGTGATGGGGGACAAGGTCAGAGAGGCAGGCAGTACCAGACATAAGAGGCTGGATTTTTAACTGAAATCAGTGGAGAGTTGTGAAAGTGAGAGTGATGAGCATGACAAAGTATCTATCCTCATGGAGCTTATGCTCTAGTGGGAGAAGAGAGACGAATAACTAGTAAACCAGATGTGAGGTGCTTCCTGTTGTAAAAGATCACCCCAAATTGATACTTTACAAAATCATGAGTTTGTGGCACCACAAACTGCTGAGTTCACCCCCGTCCATAGAGGGACATTATCTACCTTGAACTTTCACCTACATGAAGGTAATATATCAGCTCTTCATTACTTTGTGGCCTGGATTCAGTGCTCCAGGACAGTACACATATTTTCTAACCTACCTTTAGAAAGAAAATAAGATTTTGTTTGTAAAAAGAAACCTCATTAAATCATTATAAAGAACTAATTCTAAGAGGACTAACTTTTCCCCTAAGAGATGCTTTATGTATGTTTGCTTGTCAACATTGGGTCTTAAGACTGATGAAGGTATAAGTTAGGTTATCCAACAGGAGATACTGATGATATTCTGTCTAAAAGAGGAAGTGTGTGTGTATGTGTGTGTGTGTGTGTGTGCACATGCATGAGCATGCGTGTATGTCAGCCATCATGTATGTGAATGAATTAAGAAAGGAGGACAAGAGAAGAAATGATCTTAGGCTGCTGTTTCTGAATTTCAGTTTTTTCTTCCTCTGTCGGTTCACTTAGCATAACTAACACAAAGGTCTGGATGTGGTTAGCCCCTCCTTTGTCTGCTTCATGTGTCATGAACTGCTCTGTGGTTACCAAAGAAGATAAAGGCCCCGTGGTCCTCCCACACTGGACCCCTCAGACCTCTTATGAAAGAAAGGAAAGCACTAGCCTGCTGGCTAATTTCTAATATTAGTCTGGAACCTTCCACATTCTTTGACCCTGTTTCCTAATATCTAGAAAATGAGGTGAAAGTCAGCCCTGGATAAAACGCAAGCAGATTTCAATTCCCATTACTCTCCAAATCACAGAGGAGGAACTGGGTCAGACCACTTGGTCTATAGCTGCTCCTTCTGGGTGAAAACTTCAGAGGGCTACCCTGTGTGCCCTGGGTCCCCAGAGGCCTTGACACCCAGATGATGTTTATACACAAGAAATGGACCCAGAGACAGTGTGGAGGAGGATGACGCTGGACAGGAGGGGCAGCAAAGGGTAGAGACAATTTCTGTAAAGGAACCTGCCCCTTTACCTATGAACGTTTTTCTATATACAGGTCCATTGCTTTCCTTCCATTCAGTTGAACCACTGTTTAGCTGAGAAGAATCAAAGAATCAGAAGGTTCCTTTAAACAAAGGAAACCAAAGGGGCAGGACTTGGAGGTGCTGTGATAAAGGCTATCATTCAAAGAAGGGATGGAAGTAATTGAAATGCTACTACCTTGCTTTGGTCTGAAAATGCTTATGTAGCTTTAACAAAAATTTGTGTGTGGCAGAAGTGGAGGGTGAATGAGGAAGAAGAAGGCAAGTGCCTGCTTCATCTGAAGTCCAGGGAATTAAAGGTCCTGAGCGATGCCCGTCCTGTTCTGTACACCTGAATGAAAGCCAAATAATAAAGTCACATTATAAGATGCAGAATTCAACCTACAGCAATGAATACAGAACAAAGGTACTTTGGAATATGCCATCCTAATATTCCTGTCTGCACATTTTAGTGTTCTTAATTGTGTTTTATGTTCAATGAAAGAAACAATGACTTTCAGTGGAGGGAAAAAATAGATCTTTAAAGATAATCAAGGCCTTAACTACCTACCTTAGGTAGCTGAGAAAAAGCTACAGTACTCTATTTTTTAACACTGCAGATATGTAATTTAATGCGGGTCTAATGACAGTCTCAAACATGGGGCTTTAATCGAAATTGTTCAAGCTCAGTACTATGACAGGAACTCACAAGCCCCCAACAGTGCTGTCCATTTTCTCAGGTTCTGTAAGAAAAAAGGGAAGAAGGAAAAAAACCTCTTGAACTTATGTTGCTATTGATGTGTAATATAAAATAAAAAAAACAGTTAAATTTCAATTACCCACAGGTAATTATAACTTTATTGTTTGACTGTACTACAGGGATTTTTGTAATTCCCAAGACTAATAATTTTCTATAATTTTACAGGTTGTCAAATAAACTATTAAAGATTATCTTTGAAAAGGCATCTGCAATTGTAAGGACATATCATACTGTTCCTGTACTGTATTAGTAATTAGAGATCCCTGGATGGTGAAATATCTGTGCTGGGAGCTCACCACCAGGTAGCACATTTCCTCACAGCCACACCTAATCTCCCACAAAAGCGTTTAAACTTCTCAGGTGTTCTCTTCACTGCTGTGGGACACACATGCAAATTTTATTAATATTCCCCCAGCAATTCCAAATGGTTTGTCAAGATAAATCTCTACCTCCTGGTAGGAAGAAGTTAAAATCAGAAGGATGGGCCCCACCTATCGTTAAAGGGAAAATCTCAGGACAAAATGCACAAGGAGAGGAGGTGGGTTGGAGAGGTATAAGTGGAGAGTGGTGTGTGTGTGTGTGTGTATGTGTGTTTTGGGTAGAATTAAAAGGTTTGGGGGCCAAGATATATTTATTTCTACCAATAACTGTTAGTAATATGAAATTAGCCCAATAGCAAGGTTCTTTCTGAACTTTTCTCTTTCTCAAGGCCATTTCTGTCGTGTGTGTGTGTGTGTGTGTGTGTGTGTCTGTGGTCAGTCATATCCGATTCCTTTGCAATCCCATGGACTGTAGCTTACCAGTCTCCTCTGTTGGGGAATTTTCCAGGCAAGAACACTGGAGCAGGTTGCCATTTCCTTCATATCCATATATACATTGTGGGGTGTGGACCCTATTGCCTAAAGAGATAACCGCCCCCCTCTTTTTTGCCACACCACATAGCATGCAGGATCTTAGGTCCGAGAAGTTAAAATGAAAGTCACTCAGTCTTGTCTGACCTGCTGCTATCCCATGGACTATACAGTCCATGGAATTCTCCAGGCCAGAATACTGGAGTTTGTAGCCTTTCCCTTCTCGAGCGGCTCTTCCCAACCCAGGAACTGAACTGGGGTCTCCTGCCTTTGTAGGTGGATTCTTTACCAACTAAGCTACCAGGGAAACCCCCCACACCCCTTGCAGTGGAAGTGCAGAGTCTTAGCCCCTGGGCCACCAGGAAAGTCCCAACCATCATCCTAAGATTCCTCTCTTAGGAAACAGACCTTTATGACAGGTTAGGGAGGTGCAGATATGACTTCCTCATGGAACCTCTAGTTCTTCTTCAAACACACCAAGTCTGTCATGACTCCCTGCTTCTATGTACACTGAATCCTCAGTCCAAATGCCTTCCTCCCATCTCCTGTCAAACACCAACTTACTCTTCTAGACCAGAGGAAGTGTGCTTCCTTGATGAGGATGTTACTCACTCTTCTATTTCTACTAAATATTTTCTCTCCTGGGTTCTCAGAGGAATGTTTTTCATCTTTATTAATGAGGCAAGAGGCACCATGTCAGGTAAACCAAAATGAAACCTAGGACTAGATTGACAACTGGAGAATGCCTTTACCTGCCTTAGGGATACAGGAAAGAGCCAGAAATGACTTTCAGGTCAAAACCAGAAACAAGGACTGTTTTTTAGGGCAGTCACAGTGACTTGACAGCAAGACAAGTTTAGAGATGGAGGGGTCAGTTGATTTATTAAGAGACAGTGGTAAAGAAAACAGATGCTGACTGGGTTATTGCGGACAGATGCTACCTAAAAAGGTGTTGAAAAACCCAAGGGGGCCTGTTGGCTGTGCCACACCTCTCATACCAGATTCTACCTGGGCCTAACACTGCAAACATTGTGGTGTTCTGTAGATCCCACCCATCTCCTCTGCTAGCCTGCAAATTCCTGACAAGCAGACTGTCACACTCAGTTCTGTTCCCTCAGCACCATGCCTACTAGGTAGTCACCTGATAAATGTTCAATCTCTGTAGCTTGAAATGCACAGAAGACCTGATCTCTTCTCACAGCCCTGCCATCAGTTCAGTTCAGTTCAGTCACTCAGTCGTGTCCAACTCTTTGTGACCCCATGAATCACAGCACACCAGGCCTTCCTGTCCATCACCAACTCCTGGAGTGCACTCAGACTCACGTCCATCGAGTCAGTGATGCCATCCAGCAATCTCATCCTCTGTCGTCCCCTTCTCCTCCTGCCCCCAACCCCTCCCAGCATCAGAGTCTTTTCCAATGAGTCAACTCTTCGCATGAGGTGGCCAGAGTACTGGAGTTTCAGCTTTAGCATCATTCCTTCCAAAGAAATCCCAGGGCTGATCTTCAGAATTGACTGGTTGGATCTCCTTGCAGTCCAAGGGACTCTCAAGAGTCTTCTCCAACACCACAGTTCAAAAGCATCAATTCTTTGATGCTCAGCTTTCTTCACAGTCCAACTCTCACATCCATACATGACCCCTGGAAAAACCATAGCCTTGACTAGACGGACCTTTGTTGGCAAAGTAATGTCTCTGCTTTTCAATATGCTATCTAGGTTGGTCATAGTCTGTCTCTATAACCTGTGCAATTTGAAGCCTCAGGTTTCCATACTGTGTACACATCCATTTTCCCTCTAAAATTCTAGAGGGAAAGTAGAAATAATTCTTTACTGGCACCCTGAAACCCCTCCCATTTGGATGCTTAATTCTTGAGTTCCTATTATAGGAAAGCAAAATCTTAACTCTGTAACCAGAAAAAAGTACAAATGCAAGAAAGGACAGCAACTGGTTGGCTCTTTCTCACTATGGGGTAGATGGTTGCTTGGAGTTTTTCGATGAGAACTCAGTTTGGTGAGAGACTAAGAGTTTACTGATGGTGATAAAGTATCTCATGGGTATGAACAAAGGGACATGAAGGGAGAAAGTAGCTCATGGAAGAGAAGAAAGCACCAGAAAGCAAATCTTGGGAACTGCAAAACATATTTTGTCAACTTTACATTTTGTTAAGTTTTGTTTGGTGAGAAGAATTGATCATAGTTTTATTTTTAGTTTTTACCTAAATAGGACAAATAAAGATACAATTAAGAAGTAAGATAATAATTATATTAAAGTTATGAGGTAACAGAGCTTTAAGGAATGGAAAGATGATCATATAAATAAATTCTCCAAGGTCACACTGGATAAGGACAGTTTGAGGACCAAGAATGAAATCTCCTGTCTTTTATTTGAGGTGAAGTGAAAGTTGATCTGTCGTATCCAACTCTTTGCAACCCCATGGACTGTCCATGGTATTCTTCAGGCCAGAGTACTGGAGTGGGTAGCCTTTCTCTTCTCCAGGGGATCTTCCCAACCCAGGGATTGAACCCAGGTCTCCTGCTTTGCAGTCAGATTCTTTACCAGCTGAGCCACAAGGGAAGCCCATGAACACTGTAGTGGGTAGCCTATCCTTTCTTCTGGGGATCTTCCCGACCCAAGAATCGAACTAGGGTCTTCCAAATTGCAGGCAGATTCTTTACCAACTGAGCTATCAGTCTTTTATTTAATCCTTTGCTTTTTCTACTATTTTCCGTTTCCAATCTTTGTGCCAATGCTTAAAAAGATACCCATCCTGCAACACATGAAAGACTTTTCACAATCATTAATTATGTTAAAATGCAGATGAAGTAGGTAAAAAAATATCAACAATACTAGTTTTAAATGAAGACTATATTTTTTACCAATACATAATCTCAACAAAAATTTCATTACAATGCAACAGTTCTCCTTACTGGCCACTGCAAAGCTAGTTAGTATTTGTCTTTGTGGCATAAGCATTCTGGGATCTTAAAACTCAAAACTGTAAAATTATTCAATAGTCTTTATTGCAGCATGTCTTAATTCTCAATAAGTCTTTTTGATAACAGCTTTGTGCCCTGAGCTGAAGGCAATGTCAAGGTCAATTATTTCATTCAAGGCCCCTAATTAAGACTACTTTTTTGAGGTCAGGATAATGCATTACTTTATTTTAATAGAGGGGAGATCAAAGCTCTACCTTAAATGTTCCTGAAGCAAAGCAATGCTGCTTTAACCTGGGTTACATTAACAAGGGCAAAAAATGGGTGACTCATTTTAGAGCCCCACCCCCAACTTCACTGCAAAGATGGGATTCAGCTCAATAGAAAATAAGCTTGCATTAGCAAAGTCAGTTTACCCAGAAATGCACCCATGGGCCACTTTAGATACTTCTGAAATCCTGAATTTCCATAGCTCTTGTACAGTGGTTACTGTTGCTGTTTCAGTAAGACTATAATGGGAGGTGGACACCCACAGATGTGCTTCATGGGATCCAAACACATTCAGCTTCTACAGTGTTTAAGAATCAAGGTATTTTCCATAAAATCTGGATTTCTGGATACAGAAAGAATCAAAAGATCTAACAATGTTCAGCCCATATTCTTTACTTTTTTTTTCTGTTGGTTTGGCCTTTTGTCTGTTTTGTTTCTAATTTCATTAAAGTAGTTAATTTCTTCTGTCAAAGTGACTCAGTATTTTATATTTATATATATATAAATATACACACACATACATATATATATACATGCACACATATATACATATACATACATACATATATATATATATATATATTCTTTTTCATATTCTTTTCCATTATGGTTTATCATAGGATATTGCATGTAGTTCCCTGTGCTATATAGTATGATCTTGTTGTTTATCCATTCTGTGTATAATAGTTTTCATTTGTTAGTCCCAAATGCCCAATACTTCCCTCCTCCACCTCCTCTCACCCTTGACAGCTGCAAGTCTGTTCTCCATGGCTATGAGTTGGTTCCTGCTTTGCAGATATGTTCATTTGGGTCATATTTTAGATTTCACGTATAGTAGAGTGATGTTATATGGTTTCGTCTTTCTCTTTCTGACTTACTTCACTCAGTGTAATTTCTAGGTCCATCCGTGTTGCTGCAAATGATATGATTTCGTTCTTTTTTATGGCTGAGCAGTAGTCCATTGTATGTATGTACCACATTTTCCTTATCTATTTGTCTGTCAATTTATGTTGCTTCATATCTTAGCTACTGTAAATAGTGCCACTCTGAACCTGGGAGAGCCCATATTCTTGAACGGTAATAATTGACTAGACTAAGGAATGACAGCCTCCTTTAGATAGGATGTGCATTGAAATTTGTTACCATCCCAACTGCTCATTGCTGCAGAAAGTATAAACAGGCTGACATATTTTGTTTGGCTGATATAGTATCTATGTTATTACTAATGTGTTTCTTAATTGTAATGCTTTGGGGCAGGATTTAAATATGCGCTTTCACAGGCTCAACATTTCTATTGCTGTATACCTGGCCAGATCCACATATTTATACTGCCAGCCTGGCATTGGTAGCAGCTCTTCCTATGTTCTGTCCCATTTTCCTGCAGCCCACAGAAATTCCCCAGATGCTGAGGGAAACAGTTTCTAGCAGTCTCATAGCTGAAATCACTCCTCAAACAAATATGTGCACTAAGCCTTGGGCTCAGGTTGCTTTCAGAGAAAACTAAAAGGACAGCATTTAAATGTATTCTAATGTGAGGGCATCCTAATAGTTACATGCTATGCAGATGGTTCATCAGGACTGTGAGGGCTCTGGAAGTGATGCCATAGAGGGAGAATGTGTAGGAACTATGCAGGGCAGACTTAAAATAAGTCTGATACCTGTAGTCAAATTTCGGGGAAATATCCTATGAAAAGAGATAAAATGAACAGGTTAAGCTCCAGAAGGCAAGATTAAGACTTGGAAATTGGACCTAGCCAGATAAGTTCAATATAAGGACACAATTTTAACCTCTAGAGCACACTCAAACAAAACAGGCTGCTTTGTGCCAAGGTTCACATTTTCTTTCAGAGATTTCAAGTAAATTCCCATATTTTACACAGATCCTTGTAATCCACGTTGCTAACACACATTTATTTAATGTCACAAACATGGGGTTATGTACAGGGGTATCTTGCTGTTTATCAGGTTGCGTAGCTGTTCAGATGTTTCTTTGGAGGTTGGTGAATGGGAAAAGAAAGAGATAAAGCTGGCATTTGGTGATGAGAGCAGTCATTCCCCCACCATTATAGGGATATAATTTAGCACCCCTATAAAACCTAGGGATGCCTCAAATCAAAATGCATTTTTCTCTTCACACTGAGAATCTCTTAAGTGCACAGGAACGCATAAGATCGGGTGAATTATCTATTATCTGAAAGATATTTATGATGCCTAAGGTGGGAGAGCATGACTCATATCTGCTCCTCACAGGAACTCAACATGATAGTAAGCCAGCAGAGAGGAAATAGCTGAAATATTTGGAAGAACAAACCCTCCCTGCCAGAGGTTACTGTGAATTCAAGTGTTTTCCACTTCTGCCCTTCTTAAAAGCTACAAAGCAATAGGGTAGTCATATTAATGAAGTATTGTAATAGAAATGGAAAGATTACAGCGTGCTGAAGAGTGGAATACAGTTTTGTTCTTAAGAGCCATGATAGGAAAGAAGCACTTTGATGTAAGAGGCTGGCTGGAGGGGCTATTCAACTTCAGTGTCACCAAAAAAAGAAAAAAAAAATCAGAATGGATTAGCATGATTTTGTTATCATTCCAGATATGATAATACATGAGAAAATAGACATTATTTGGTTATAATTCAATAGAGAGCTTCTGATAAATGTAAGCTATAAGAGTAGGGCTCTATCCAGTGTACATTTTATCAGAGCCTACTGTGTGGATTGAATTACAGCTTCCATAACGGCCAGTAGCCCTCCCATTTATGTTTATGGATTCCAGCCCATCCAACAAAAGTAAAAATTAAATGGAAATTCATTACCAGAAAGCTCAAAAGTCCTGATGGAACTCCCAAAGTGACGGTGGTCAACGTTCAGGGAGGTAGCAAGTCTAATTGCTCTTAACCCAGTGTCACACAGTGCAACTTTTGTACTCTCACAAGAACTTCACTCCAGATGTTAAGATCCTTCAACTTGAGATTGAAAGTGGTAGCTCTTTGAGGATAGATACAATAAAGTGTGAAGAATCACTCGCATTATTCCCCCAGTGTCTAGGTTCTTAAAATGATACAATCACTACAACAGGAGACCTGATGCCATTAGTCTATGTCCTCAGCCTGCCCTGGTGCTGTCTCTAACAGAGGATACTGGCTTCAATCCCTGTGCTCCTGTGGGTGGGCCGCAGCAGCAGGTGATTTTCTAAATGACATGCTATTTCCTGTTCTCCTTCTTGCGTAAGTTGATTTCGCAGGGATTTTCTTTTGATGATACTAATTCCACCAAAGATAATTAGGGAATGAGGAAGTCTGCTTCTGTATTTGTGCCTTTGGGATGTACAGATTTATTTAGCATCTGAGGGAAAATGAACTTCAGTCAGTGAGAGAAGAGAGGACCATTTATTTTGGAAACAGAAATGAATGCCGCTTAGGCTTTGGAGTCACCTGCAGAAACAAATCTTTTTATTACGACCCTTCTGGTGATACAAACATGCCATTATTTCTTTACTATTTCCTGCTCAGATACAGCCAGCCAATGAAATGGGTTGATATTTGTAAAAAGAAACTGATTTTTCAATTATCAAACTCTCCAAGCTGCTGGTGGTGCTGTTGATGGGTGTCATTCTCAATTATTAACGTTTCAATGTTTCACATTTAACATATTTCCTGAAAAAAAAAGATTAGAAAATAATAATAATTCAACAGCCCACCCTGCTTTTTGGATGATGTCTTGCCTGAAACTTTCTGATTAAAACCAAATGTATCTGTGGTTATTGTAAGATGTTCCATATAGTAAGACTGACAGTTTGTTTTGAAGGTTTTAGGAGAGGACAAGTGGCATTACAATACTCACAGAAATGCAGTGTTTTAGTGAGGGAAATGATCAGTCAGTCCCAGCAACATCCCCATGTCTTAATTATATATATATATATATATTAGATGGAAAAGTCCTTAAAAATAATTACTACGCTACTCCGTACATGTGCTGTGGTCCCACAACTTCATGAGGAATATGGTAGGCTATTACTATGTATTTTTAGGTTTTAGATTATTTTTTAAGTTGCCAATTAGGACTGGAAAATATAATCCCTTAGCTTCTAGAGATTTTGAAATAAGCATTTTAATGTAGCAAAAATTTTACAGTAACACTTAACCTTCAGTAGTGAATGTGACTTGTAAAATAGAAAAGAATCCATAATGTATTGGAAGGCAATTGTTCAACATTGTATGGTTATAGAATTGGGATAACATCAACAAATTCTGCCCAACAGACCAGATATGATGATGTTTGACAAACTTGTTGATACTGCAGCTCCTCTAAGTTCACATCAATAATAGCAATGAGTTTTATTGAGGACGTGGGTCTGAGAAAGAAGTTGAAATTAATATGTAGACAGAGAGGCTTCAGAGTAAAGTCAATTATCTTTTAGGTGACTAGGGTACTTTGCATACACAAATTAAATATTATAAGTAACTGAGAATTAATTTTATACTGGAATCAATTCTGAATACCTTACTCTCACACACCTGTGATAGTATTGGGATATTTTTCATAACAGAAAATTAACAACATGAGTCATTTTCTTAATTTTAAAGCTGATAGAGAATCCAGTTATATGGAAAGAAGAAAAGGCAAAGGATATGAAAGAGAAAAGAAAATAGTTACAATTTTAAAAGCATGTTGAAAGTTATATCCTTGCATATGACAGAAAAGCACATTTTTTCCAAAAAAGAAAATAGCTATCATCATATTTGATACTTAAAACATTATTATAGTATCTATAAACAAGTATATAGCATTATAATAAAAGAAATATGTGTAAGCTCATTACCTGATTTAAAAACTAAACTATTAACCATTTCATTGTTTCTGTGTTAGGGTTTTCATCTTATTCCACAGTATTCCCACTATTCTGAATTTTATGTTGATTATTCCCTTGCTTAAAAAAATAATCCTAATCCAGGAAGGTTTGAGAGGGAGGGGATATATGTATACCTATGGCTGATTCACTTTGAGGTTTGACAGAAAACAACAAAATTCTGTAAAGAGATTATCCTTCAATTAAAATATAAATAAATTTAAAAACAAATAAGCAAACAATAGTCTTAATCCATATGCATATAATACATATGCATAAAATGCTATACTATAACCTATTGTTTTGAGCTTTACAAAAATAGTAGTGTTTGATATAATCTATTATGATTTTTATTAGTAAATTTTTTTAAGATTCATCCCATTATAGGGTACAGCTGTTTTTTCATTTTTATTACTATATAATGTTCCATTGTGTGTATATATCACATGTGGTTTATTCATTATATTGGTCTGCTAGGCTGCCATAACAAAATATCATAGATTGATTGGCTTAAACAATAGGACTTTATTTTCTCACAGTGCTGAAGTCTAGAAGTCCAAATTAAAGGTGCTAGCAGAGCTGGTTTCCAGCAAGGCCTCTCTTCCTAGCTTGCAGCCACTTGCTTTCTCTCTCTGCCCTCATGTGGTCTTTCTTCTGTAGATATGTACCATTCACTCTTGTTATCTCTTCCTCTTTTAAGGACACTAGTCCTATTGGATTAGGGTCTCACCTCTGTGACTTAACCTTAAGAACTTCCTTAAATATTTTTTCTCCAAGTACAGCCATGTTGAGAGTTAGGGCTTCAACACAGGGATTTAAGGGGGTACAGTTCAGTCTATAATATATATTATCCTAGGACTGTTCCTATTTTTCTCCTATAATCAGTGCTTCTGTGAACATTCTTGTATGAGATTTCCTGAAACTCATGAGCAGGAGTTTCTTTAAATTACATAAGTAGAAGAAGAATTGCTGATTCTTAAGTCTTGTAAATGTTCAAAATCACAAACTGGCACCAAATCACTTCCCAACATGATTGTATGAAGTTTGACTCCCACTAGAAGTGTCTGTGTATCCTCACAGGTCCACATACTTAAAGTCAGCTCAGTTCAGTTCAGTCACTCAGTCATGTCCGACTCTTTATGACCCCATGAATTGATTATCAAACATCTCAAATGTACCTTATTAAAGTCTTTAATATCATTCCCTTAATTACAAAGGATTCTGATAGTTTTTCATTTGTTTATTCACAATTTGTGTCCTATATTTTGGTACAATTTCTATTCTATCTTATTTTCCATTTTTCTTTAAGATTTTATCTTTAAAAAATCTATTAGTAGACAGTTTATGTGCATTTTGGATACAGAATCTTTAATGACATATGTTCTTATAGTTTGTATTTTGTCATATCATTCACTTTTGATGAGCCTAAGTTTCAAATTTTAATGAAGGTTAACTCATCAGTTTTCCTCTAAGCTTACTACTTTTTGTGTTTTGTTCAATATTATTTCTTGCTCTCAAGATCATAAAGATATTCTCCATGTGTTGCTTTAAATCCTAAGCCCTTTATCTCAACCTCACTGTAAAAAAAAAAAAATAGACTTTACAAAATCCTTTACCAATGTATATACTAAATATTCTAGGTAAATTGGTGATTTGAGTTATAAATTCCTTTGTCCCATTTTATTAATACCTAGTGCATGCAATGGAAAAGGCAATGGCACCCCACTCCAGTACTCTTGCCTGGAAAATCCCATGGACGGAGGAGCCTGGTAGGCTGCAGTCCATGAGGTCGCTAAGAGTCAGACACGACTGTGCAACTTCACTTTCACTTTTCACTTTCATGCATTGGAGAAGCAAATGGCAACCCACTCCAGTGTTCCTGCCTAGAGAATCCCAGGGGTGGCGGAACCTGGTGGGCTGCCGTCTATGGGGTCACACAGAGTCAGACATGACTGAAGAGACGCAGCAGCAGCAGCAGCAGTGCGTGCAAGGGCTTCCCAGGTGGCACTAGTGGTAAAGAACCTACCTGCCAATGCAGGAGAAGTGATGTGGGTTCGATCCCTGGGTGAGGAATAACCCCAGGAGGATGGCATGGCAACTCACTCCAGTATTCTTTCCTGGAGAATCCCATGGACAGAGGAGCCTGGTGGGCTACAGTCCATAAGGTTGCAAAAAGCTGGACATGACTGAAGCGACTTAGCACGCACGTACACACAGACTCCATGCAAAGGACCGAAAAAGAGAACAAAACTACATAAATTAAATATGGTCCTTGTTCTCAAGATGCTTGAAGTCTTTCCTAGAAAACAAATTGTATAGCAGAATAACATTAGCACATGGTATTAGGATTATAAGAGAAAGGCACTGGGATCCCTGAAGTCCTTTAAAATAATTTAATACTAAAAATTACTAGATTCTTATTATATGCAAGGATAATATCAATTATTGTTTTAAAACCGCATGAAATTGTTCCTCTACTGGTGTATTTTTAAAATGTCAAAAACCAAATGGAAGCTTGGAAAAACATTTCTCAGTTGCCCTGGAAGATCCTGGTCAGCAAGGTGTACAATGGGATTTGATCTCAAGTAGCCTGGCCCTGGAGGTCTTCCCCAGGTAACCTCCTCATCCTTATTGAGGGAACAGCTAGAGCAAGATCAGACATAACAGAAGAATTAACTTAGGCTACAGCATTGGGAACTGACCTTAAAGGCTGCAGAAGATTTTAGAAGGCAGAGAAGAGGGACTGTATTAAAAATAAAATCAGGGAGGTGGTAAGGTACATGCTCTATTTTGGAGACAGCAAGTGGCACATAGTGATAAGCTGTACCCTTTTTAGAGAGGCTGGAAATATAGGTTCATGAGTGAAAGGAAAGGGAATATTATTGTAAAGAAACAACTCTGGTCTACAGAGCCTCCACCTCCCTTAAGCCTCTCTCCCTTCCGCACTCTCACCTGGCTCCAGTCACTCTGGCTTCTCTGCTGCTTGTGAACAGGCTCAGCATAGCCTTGCTTCAGGACAATGCATTTGCTTTTCACTTTTTATGAATGCTCTTCCCCCTTGGCCTGGCATCTTCCTTCCTTTTACTTGAGTTTATACTAACGTGGAACCAATTCACGGGAACAGACCCTGATGCTGGGAAAGATTGAAGGCAGGAGGAGAAGGGGGCCACAAAGGTTGAAATGGTTGGATGGCATCACTGACTCTATGGACATAAGTTTGAGCTAACTCTGGGAGATAGTGAAGGATAGGGAAGCCTGGAGTACTGCAGTCCTTTGGGATGCAAGGAGTTGGACACGACTTAGGGACTAAACAACAACACCACTAGCATGGTGCTCATTACAGAGGCTTTCGCTAACTCTCTTGTCTAAAGCAGCAAATCCTCTCCCTCTGTTTTCTTTTCTCTGCATTTTCTTTCTTCAAAGCACTTGCCACCACCCAAGCTTGTGTCAGATCACCATTTCCTTACTTTCTATCCCTGGGCAAGAACTCTGGACAATTTTTAGCCTTGTAAAAGCCCCAGTTCCTAAACTGTGCTTCATATATAATGTGTAGTCCACAAATATTTGTCATGTAGATGAAATAAAAGAATGAATGATGAATGAACCATTGAATGAATAAATGATGGGCATTAGGGCACCATCAGAGGTTTTGTAGGTTAGGACATGAACCCTCTTTTATAAATAGTCTTTGGCAGCTATGTAAAAGAGGAATAGGAGAGACAAGATGAAGAAAATAGGGAGAACAATTATTAAACTTCTACAAGAGCAGAGTGGAGCCTAGTAATTCAGAGCTTCATTTCTGGCATCAGACTGTCAGGGTTTAAATCTCAGCTCTAAGATCTGGCTGAATAACTTTGGGAACATCCCGGAATTTCTGCCTTTCTCTTTGTCTATAAAATGGGGATAACTCTTGAACTGTTGGAAGCCTTAAATGAGATAATGAATTGCTTATGATAGTGATTCATTAAATATAATGGTCTTCAGCAATAATATGCACTTAAGCCAGGGCAGCATCAGTAGGAATTGAAGGAAGAAATAAATCAAGAGATGTTGAATAGGTAGGATGATCAAGACTTAGGCATTTCCTTTTTATATTATCCAAAGACTCGTACTTCTGTGTGATTAGAGATTGGCAATAACTTTAAGCAAGACCCAGAATGCAAGTAAAGGATGCAACTTTGAGTCCTCAGAAGGTAGAGAATAGGAAGTAGCAGGAATCATAAGTTTTGTTGTGAAATGTTTGAGTTTATACGAACGTATTTTACATGGGGATATTTAACAGAGTTGAAATATACATGAAGGAGGGGATGACAAAGTTTTAAGAGTTTTTTTTTTTTTTCTTCTTCAAGAAGATTTACAGTAAATTTTCTTAAATAGTTCCTTTCCCTTTGTATTTAAAATATAGTTTACTTAACCTGAATATTTCTATCTCTCTAAGACTTATTTATACAACAAGGATTTCACAGATTCTACCTACTGAATTTCTTGAGTAAGTCCAAAGCTTAATAGAACTAAATAATGATCCAGTCCCCACTCCCAAACCTACCTTTGTACCTGTTCCCAACCTTTCACTGTACTGAGGAACTGGGAAAGGATTCTCAAACTCCATGTGAATCTGAAGACTTGATTCAAATGTATTATAGAGCTGAATAAAATAGATGTTAAGGGACTCCCCAAAGGGCTTTGACCAACCCTCCAATTTGCAAACCAGAAAGCTCCTGTTTACTATCCTCAATTTTAACCACACACATTCCTACTCAGAGGAAACAGCATGTCCAAAACCAGTAAAAGAGCAAAAAGAGATAGTTAGAAATCTGTAATAAATGTATGTAAGTGAGACTGAAAATTAGAAAATGGCCACCTGCCAGCAGCCACATAAATTTTGGAGGAAATGCATTTTCTACTGGGATGCTTTATCATAGGAATTGCAAATATTTATTAAAAGTATTAAAATAGTCAGAATGTTAAATGTTTCCTCCAGTGGTGAAATTTCACATTGCCACATTAGAAGATGGGATATTCTGATACAGCGTTTGTTAAAATGACTTCATTTTATTAGTCTGTCATCCACAATAAATGGGCAGGTACCTTTAAAATAAGATATATTGAAGATAAAAGAGATTTGGGGGAGGGGCAGTGTTTCATTGTGTGAATGTGGCTTTGACTACACAAGTATATAAATCTGGCAACCTTTCCCAAATGATACCAACAAGATTTTATTATTGTTTGATATAAAGTTTGCTGGATTTTGTTATCACATGAAAATCAAGAGTAGTATTTACCATTAACTTCCTTTTCTCTCTCATGCAAGATATACCCGATAACAATTTGAATAGTTAGTCCTTTATGGGTTCTCGTATGCAATAACAGACATATCCAAGTGAAGATGCAAAACTAGACTCCCAGTGAACTGAAGATGGAAGGAGGTGGCTGCTTCATTGCAGAAGGATAATAGAGATGACAGCTGGAGCACATCATCACTGAGTGGCACTAAGTTGAAGAGTGACAGGATGAGCTGGACAGATTACCTCCCTAAGAGGCTTGTGCTTCATGTGAGGCGCTAACCTAATAAAGATCTTATGCCATCACCTGGCAAAAATAGAAAGAGCCTTTCCCCATCTTAAGCCACTCTATTATATAAGTCAGAACAGCTTCCTGGATCCATCCCATGAAAAGGTTGGGGGCACTGAAGGGAATCTTGTTGCTGTTGTTTAGTTGCTCAGTTGTGTCCTATTCTTTGTGACTCCATGCACTGCAGCATGGCAGGCTTCCCTGTCCTTCACCCTCTCCCAGAGTTTGCTCAAACTCATGTCCGTTGAGTCAGTGGTGCAATCGAAACAACTCATCCTCTGTCGTCCCCTTCTCTTCCTGCCCTCAATATTTCCCAGCATCAGGGTCTTTTCCAATAAGTCGGCTCTTCACATCAGGTGGCCAAAGTATTGGAGCTTCAGCTTCATCATAAATCCTTATGATTAATTTTCAGGGTTGATTTCCTTTAGGACTGACAGGTTGGGTCTCCTAGCTGCCCAGAGGACTCTCAAGAGTCTTCTCCAGCACCACAGTTTGAAAGCATCAATTCTTTGGTGCTCAGCCTTCTTTATGGTTCAACTCTCACATCCATACATGACTACTGGAATACCATAGCTTTGACTAGATGCAGCTTTGTCAGCAAAGTGATGTCTCTGCTTTTTAATATGCTGTCTGTGTTTGTCATAGCTTTTCTTCCAAGGAGCAAATATCTTTTAATTTCATGGCTGCAGTCACCATCGGCAATGGTTTTGGAGCCTAAGAAAATAAAGTCTGCCACTGTTTCCAATTTTTTCCCCACCTGTTTGCCATGAGGTGATGGGATGAGATGCCATGATTTTAGTATTTTGAATGTTGAGTTTTAAGCCAGCTTTTTCACTTCTCTTTCACTGTCATGCATTCTGCCATTAGGGTGGTATCATCTGCATAATGAGGTTATTGATATTTCTCCTGGCAATCTTGATTCCAACTTGAGCTTCATCTAGCCTGGCATTTCACATTATATACTCTTAATATAAGTTAAATATGTAGGGTGACTATGTACAGCCTTTACATACTCCTTTTCCAATTTTGAACCAGTCCTTTGTTTCATGTCCGGTTCTAACTGTTGCTTTTGGACCTGCATACAGGTTTTTCAGGAGTCGGGTAAGGTAGTCTGGTATCCTTGCTCTTTAACATGGAAACTTACATTACCATATGTAAAATAGATAGCCAATGGACATTTGCTGTATGTCTCAGGGAACTCAAACAGGGGCTCTGTAACCTAGAGGGATAGGAAGGGGAAGGAGATGGGAGGGAGGGGACATATGTACACCTATGGCTGATTCATGTTGATGTTTGACAGAAACAACAAAATTCTCTAAAGCAATTATCCTTCAGTTAAAAAATAAATAAATTGAAAAAAAAAAAAAGAATTTTCCACAGTTTGTTGTGATCTGTACAGTCAAAGGCTTTAGTGTAGTCAACGAAAAAGATGTAGATGTTTTTCTGGAATTCCCTTCTTTTTCTATGATCCACTGAATGTTGGCAATTTGATCTCTATTTCCTCTGCCTTTTCTTTTTTTTTTTTTTTTTCTTTTTTTTAAATTTTATTTTATTTTTAAACTTTACATAATTGTATTAGTTTTGCCAAATATCAAAATGAATGCATCACAGGTATACATGTGTTCCCCATCCTGAACCCTCCTCTCTCCTCCCTCCCCATACCATGCCTCTGGGTCGTCCCAGTGCACTAGTCCCAAGCATCCAGTATCGTGCATCGAACCTGGACTGGCATCTCGTTTCATACATGATATTTTACATGTTTCAATGCCATTCTCCCAAATCTTCCCACCCTCTCCCTCTCCCACAGAGTCCATAAGACTGTTCTATACATCAGTGTCTCTTTTGCTGTCTTGTACACCGGGTTATTGTTACCATCTTTCTAAATTCCATATATATGCGTTAGTATACTGTATTGGTGTTTTTCCTTCTGGCTTACTTCACTCTGTATAATAGGCTCCAGTTTCATCCACCCCATTAGAACTGACTCAAATGAATTCTTTTTAATGGCTGAGTAATACTCCATTGTATATATGTACCACTGCTTTCTTATCCATTCATCTGCTGATGGACATCTAGGTTGCTTCCATGTCCTGGCTATTATAAACAGTGCTGCGATGAACATTGGGGTACATGTGTCTCTTTCCCTTCTGGTTTCCTCTGTGTGTATGCCCAGCAGTGGGATTGCTGGATCATAAGGCAGTTCTATTTCCAGTTTTTAAGGAATCTCCACACTGTTCTCCATAGTGGCTGTACTAGTTTGCATTCCCACTAACAGTGTAAGAGGGTTCCCTTTTCTCCACACCCTCTCCAGCATTTATTATTTGTAGACTTTTGGATGGCAGCCATTCTGACTGGCGTGAAATGGTACCTCATAGTGGTCTCGATTTGCATTTCTCTGATAATGAGTGATGTTGAGCATCTTTTCATGTGTTTGTTAGCCATCTGTATGTCTTCTTTGGAGAAATGTCTATTTAGTTCTTTGGCCCATTTTTTGATTGGGTCATTTATTTTTCTGGAGTTGAGCTGTAGGAGTTGCTTGTATATTTTTGAGATTAGTTGTTTGTCAGTTGCTTCATTTGCTATTATTTTCCCCCATTCTGAAGGCTGTCTTTTCACCTTGCTGATAGTTTCCTTTGATGTGCAGAAGCTTTTAAGTTTAATTAGGTCCCATTTGTTTATTTTTGCTTTTATTTCCAATATTCTGGGAGGTGGGTCATAGAGGATCCTGCTGTGATGTATGTTGGAGAGTGTTTTGCCTATGTTCTCTTCTAGGAGTTTTATAGTTTCTGGTCTTATGTTTAGATCTTTAATCCATTTTGAGTTTATTTTTGTGTATGGTGTTAGAAAGTGTTCTAGTTTCATTCTTTTACAAGTGGTTGACCAGATTTCCCAGCACCACTTGTTAAAGAGATTGTCTTTAATCCATTGTATATTCTTGCCTCCTTTGTCAAAGATAAGGTGTCCATATGTGCGTGGATTTATCTCTGGACTTTCTATTTTGTTCCATTGATCTATATTTCTGTCTTTGTGCCAGTACCATACTGTCTTGATAACTGCCTTTTCTAAGTCCAGCTTGTATATCTGAAAGTTCTCGGTTCACAAATGTTTGAGCCTAGCTTGAAGGATTTTGAGCATTACCTTGCTAGCATGTGAAATGAAAGCAATTATTCAGTAGCTTGAACATTCTTTGACATTGCCCTTCTTTGGGATTGGAATGAAAACTGACTTTTTCCAGTCCTGTGGCCACTGCTGAGTTTTCCTAATTTGCTGGCATATTGAGTGCAGCAATATGAGAATTTGAAATAGCTCGGCTGGAATTCCATCACCTCCACTAGCTTTGTTAATGCAAAAAAGCAAAGTGGCTGTCTGGGGAGGCCTTACAAATAGCTGTGAAAAGAAGAGAAGTGAAAAGCAAAGGAGAAAAGGAAAGATATAAACATCTGAATGCAGAGTTCCAAAGAATAGCAAGGAGAGATAAGAAAGCCTTCCTCAGCAATCAATGCAAAGAAATAGAGGAAAACAACAGAATGGGAAAGACTAGAGATCTCTTCAAGAAAATCAGAGATAACAAAGGAACATTTCATGCAAAGATGGGCTCGATAAAGGATAGAAATGGTATGGACCTAACAGAAGCAGAAGATATTAAGAAGAGGTGGCAAGAATACACAGAAGAACTGTAAAAAAAAGATCTTCATGACCCAGATAATCACAATGGTGTGATCACTGACCTAGAGCCAGACATCCTGGAATGTGAAGTCAAGTGGGCCTTAGAAAGCATCACTATGAACAAAGCTAGTGGAGGTGATAGAATTCCAGTTGAGCTATTTCAAATCCTGAAAGATGATGCTATGAAAGTGCTGCACTCAATATGCCAGCAAATTTGGAAAATGCAGCAGTGGCCACAGGACTGGAAAAGGTCAGTTTTCATTCCAATCCCAAAGAAAGGCAATGCCAAAGAATGCTCAAACTACCACACAATTGCACTCATCTCACACACTAGTAAAGTAATGCTCAAAATTCTCCAAGCTAGGCTTCAGCATTACGTGAACTGTGAACTTCCTGATATTCAAGCTGGTTTTAGAAAAGGCAGAGGAACCAGAGATCAAATTGCCAACATCCGCTGGATCATGGAAAAAGCAAGAAAGTTCCAGAAAAACATCTATTTCTGCTTTATTGACTATGTCAAAGCCTTTGACTGTGTGAATCACAATAAACTGTGGGAAATTCTGAAAGAGATGGGAATACCAGACCACCTGATCTGCCTCTTGAGAAATTTGTATGCAGGTCAGGAAGCAACAATTAGAACTGAACATGGAACAACAGACTGGTTCCAAATAGGAAAAGGAGTACGTCAAGGCTGTATATTGTTACCCTGTTTATTTAACTTATATGCAGAGTACATCGTGAGAAACACTGGACTGGAAGAAACACAGTGGAATCAAGATTGCCGGGAGAAATATCAATAACCTCAGATATGCAGATGACACCACCCTTATTGCAGAAAGTGAAGAGGAACTCAAAAGCCTCTTGATGAAGGTGAAAGTGGAGAGTGAAAAAGTTGGCTTAAAGCTCAACATTCAGAAAACGAAGATCATGGCATCCGGTCCCATCACTTCATGGGAAATAGATGGGGAAACAGGGGAAACTGTCAGACTTTATTTTTCTGGGCTCCCAAATCACTGCAGATGGTGACTGCAGTCATGAAATTAAAAGACGCTTACTCCTTGGAAGGAAAGTTATGACCAACCTAGATACCATATTGAAAAGCAGAGACATTACTTTGCCAACAAAGGTTCATCTAGTCAAGGCTATGGTTTTTCCTGTGGTCATGTATGGATGTGAGAGTTGGACTGTGAAGAAGGCTGAGCGCCAAAGAATTGATGCTTTTGAACTGTGGTGTTGGAGAAGAATCTTGAGAGTCCCTTGGACTGCAAGGAGATCCAACCAGTCCATTCTGAAGGAGATCAGCCCTGGGATTCTTTGGAAGGAATGATGCTAAAGCTGAAACTCCAGTACTTTGGCCACCTCATGCGAAGAGTTGACTCATTGGAAAAGACTCTGATGCTGGGAGGGATTGGGGGCAAGAGGAGAAGGGGATGACAGAGGATGAGATGGCTGGATGGCATCACTGACTCAATGGATGTGAGTCTGAGTGAACTCTAGGAGTTGGTGATGGACAGGGAGGCCTGGCGTGCTGCGATTCATGGGGTCGCAAAGAGTTGGACACAACTGATCTGATCTGATCTGATCTGAATCCTTCTTAAGGCCTACTTGACTTTGCACTTCAGGATGTCTGACTCTAGGTGAGTGGTCATACCATCGTGGGTATCTGGGTTATTAGGACCTTTTCTGTACAGTACTTCTGTGTATTCTTTCCACCTTTTCTTCATAACTTCTGCTTCTGTTAGGTCCATACCTTTTCTGTCCTTTCTTGTGCCCTTCTGTGGGAATATTCCCTTGGTACCTCTAATTTTCTTGACGCGTTCTCTAGTCTTTTTCATTCTACTGTTTCCCTCTGTTTCTTTGCATTGTTCACTTACGGGGACTTTTTATTATCTCTCCTTTCTATTCTTTGGAACTCTGCGTTCGGATGGGTATATCTTTCCTTTTCTCCTTTGCCTTTCACTCCTCTTCTTTTCTCAGTGTTTGTAAGGCCTTCTGAGACAACCATTTTGTCTTGTTGCCTATCTTTTTCTTGAGGATGGTTTTGGTCAACACCCCCCATACAATGTTACACACCTCCTTCCATAATTCTTCAGGTACTCGTCTATCAGATCTAATCCTTTGAATCTATTTGTCACTTCCACTGTATAATAATAAGGGATTTGATTTATCTAATCTAACTTAAATATGGGATGCCTCTTCATGGATCATAGCCTTGTCATGACAAAAGGGCTTGCATAACTCAATGAAGCCATGAGCCATGCTGTGCAGGGCCACCTAAGATGGATAGGTCACAGTGGAGAGTTCTGACAAAACATCGTCCACTGGGGGAGAAAATGGAAAACTACTCCAGTATTTTTGCCGTGAGAATCCCATGAATAGTATGAAGAGGCAAAAAGATATGACACCAGAAAATGAACCCCTCCCCATTGGAAGATGTCCAATATGGGGTGAGGTAGAGAGAAGGAGAGGCAGGGCTGTTGGAAAGCCAAGTATATCTTGGACAGAATAATGAAGAAGCTAGTAGCCTTCACTAGGTGGGTGGAATGGCCACCTTGCTTATTGGAATGTAGGTATTATGTTTAACATATTTGATTGGCCAAAATGTTCATTCAGGCTTTTCCATAAGATGATACAGAAAACCCCAAATTAACTTTTTGGCCAACCCAATATCCCATATTTACTCAATGGATATTTTGTGGGTGTCTATGAAAAGCTGACTACTAACCTGTGTGCTGGAAATCAGAGGTGAACAATGCAACTCTGGTCCCAGCTCATACATGTGTCATTCTAGTGGGGAGAACATGGGTGCTTACAAGTCAACATATGCTATTTCACGTGGTAATGAGGGCTTTGGAGAAAAAATAAGGCCATAGGGTGCAGAGTGAGTAAGGAGCCTTATTTTAGGTCAGGAAAGGGTTGTTGAATGAGGTGACATTTGAGCTGGTGCATGAATACAGTGAGGGATCTATCCAGATCCTGAGGGTCATTGAGGGAAGAGCATTCCTGGCAGAGGGAACAGCAGAGGCAAAGCCCCGACCCCCCTGGTGTGAGCTGGGTTCTGGAGCATTGTGTCTTCCCCATTCTGCAGCCAGGCTTCCAGAAAGGAAGAACATCAGAGCTATCTGGTCATTGATACTTTAAGTAACTCTTGGTTTCGTACTTCTGTTATGTTTTTGGCTTCCCTGAATCTCCTCAGAAGAGATTAAAAATATGTGATGGTGAAATTGCCTCTCTGGCTGTTTGCAAGGGCCAATAGGTATGATAATTTTTAGGGGATGTGTGAGCATCTGATGGATGGTTAGACAATCAGAAATTCCACTTCTGTTGAAAACCCAAGATGACCAGGATAGATGATCTTAATGAGGCATTATGAATGAGAATTTATACACTAGCCCTCTGGAAAGCCCTCCTTCATTCTTCTTTCGGGTATTATCTGTATACAAGTGTAATTGCACATGAGGTGCCCTGTGGGATACTGAGCAGTGGGCAGGGTACTAGAGGAGATGCTCAGGGACAGCATGTGTAAACTGCCCTTCTTTGAATTTCGTGTTCCATTGTCAACAGGCTCTCAATGGTCTATAGTTTCCTAACCATATATGGTCATGGCGTGATGAACCAATCTTGTTGGACTTTTGTAGGGATTAAAAGAGAAGATTATAATGGCTTAATATGATGGCTAATACAAAATAAATAATTTTATATTAGTGCACAGACAGGATTTAAGGGTTCCTCAACTTAACTATTCCTGTTTTACATTTGGATCAATTACTTGGAATCCATATTGAATTTTAAATTCATTTCTTGTTTCTGCAATTTATTGGAAGACTTTGCAGATTACAGCAGAGAATTAAGACTCGATGGGTCCACATGTTGTAGATACCAAAATATGGCACTTCCTTGTCATTCATTTATAGGTTTCTTTATTCCACAAATACTCATTCAGTGCCTGATATGTATGTATCTAGGTCTGTGCTAGAGCTGAGGATCTAATAGTAAACAGTAAAGGAATTCAGGACTTCTTGAATTTAGTAGAAAGGTGACTTAGGATGGAAGGGATGTAGGTAAAAATCAGATTTAGAAGGTGTATTTTAGATGAGCAAAAAATACCCACAGGAGATGGACACTGTGCTTTGAGAGAACCATGAGATAACAAGCTTGACTAGACGTGGGTCATTGAAAAGCAGAATTCTTTGTGCAGTGGTGGTGTACCTCTGAGCCAGCAGTGAAAGCGAGCATGAAGCCCTGCTCCTTCCTCAGGAAGTCTTCAGCCCATGCCACCTGGCAGAGCGCTAGGCCCTTGGGCTATGCTGTCTAGTACCTGGTGATTAATTTCTTCTGGTCTAATATCTGAAGAACATGCTTCCTTTGCCCACAGTCATCAATTTAAAATCAATGTGATCATTTTATGAGAAGAACATCCTGACCATTTAATATACTGAACTCATTCACCAAGGTTGGCACAGACACCTGCAGTCCAGGGAGGTGACTCTCGGCAGTCAGTCTTGGTGGCAGCAGTGGTTGGTAAGGTAAGGCACTGACTATACCCAGGGTGGGTGGAGAGGCAAGCCTAGCACCAAACCAGTGTTTTGTCTGTAAATCCTTAATACTCAAAGTGTGCTCATGGGACTGGTAGCGTTGGTGTCACATGGGGGCATATTAGAAATATGGAATCTTGAGACCCTACCCCAGACCTACTGATTGGAATCTGCAAATTAAGGAGGTTCTAGAGGGAGGTACATATATTTTGATGCATGTAAAGCCCTACAGTAGAGTTCGACTTATTTTGGACCTGTGGCTTGACTACCCTCCCCAGTGCGGATGAGATGAGATTAGAGAAAGTAGGTAGGAAGGCAGAGCCATGTTTCTTCCTCCAATTTGCTCAGCCCTAGAGCATACTTAGGCTAAAAGCCCAGATTAGTTGTTTCATTTGATTATGAAGGGAAAAAAAGGCATATTTGCTGATCAGTGTGGTGTCATCTATATGATATCACATATGTTTGTTTAGAAAAAAATGAGTCCTTGAATTAAATAAGAAGTTTAAAATAAATAATAATGGCCTATAAAAATAAGTCTTTCATATTACTAAGTAAATTATAAAAACTTATTATTTTTATTAAAAGAAAGCAACAAAAAGCCTACAATTTTGTTTCATATATTGTATGTTCTCTGATATAGTATGGTATTTTTTTGTTCGTTCATTTTTTGCAATTTAGCATTTGTGCATCCAAAAACTTTTGAATTTAAATCCTGTTTTTACCTATTTTACTTGTGTGAATATAGCCACAAAATATCTTAACTTTTCTGAGCTTCAGTCTATTCATCTATTTTTTTTTTTAATGTCAAAAGCAGAGAGCCCTGCAACAAGCATGCCTTTGGGAAGATGGAACCACAGTGGCTTCCTGAAGGGGCACCTCTGACTCCCTACTTCATCCATCAGGAATGTGGGAAGTGTGATGGACCAGGAGGTGGCTGTCATCTTAGTTATTGTGGAAGGGGGCAGAACTGACAGGCAGCTGACTTAGGTTCTGGTCTTAGTATTGCACTTACTTAAAAGAACTGCTGAACTCTTGATCATGGTGGTTTTCTTTCTGGCAGGAGAGAGGACTTGAAATATATCATCTTTTAGCCCTTAAAAGTCAACCTCATTTTTTAAAAAAACTGTCTCACTTATTTACAAATATTTTTGTTATAGATGTTGTCAGTTAACTATCCCACTATCCATCTCAACAACCTTCCTTTATATCAGCCTCTATTACGGAGATGGGAGAAAAAGCACCTCATTCTTAGTCTCTGTTATAGCAAGGAGAGCCATAGGACCCCTACCGGTCAATATGTTTAAGCAGAAATCTGTCATCACTGTGTCTTTTACTTCCTCCATCTTCTTGCCTGGCTCACAGAACATTTTTGGAGATGCCACAGCAATGACTAAAACATCATTAAGTCACAATAGCAGACCTAGATGACTTGTTACTGTACATCTTGTTCCCTGAGATTGACAAACCCCCTTCTATTTGGATAAGACAATGTAACTGAACTTCTGTGTAACCATAAGTAAGACCAGTATCTACTATTTTCAAGCCATTGTTCTGAGGACTAAAATTCCTGCATTTAGATGCCACTGTGGGGTAATCTGTGACCTAAATTTTGTTTCTGTTTTCTAACAATTTGTTGTTGTTGTTCAGTTGCTCAGTCATGTCCAACTCTTTGCAACTCCATGGACTGCATGCAGCATGCTAGGCTTCCGTGTCCTTCACTATCTTCCAGAGTTTGCTTAAACTCATGTGTATTGTGGAGAAGGCAATGGCAGCCTACTCCAGTACTCTTTTTTTTCAAATTTGAAGAACTTTAATTTTTTTTTTATATTTTTCATTTAAAAAAATTTTTTAACTTTACAATATTGTATTGGTTTTGCCATATGTACATGAATCCACCACAAGTATACACGTGTTCCCCATCCTGAACCCTCCTCCCTCCTCCCTCCTCCCTCCCCGTACCATACCTCTGGGTTGTCCCAGTGCACCAGCCCCAAGCATCCAGTATCGTGCATCGAATCTGGATTGGCGACTTGTTTCATATATGATATTATACATGTTTCAATGCCATTCTCCCAAATCATCCCACCCTCTCCCTCTCCCACAGAGTCCAAAAGACTGTTCTATACATCAGTGTCTCTTTTGCTGTCTCTTATACAGGGTTATTGTTACCATCTTTCTCAATTCCATATATATGCGTCGTCCCACTCCAGTACTCTTGCCTGGAAAATTCCATGGATGGAGGAGCCTGGTAGGCTACAGTCTATCGGGTTGCTCAGAGTCAGACACGATTGAGTGACTTAACTTTCACTTTTCACTTTCATGCATTGGAGAAGGAAATGGCAACCCACTCCAGTATTCTTGCCTGGAGAATCCCAGGGACGGGGGAGCCTGGTAGGCTGCCGTCTCAGGGGTCGCACAGAGTTGGACACGACTGAAGCGACTTAGAAGCAGCAGCAGCAGCAGCATACTGTATTGGTGTTTTTCCTTCTGACTTACTTCACTCTGTATAATAGGCTCCAGTTTCATCCACCTCATTAGAACTGATTCAAATGTATTCTTTTTAATGGCTGAGTAATACTCCATTGTGTATATGTACCACTGCTTTCTTATCCATTCATCTGCTGATGGACATCTAGGTTGCTTCCATGTCCTGGCTATTATAAACAGTGGGGTACACATGTCTCTTTCAATTCTGGTTTCCTCAGTGTGTATGCCCAGCAGTGGGATTGCTGGGTCATAAGGCAGTTCTATTTCCAGTTTTTTAAGGAATCTCCACACTGTTTTCCATAGTGGCTGTACTAGTTTGCATTCCCACCAACAGTGAGATAATGCAAATCAAAACCACAATGAGGTACCATTTCACGCCACTCAGAATGGCCACTCCATACTTTTGCCTGGCAAATCCCATGGACAGAGGAGCCTGGTGGGCTGCAGTCCATGGGGTTGCTAGGAGTCAGACATGATTGAGCGACTTCACTTTCACTTTTCACTTTCATGCATTGGAGAAGAAAATGGCAACCCACTCCAGCGTTCTTGCCTGGAGAATCCCAGGGACGGGCAAGCCTGGTGGGCTGCCATCTGGGGTCGCGCTGAGTCAGACATGACTGAAGCGACTTAGCAGCAGCAGCAGCATGTGTATTGAGTAGCTGATGCCATCCAACTATCTCATCCTCTGTTGCCCCCTTCTCTTCCTGCCCTCAATCTTTCCCAGCATCAGGGTCTTTTCCAATGAGTTGGCCCTTCTCATCAGGTGGCCAAAGTGTTGGAGCTTCAGCATCAGTCCTTCCAATGAATATTCAGGGTTCATTTCCCTTAGGATTGACTGGTTGGATCTCTTTGCTATCCATGGGACTCTGAAGAGTCTTCTCCAGCACCATAGTTCAACAGCATCAATTCTTTGGTGCTTGGCTTCTTTATGGTGCAACTCTCACATCTGTACATGACTACTGGAAAAACCATAGCTTTTACTATATGGACCTTTGTCAGCAAAATGATGTCTCTGCTTTTTAATACACTGTCTAGGTTTGTCATAACTTTTTTTTTCCCCAAGGAGCAAGCATCTTTTAATTTCATGGCTGCACTCACTGTCCCCAGTGATTTTGGAATTCTCCAGGCCAGAATACTGGAGTGGGTAGCCTTTCCCTTCTCTAGGGCATCTTCCAACCCAGGGATCAAACCCAGGTCTTCTGCATTTTAGGCAGATTCTTTACCAACTGAGCTATCAGGGAAACCCCTCCATATCTGAGGTTATTGATATTTCTCCCAGCAATCTTGATTCCAGCTTGTAACTCATCCAGACCAGTATTTCCCAAGATGTACTCTGCATATAAATTAAATAAGCAGGGTAACAATATACAACCTTGATATACTCCTTTCCCAATTTTGAACTAGTCCTTTGTTCCATGTCCAGTTCTAACTGTTACTTCTTGACCTGCATACAGGTTTCTCAGGAGGCAGGTCAGGTGGTCTGGTATTCCCATCTCTAAGTATTTTCCACAGTTTGTTGTGATTCACACAGTCAAACGCTTTAGCCAAGTCAATGAAGCAGATGTTTTTTCTGGAATTCTCTTGCTTTTCTATGATCCAGCAGATGTTGGCAATTTGATCTCTGGTTCCTCTGCCTCTTCTAAATCCAGTTTGAACATCTGGAATTTCTCAGCTCATGTACTATTGAAGCCTAACTTGAACTATTTTGAGCATTACCTTGCTAGCATGTGGACTGTGTGCAATTTTGTGGTAATTTGAACATTCTTTGGCATTGCCCTTCTTTGAGATTGAAATTAAAACTGATCTTTTCCGGTCTTGTAGCCACTGTTGAGTTTTCCAAATTTGCTGGCATATTGAGTGCAGCACTTTAACAGCATCCTCTTTTAGGATTTGAAATAGCTCAGCTGTAATTCCATGACTTCCAGTAGCTTTGTTTGTCATGATGCTTTCTAAGGCCCATTTGATTTCACACTCTAGGATGTCTGGCTCTAGATGAGAGATCACACCATCATGATTATCCGTGTCATTAAGACCTTTTCTGTATAGTTCTTCTGTGTATTCTTGCCACCTTTTCTTAATCTCTTCTGCTTCTGTTAGGTCTGTACCATTTCTGTTCTTCACTGTGCCCATCTTTGCATGAAACGTTTCCTTGGTATTTCTAATTTTCTTGAGAGATCTCTAGTCTTTCCAACTCTGTTGTTTTCCTCTGTTTCTTTGCATTGTTCACTTAAGAAAGCTTTCTTATCTCTCTTGGTATTCTTTGGAATTCTGCATTCTAATAGGTATATCTTTCCTTTTCTCCTTTGCCTTTGCTGCTTTCTCAGCTATTTGTAAAGCCTCCTCAGACAACTATTTTGCCTTTTTACATTTCTTTTTGTAACTGAAAAATATAGGAAATAATGCCTTTCCATAGCCCAGGAAAGTAAGGGCTTCTATTTTGGCTGAAATTACCACAATGCTGAAATCCTATGAGTTAAATATTCCCCATGATCATTGTAATGATAACCTCTGCCCAAATGCATGTGTAGGTTCTGGTGTTTCATATATCTCTTTAGACTCTGTGCTATTGGCACTGCATACAAGGATACAAAGGATAACAGCCCCATAGGAATGCCACAGAGGCAGGATTATACAATGTGATTCTTAAGATACTTGAAAAAAAGTAAGGGACTGCAGAAAGTTTCAGCTGGAAAAGCAACAATAAAGGCAAACATATTCATCAATGGTATGGTTCATAGAAACCCTTTTGAAAAGAAGTAAGGAATAGAGTCTGTGTGTGAGAGAGAAAGAAAATACTACTTTTCTTTATTCAGAGCACTACTGTTCAGTTCAGTCGCTCAGTCGTGTCAGACTCTTTGCGACCCCATAAATCGCAGCACCCCAGGCTTCCCTGTCCATCACCAACTCCCGGAGTTCACCCAGACTCACTTCCATCGAGTTGGTGATGCCATCCAGCCATCTCATCCTCTGTCGTCCCCTTCTCCTCCTGCCCCCAATCCCTCCCAGCATCAGAGTCTTCCCAATTAGTCAACTCTTCACATGAGGTGGCCAAAGGACTGGAGTTTCAGCTTTAGCATCATTCCTTCCAAAGAAATCCCAGGGCTGATCTCCTTGCCGTCCAAGGGACTCTCAAGAGTCTTCTCCAACACCACAGTTCAAAGGCATCAATTTTTCAGTGTTCAGCCTTCTTCACAGTCCAACTCTCACGTCCATACATGACCACAGGAAAAACCATAGCCTTGACTAGATGAACCTTTGTTGGCAAAGTAATGTCTCTGCTTTTGAATATGCTATCTAGGTTGGTCATAACTTTCCTTCCAAGGAGTAAGCGTCTTTTTTTTTTTCCTTTTTTTTTATTTTTAAACTTTACATAATTGTATTAGTTTTGCCAAATATCGAAATGAATCTGCCACAGGTATACATGTGTTCCCCATCCTGAACCCTCCTCCCTCCTTCCTCCCCATACCATCCCTCTGGGTCGTCCCAGTGCACTAGCCCCAAGCATCCAGTATCGTGCATTGAACCTGGACTGGCATCTCGTTTCATACATGATATTTTACATGTTTCAATGTCATTCTCCCAAATCTTCCCACCCTCTCCCTCTCCCACAGAGTCCATAAGACTGTTCTATACATCAGTGTCTCTTTTGCTGTCTTGTACACCGGGTTATTGTTACCATCTTTCTAAATTCCATATATATGCGTTAGTATACTGTATTTATGTTTTTCCTTCTGGCTTACTTCACTCTGTATAATAGGCTCCAGTTTCATCCACCTCATTAGAACTGATTCAAATGTATTCTTTTTAATGGCTGAGTAATACTCCATTGTGTATATGTACCACTGCTTTCTTATCCATTCATCTGCTGATAGACATCTAGGTTGCTTCCATGTCCTGGCTATTATAAACAGTGCTGCAATGAACATTGGGGTACATGTGTCTCTTTCCCTTCTGGTTTTCTCTGTGTGTATGCCCAGCAGTGGGATTGCTGGATTATAAGGCAGTTCTATTTCCAGTTTTTTAAGGAATCTCCACACTGTTCTCCATAGTGGCTGTACTAGTTTGCATTCCCACCAACAGTGTAAGAGGGTTCCCTTTTCTCCACACCCTCTCCAGCATTTATTATTTGTAGACTTTTGGATCGCAGCCATTCTGACTGGTGTGAAATGGTATCTCATAGTGGTTTTGATTTGCATTTCTCTGATAATGAGTGATGTTGAGCATCTTTTCATGTGTTTGTTAGCCATCTGTATGTCTTCTCATCTGCAGTGATTTTGGAGTCCAAAAAACTAAAGTCTGACACTGTTTCCACTGTTTCCCCATCTATTTCCCATGAAGTGATGGGACCGGATACTGAGACACATGCAAAATGAAGGACAGAAAGTCAGGAAAAGTGGGGAAGAAAGAACAAAAAAAGGAAGATAAAAAGGAGAGAAAAGGGAGAGAAAAAGGGAGAATTATGGGAGAAAGAAATTAATAGGAAAGGAGAGGTAAAAAACAGAACAAAGGAAAGGGGAGAAAACCATCCCCATGTGCAGGATGCTAGCTGTGGTAGACAACACTCTAACACTTTCCTGCCTCTCCTCATAACCTCACCACCACTCCAAAGAGGGACATGCTGTCATCCTCATTCTGAGGTTAAGGAGTTAGGCACAGAGAGTGGAATCGACTTGCTCAGGGTCTCATGGTGGCTGAATGACCCATATGGGATTCAAAGCCCAGGAATTGTATAGAATTCTATATTTTATGCTGTCACTGTAGACACAAGTCAAGGATCTTTGAAAATGGGTTTGTTTGCAAGGAAATCCAACCAGTCCATCCTAAAGGAGATCAGTCCTGGGTGTTCATTGGAAGGACTGATGCTGAAGCTGAAACTCTAATACTCTGGCCACCTCAAGTGAAGACTTGACTCATTGGAAAAGACTCTGATGCTGGGAGGGATTGGGGGCAGGAGGAGATGGGGACGACAGAGGATGAGATGGCTGGAGGGCATCACCGACTCAATGGATGTGAGTTTGAGTGAACTCTGGGAGTTGGTGATGGACAGGGAGGCCTGGGGTGCTGCGATTCATGGGGTCGCAAAGAGATGGAATGAAAAGCGACTGAACTGAACTGAACTGAAGGGACCACATTTTGAGAACCAATGGTTTAGAGCAGCACTATCCGAAAGAAATGTAATGTGAGCTGTATATATAGTTTAAAGATTTACAAGTAGCCAAGTTTTTCAAAAGTAAAAAAGAAAGTTGAATTTTATTTTCATCATATATTTTATTTAACCTAATACTATATCCAAAATGAGTATGTTAATTTGTTATCAATGTAAAATTAATGACATGTTTTACATTTTTCTTTTGTACTATCTTTGAAATCTAATGTGTATTTTATACCTAAAGCACACCTCAATTTTGACACCAAAAAAAAAAAAAAAGAAAGAAAGAAAGAAAATGGGTTTGTTTATTAAGTGAATACTTATTGAGCATCTACAAAATGCCCTAGTGGATACACTAGGGCATACACTAGAGATACACTGCTGCTGCTGCTAAGTCGCTTCAGTCACGTCTGACTCTGTGCGACCCCATAGACGACAGCCCAACAGGCTCCCCCGTCCCTGGGATTCTCCAGGCAAGAACACTGGAGTGGGTTGCCATTTCCTTCTCCAATGCATGAAAGTGAAAAGTGAAAGTGAAGTCATTCAGTCATGTCCGACTTTTAGCGACCCCAAGGACTGCAGCCTACCAGGCTCCTCCATCCATGGGATTTTCCAGGCAAGAGTACTGGAGTGGGGTGCGATTGCCTTCTCTGAGAGATACACTAGTGGGAGAAAAAAAATTAAATCCTTTGCTTTCTTGAGCTTAAATCTGGAAGGGGAAGACAATTTAAGAGCTATAGTGATGCTAATAGCTATGGAAATATTAAGTACTGTAGGGGATACAGGATAGGTCAGGTTTGGAGTGAGGGTTATTCTTTATATAAGGAAATTGAGAAGAGTTCAGTGGTAAGGCAGAATGTGAACAGAAATCTAATCTAGAAAAGGAAGTGAGCTGTGAGGTTATCCTGGGGGAAAAAAAAATTGTAGGGAGGTACAGCAAGAGAAAAAGCCCTGTGGCTTTTAACAGCTTGAGACAATAGAGTACAAGGAAAATAGAAACCTATATATACAGTGTATTTGGGGCTTCCCAGATGGCGCTAGTGGTAAAGAACCTGCCTGTAAATGCAGGAGACATAAGAGACATGGTTTCAACCCCTGGATTGGGAAGATAACTTGGAGGAGGAAATGGCAACCCACTTCAGTATTTTTGCCTGGAAAATACTATGGACAGAGGGGCCTGGAGGCCTACAGTCCATGGGGTCACAAAAAGTCGGACACAACTGAGCACATTTACTTACACACATATATGTATAAGTGAATCGCTTTGCTGTATATCTGAAACTAACACAACATTGTTAATCAACTATACTCCATTATAAAATAAAAGCAAAATTTTAAAACCCACAAAAAATTAGTTTCTGTACATAGTTAGATTAAGGCTTCTGTGATATCCCATTCTATGAAATGTGTACGTTAAATTTATAACTGTTAAAAAAACTACACTAGTAATTTACACTCAAGGCATTGTCAGTTCAATTACAGCTAGTTAGTGGTGAAAGCATTGTGAGGAAATACTGTAAAATGTATAAAGTATATAAAACGTTCCAAGAGCAACTAAGTTAGAAAGAGACTGGATTGGAAAAGTTACTACAAAAGATGTTTGTGTGAGTCTTGAAGAACACCTGCTGGTGAATCAGGTTCTGTTGCCTCTAGAAGGCTACAGAGAAGAAATAACTAGCAGAATTATCCACTAGAATTTAAGACAGGAAAAAAAAAAAGCTCCTTGGTATTGGGTCAGGTCATATTTTGTGTTTCTGTTCCATTTCCTACTTGAAGGGTTTCCATATTGTGGTGAATCTGTGTGTGGCTGTAATGGGGGCTTCCATCTGTGATCCTGGAAGAGACATGTCCTGGAGCATAAGCCTGGTCACTCATTGTCTTGGGAGGAAATTCAATTCAGACCCTGGGCAGAAGGACATCCATATAGTACAACAGATAATCTCCTCAAGACCAGCTGCTCTTTGTGGTTTGGACATGGGATAGGACCCAAATTACAGAATCTGGGACCAGCTCTGCCCTGGGTGCCACATACTGTTTTCCTTCCTGGCGAGAACAATTGATGTAGCCTTTTCTGTAAGAGTCATGCCAACATGACACAATAGCAGGACAAGCCCATCAAATGTGAACCAAGGTTTTTGGTGTCTACAGAAAAGGTTTTGTCAAAATGAACTCTCATCAATTAGAATCAAATTCCAAGAAACTTACCTTCTGATTTCCATGAATTTCCTGTTTCTCCCTATGCCTCTCTCTCACAGACTCATGATTCAACTGCAGATTTTTTCCCAGAAATGAGCCTCGTGAGAGGACTAACACCTGGGATTCTTCTCTACATCCCAAGTATTTAGTAAGAGTTAGGCACATAAGAGTTACTCAGTATATTTACAGAAGGCAAATTAAACATGTCTCGAGGGTCAAATTAGCCTGAGTTTGGTTGGTTTTGTCAAAATATAAACGATAGACATTTCACAGGATCTCAATTTCTACTCTGTTTTTTTTGAATAACAAAATAAGGAAAAAGTCATGGGCATTTTGGAGGGAATTCAAAGAAGAATAAGACGTGATTTGAGGACAAGCCCTTCACAATCTAAGGAGAGAATCAAAATAGAAATATATGAGGATGCTGAATTTGAATAATGGTTCCAGCACAACAGAAGAATGTCTCGACAGGTCATCTTCTGTTGCCAAGTAAATGGGAAAATATACGTGCTATAGCAGTTCAGAGGAGGGAGTGGTTTTTGATCTACTGTGCCGTCAGAGAGAGATAATGAGGGTTGGGATGGTGGAGAGATATTTGCCTGCCTCTTGAAGGAATGGGTAAGGTATCTATAGTTTGAAGAGAGAGGGGAAGGTAGATTAGAATTGGCTTAAGTCAAATGCAGAGGAGGGGCTTCCATCTGCAGGAAGTGCATGTCAGGGAACAATGCAGAATGGTTAGAGCAGAGTGGCTGTGCCCTGAGGATTAGCAAGAGAAAATGGGGAAAATCAAAGTGGGAACCATATTATCCAAAAACTTCGGGGGCAATCTAAAGCATGCTTCTTAAATAAACTTTGGGGAGGCCGTAGGTCTTTGTCTTGACACTGAAAGAAATTAAAGCAAGAAATGGATACGTGCCATAATCTCACTTGCAGCCTGTTTCAGCAACATCATTTCTACTTTGCCTCTGTGGCTGCTTTTCCTAATTTCCTCTCTGCACAAAGAAAATAAATAAATAAGTGTACTATAGTCTTATTTATCCTTCTTTGGACATTTCTTTACCAGGCAGATGGTCAATTAAGAGCACTAAACAATGACACTGTTTTCTCTGTAAACATTTTTTTCTAATAGCCTAACAAATGTAAGTCTGTGCTGCCATACTGCTGAATACCATCTTGACTTTCTAATTACAAAGAACTGTGTCTTGATAGTTACAATTACAGCTGTAACAATGATGCCAGGCCCTGAACAATACCGTTTGAGGCAAAGTGCTTATCCGAATATTCACAAATAAAGGCTTAAATTTATGCCAGAGATGTAGATGGAGGTTAAACAATTGGGAGGGAGAAAAAGGTTGAAAACACTGGTTTAATGCTACAGATGTGAATTTGAATCCAATTACTCTGAATAGCGGAAAAAAAAAAAAAACTTGAAACGTTGCTGTTTTCTTCTGTTTTAGTAATCAATAAGGTTAAGGGGTGGTTCAACTTAGCTTGCTAATACCTCTAATTTTGATATTTGGCTACACTCTAGTGTTTTCAAAGCACACTATCTTTTAAGCAAAGTGAGTTTTTATAAGGTGCAAGTCTTCATGTTAAAAGACAACCATTCTTCAGGCAGGTAACCCAAATGAAATGATACACAATTTTTGAGTAGGTAGGATATATGTCCAGTACTATTTTAATGAAGGCCCTGTAACACAGTGATTAAGCTCCCTAGGGCTTTTAAGTCAGGTGTGTAGGCATCAAAAATCATGTTCTGCCTCAGTGTCCTCATCTGCAAAATAGGAATAATAATAGCAATACTGATATAATTGTTGCCACTGAGTTGTTGTGAGGTTTAAAGAGTGGATATAAAGCTTGCAATATGGCGATTGCTATAGTATTTAAAATAGGGCAGCCCATGTCGTTATTTGTGGAAAACAAAATTCAGAATAAGTTTTGCAAATCCTGGAACAGGGAAGTGAGGGCGAAATGTCTACTAAGAGGGCATCTATCTCAAGGACACTAGGGTCATTCAGTATCTTTGGGTGTGTCCACAGTCTCTCCATAATACATGACCAAAGAGCGTGATTACTTCATTTAACAGTATAATTGCACCAATCCTGAATTGCATTTAGCCATTAACAGCATTTTAAAATTTTGGTTGGGAATTTTCTTTCAACTAATGGCTGAGAACATTGGGATTTACCAATGCTAATTATGTCTCCTTTTCTTTTTCTTCAAATTATCCACAATCTACTATAGTACTAAGACACAAAGTGGCCAAAACAATATAAAGACATCCATGTCCCCAACCCTGGGTGGAGTAAAAATGTCATTATATATTAGCCTTATGATTTATTTTAAAAATATCCATAATAACTTATACATAATTGTTTGCACTCTATACATACCATGGCTAAACCATTTATGTGTAAAAACTTACTTAGTCCTGCCATAAACTTCATAAGAGAAGAAGTATTTTCTTCATTTTGTAGATGAGGAAATCAAAGCAGATATTATGTAACTTGATCAAAGTCAAATCATAAATAAGTGACCATAGATTTTTAACTCTCATGAACAAATTGTTATGAAAATATTAATATGTAAAGATTGCAAAGCAAATAGAGACTAATGCTTATTCAGTTCAGTCCAGTTCAGTCGCTCAGTCATGTCCGACTCTTTGCAACCCCATGGACTGCAGCACTCCAGGCCTCCCTGTCCATCACCAAATCCTTGAGTTTACTCAAACTCAAGTCCATTGACTTGGTGATGCCATCCACCAATCTCACCCTCTTCGTCCCAATCTCCTTCCACCATCAATCTTTCTCAGCATCAGGGTCTTTTCAAATGAGTCAGCTCTTCGCATTAGGTGGCCAGAGTGTTGGAGTTTCAGCTTCAACACCAGTCCTTCCAATGAATATTCAGGTTTGATTCCTTTAGGAGAGACTGGTTGTATCTCCTCGCAGTCCAAGGGACTCTCAAGAGTCTTCTCCAACACCACAGTTCAAAAGCATCAATTCTTCAGCACTCAGCTTTCTTTATAGTCCAGCTCTCACATCCATACATGACTACTGGAAACACGTGTGTACCTGTGGCAGATTCATTTTGATATATGGCAAAACCAATACAATATTATAAAGTTAAAATAAAATTAACAAAAAAACAAAATAAAAAAAAGAGAAAAACAAAAAACAAAAAAAACCATAGCCTTGACTAGACAGAACTTTATTGACAAAGTAATGTCTCTGCTTTTTAATATGCTGTCTAGGTTGGTCATAACTTTCTTTCCAAAGGTAAGTGTCTTTTAATTTCATGGCTGCAGTCAACATCTACAATGATTATGGTGCCCAAGAAAATAAAGGCTGCCACTGTTTTCACTATTTCCCCATCTGTTTGCCATGAAGTGCTTATTTAAGTTATATGCAGAGTACATCATGAGAAACGCTGGGCTGGACGAAGCACAAGCTGGAATCAGGATTGCCAGGAGAAATATCAGTACCCTCAGATATGCAGATGACACCACCCTTATGGCAGAAAGTGAAGAAGAACTAAAGAGCCTCTTGATGAAAGTAAAAGTGGAGAGTGAAAAAGTTGGCTTAAAGATCAACATTCAGAAAGCTAAGATCATGACATCTGGTCCCATCACTTCATGGGAAATAGATGGGGAAACAGCAGAAACAGTGGTTGACTTTATTTTTTGGGCTCCAGAATCACTGCAGATGGTGATTGCAGCCATGAAAGTAAAAGATGCTTACTCCTTGGAAGGAAAGTTATGACCAACCTAGACAGCATATTCAAAAGCAGAGACATTACTTTGTCAACAAAGGTCCATCTAGTCAAGACTATGTTTTTTCAGGTAGTCATGCATGGATGTGAGAGTTGGACCATAAAGAAAGCTGAATGCAGAAGAATTGATGTTTTTGAACTGTACTGTTGGAGAAGACTCTTGAGAGTCCCTTGGACTGCAAGGAGATCTGGTCAGTCCACCCTAAATGAAATCAGTCCTGGGTATTCATTGGAAGGACTGATTTGAAGTTAAAACTCCAATATTTTGGCTACCTGATGTGAAGAGCTGACTCATTTGAAAAAACTCTGATGTTGGGAAAGATTGAAGGTGGGAGGAGAAGGGGACGACAGAGGATGAGATGGTTTGATGGCATCACTGACTCAATGGACATGAGTTTGGGTAAACTCGAGGAACTGGTGATGGACAGGGAGGCCTGGCATGCTGCAGTTCATGGGGTCACAAAGAGTTGGACACGACTGAGCAAATGAACTGAACTGAACTGAACTGATGGGACACAATGCCGTGTTCTTAGTTTTCTGAATGTTGAACTTTAAGCCAACTTTTTCCACTCTCCTCTTTCACTTTCATCAAGAGGCTCTTTATTTCTTCTTCACTTTCTGCCATAAGGGTGGTGTCATTTGCATATCTGAGGTTATTGATATTTCTCCCAGAAATCTTGATTCTAGCTTGTCCTTCACCCAGCCCAGTGTTTCTCATGATGTACTCTGCATATAAGTTAAATAAGCAGGGTGATGATATACAGCCTTGACCTACCCCTTTTCCTATTTGGAACCAGTCTGCTATTCCATGTCTAGTTCTAACTGTTGCTTCCTGACCTGCATACAGATTTCTCAGGAGACAGGTCAGGTGGTCTGGTATTCCCATCTCTTTCAGAATTTTCCACAGTTTATTGTGATCCACACAGTCAAAGGCTTTGGCATAGTCAATAAAGCAGAAATAGATGTTTTTCTGGAACTCTCTTTTTCAATGATCCAGCAGATGTTGGCAATTTGATCTCTGGTTCCTCTCCTTTTTCTAAAACCAGCTTGAACATCTGGAATTTCATGGGTCATGTATTGTTGAAGCCTGGCTTCGAGGATTTTGAGCATTACTTTGCTAGCATGAGATGAGTGCAATTATGCGATAGTTTGAGCATTCTTTGGCATTGCCTTTCTTTGGGATTGGAATGAAAATTGACCTTTTCCAGTCCTGTGGCCATTGTTAAAACATAAGCACTTAGTTGCAGATTTCATAATGCTCAGTCTCATTATGAAGAAGACTTCCCCTCTACAAATCATGTCCACCTCACCTGTTCGCAGCTGTCACAGTGAATTGCTCAAGTGCCCATCTAGTCACATTATCTTTTCTGCTAAAGCTGTCACTGGCTTCCCCATTTGTACAGGATAAAGGCCAAGTCCTTTCACTTTGGCACAACCAATCCCTGTGATCTAATCCTTACCTCACCTCTGAACATGCCTTCTTCACAGTCATCTTTCAAGATGAGAATTGCAGCTCTGTGAACAGACCTTGCTGCTTCACACCTTTTGCCTTTGTCTCTACTTTCTGGCTGCCCAGGAGCAGGACAAACATCATATTCTTTACAGACTTGCATTCAGCCCACCAGGTGGCATAGTCCACACCATCAGCATGTACCCCCATTATCTCACTAGGCATCTGAGTCCTGATACTGCCCAATTTATTTTTTTGGTTTCCTCCCTTGATTAGACTTTTAAACTGCTACACGGCAGAGAATCTCTTAATGGCCGTTTTGTCTCTAGCATCTAGATCCATGCAAATAAGCACTCAGTGAATATTGAGTGAATATAAAAGATTAGAAAGAAAAGGATCCCAGGAGAAGAACAGAGGAAACCCCACCCAGCCTCACTGACTTGAATAGTCAGTCCGAAAAAAAAATGTAACTGAGCCACCACACTCTCCCTGCTTATCTACAATAAGCATGCAGAGTATTAACCTTTCCTCTGTCCCTTCTTCTCTCTCAGTGAATTAGAGATTTGAAGATGGGCCCTTAGGGTTATATGCTTTAGAATCTGATGGGATAAGGAGTGGATATCGGCCATTATCTTTGAGACATTGCCTTTTCAGAGACTTTATTAAGTTAGAGAACTCATGAGCTATCTTTCCAGGTCTTGGGTTAGCAGGGCATACAGTTGTCTCTTCAAATACATGATTGTAAGCTCCATGAAACCAAAATCTATGTATAATTCATCTGGGTTCTACCATGTGAATGATGCCCAATAGCTGTCAAATGCATGTAAGGGTTAGGCAACCTATTATTCAGAAGAGAGAGAAAATAACCTGCTGGGTGGGTATGATATTTCAGATCCTATGTATGCAGAGAATAATCTCATGTCCTTGCATTTCCCAGATTCAGAACAGAAATAGAGCTCCATGGGAAGAAAAATTAATTCTGAAGTTTTTATCCTGCATGACAAGGCATAGGTGGTAGTATTGATCAAGATGGAAAGATGAGGAGAATAATAGTTTGGGTTCATTTCAGTTTGGTCATGCTCATTTTGAGACATTTAGTGGACATTCAAAGGGAAATACTGAGTGGATAGTTGGATATATGAATCTGGGGCTCAAGGGAGATATCAGGTTTAGAGATGTCAATTGAGGTGTCAGTACCATGGCATTTGCAGCCATGGGACTGGACCTATGAAGTAGATAAAGACAGAGGAGGTGTGTAAGGCTGAGAATTAGAGCACTTGAAAACTTAGAGGTTGAGAAGAAGAGAAAAATCCAGCAAAGGAATCTAAAACATATTAATTGGTAAGATAGAGGAGACTGATACTGAGGAAGCCAAGGCTTGAAAACTCTAAGGAGGGAGTGATCAGCTGTATCAAATACTACAGCATTGTCAAGAGAGATAAGATCTGAGAATTAAACCCTGGATTGAGCAATGTGGAAAATTCCGCAATTTAGATGACTGTGGTTTATTTCTTACAGAATACACATTGATTGACTTTTTTCTGTTTTTATTTGTTAAGTCATCCTTCTAGCTGTTGTGCTTGCTTCCCTGAGTACCACTCTTTCAGTCCATGCCATGAAGAGACTTCCTCATGTTTCTGGTGGGGGCTTTAAACCTCAAGGAACTGAAGCAGGGATCACACATCATTAAGGAAAGGTCAGTTACCAGGCAGAAATTGGTGTTTTTTCCCTCCCATTTCCATATTACAGAGATGCCTCAGGCTTCCTGGAGTTTCTATTAAGAATTCCAAATCTCCCAGCAATGATTTTTAAATACTAGTTTTCCCTAGGACAGTTCTCTTTAGCTTGGCTCACCCACCACAATGTAGTCAGGGTCCTTCAATCATTGTAAAAGTCTTTTATCATTCTGACTCTACTCCATCCTGTACACAATCTCTAGATTAACCTTTCCAGAATGATGCATTCATAATGGTAATAGCTATAATTAATCTACTCCATATAATTGTCCTTAATCTTTTGCACATAGTAGGCACTCAAATATTTCTCATGTGGTTTGAAATTAGGTAATTTTTTAAAGTGCATTTTAAAATGCATTTCAAAATACACCTCCTATTTGATTAGTAAGATTCATTTTATTTTTGTTCTCTGTCTAGCTATTTTTAAATATAATGAGAGAACCGTATCTCTAGATAGTGTGAAAGCATTTTAATATTTTAATAATTCCATATAATTTAAAATGATCTTATTCCTCCCATACTTTACAGTAAATAATAAGTACATAGAAGAAAAATATGTGTTTTGTATCTAAGGAAAGAGTTATTAAGTGTTACCAAAAGATGGAGAATATTTTTATCTTAAGTCAGCCACATAAATACCCATTAATTTTTAAAATGATTTTATTTGGTTGATGGAGTATTACATCTCCAAATTACATAGTTTAGATTTCCCATTACATGCTCCTTATGGATCATGTGTATATTCACAAAGTTATACAGAAGATTCTATGATGAGAAGAAGCCAATTTTCATTTTCTCTGTTCTTGTTTGAAGAACCAAAACTGTTAAAGGGATAAAGCTCTCAGAAGTGCCTGTTCCAGGTTAATTGTCTCAAATTGCTCATTTAAAACACCATTATAGTACAGCAAAGCCAGTTAATCTACTCTGAAGCTTCCTTTTTTTATGACCGTAGCTACATTTGGTGAAATGGCACCTTTGGCAAACACCCAAATTGGATAAAATTGCCATTTTTCTTGGAACCTGGAAAGAATAACACATGTTTTGAAATCACTTCATATCATGTGGCCCTAAGCTGCATGCTAGTCTTGCTCTGGAATTCACTCTCTTTGGCATTTTCTGATTTGACCCTAAATTGCCTTTGCTTTACTGATGACAGTCAATGATGTGCTTTTGTGCACAATATATAGGTAGGAATTGGGGGAGGGGTGCAGAGGAAACTAGCAAGAGAAATTGTGGCAATATTTTTAAACATCACTACTGCATAAGAAAATGATGTGTCCCTGTACTGACACTTGTGCACAACTTTCAACTGATGGTACCTTTATTATTGGAAACACTGTAGTTTGAGAGCCTCTTCAATGTCGACATAACTAGCAGGTGCCGCGATCATAATGGTAAAAACACTCACTTATTAATCAGCGCACATAATTCCTCTCTAATGCTGTCAATTTAAGATGGCAACCTGATTTTTTTTTTTTTTTTTGAGTGGGGAGGAGGGTCAACAATTTAATGAATCTCGTCTGCATTTTAATTCCAGCCTAATAATCTGCCTCCGGCTCTTTTCCCTCCCTCACTCAGAACATTTCTCTGGATCCTGCTATTAAGCACAATGGGATATTTACCTTCCTACCTCAGTTACACATTTAGGATGGGGAAACAGCCAGCTAGTCAGACCCCCCGACCCAACCAGAACTAATGTTAACCTGTCACCAGTCCTCACTGGCATCATCCTCAAATACCCTCCCTCCATTTGTTTGTATAGTCTCCTCTCTCCCTGATTTTGACACTGTAGTGCTTTGCAGGTTTCTTTTATTAAACACCACTGGGACCCAGACTCAGAAATGTGCAGTATGTTGACATAGTTAAAATAAATAAATACAACCCATTGCCAGAAATATTTAAAAATTCATCTAAATGTGCTCCTGTCAGAGATGATTTGTTTTCATCCAAACAGGGAAGACTGATGGCTTCAGGATGGACTGGGTAGAGAGAGACTCCATCTTCTCATTCACTCCTTCATTCATTCACACCTTCATTCATTTTCCTATTAAAAAAACAATCCACCACCCCTGGCTCACCATGTCAAATGTAAACAGAATAGACTTTGTTATTAGGAGAGATGTGACTCCAAGTGTCTGAGCTGCAGAGTGACAGCCGGCTCCTCTCTGAATTTCAGGCAGCCTCTGTCACTTGCCTTGACAATGAAGGAAGTTAATATATTCATGACATTACCACACATGCATTCGCAATTCACAGCATATTGTATTGTTTACCCCTGTTCTTTTGTACTACTGCATGTAGTAATTTGCCTTCTAGCAACAGAAAAATTCCTCAACTTAAAATTTTACCCTCATTTTATTTACCCTTAATAGAAAAACCACTGCTTCCTGGTCCATCCGTTGTTGGCAAGACCACCTTTCTGCAGTATTGCAAACAGATAAATGTCAGATTTTACATTTTGATCAGATGTGTCTACAGTCATTTCCTATACATATTCCTCATCTTCTGCCTCCCATGCCTTCCTTCGGCAGTCATTGTCGCCCTTCCTGTGTATTCCTAGCACATTAGGCACTAGGTGGCCTGCTCTTAAAACAGAGAGAAGTGTGGCATGGAGTAAGCATCACACCCTCACAATAGTGTCAATAGTGGGGGCAATGAAGAGCATCGTGAAGCTCTGCTCTTTCACCACTTACGTTCAAGATGCCAAGGGTGCTCCTTGTTTTCATCTACAGTAACACTTCCTTTACTCCCACTGGACTGGATACAGTCCTTGAAATCCACACCACTTATTTAAAACCCATCTGTGGGACACTGATTACTTAGCCTTCTTTGTCTAACTTATTTTTTCTGATGGGGTGCAAACTTGTAAAAATGTTGAATACTTAGGTGGTTTTGCTAAGATGAGTACTGGGTAGGGTGAGTGGTTAGTCTCAGATACTACACTATTGTTCTTCAGAATTTCGCTGTTGAGGACCAGAAACATGCCTTGATGGCTTAGGGCAACTTTGTAGAGATGGCTGGAGGAGGTAAACAGTCTGGGTTAGCAAGACACAATAGCTGTTTCATTTTCTTTACAGTGATGAGCTGTCTTGCATTCCAATGCATGTCACAAAATTCCTGGGCTGAGAGAGGCCATGAGGGGGTCACTCAGTCCAATGCCCTGCCTTTGAGTGGAATTATTTTAAAAAACACCCTATGTTAAAAGTCTTCAAGACAACCTATGCCCCTCAGTCCAAATGAATGTTGAAACCCTTTCTTAAACTAGACACGATTTCATCTGCAATTTAAAAGCATCTCCTGTTTTGTTGGAGAGAAAGCATTTGGTTGTTCTTTATATTCAAACACTTTTCACACTTAAGGATTATAATTGAGCTACATTCTCTCAAATTCTGCTGCTTAAGAGTAGGCTATCTAATTCAGTGCTTGCTTGTGCAACCTTCCAGTTCCTTTGTACTAGTTATTTATTGTTTTCATCTATGTATGTTTATCCAATTAACTTGCAAACTCCTATTGTTCAGGAAGAGTCTTTTATAAACTCTTATGAAGGATAAAGTAGAAGCTCGAGATTCTCAAACCTGGCTACATACTCAAATCACCTGGAAGGATACTTTATAATATAAACTGATTCCTGGGCTACATACTCAGAAGTTCTGAGTTAAAGGGTCTGGGGTACAGGTGAAAAAATAAAACTGAAAATGTTAGTCGCTCAGTTATGTCCGACTCTTTGTATCTCCACGGATTATAGTCTGCTAGGCTCTTCTATCCATGGGATTCTCTAGGCAAGAATACTGAAGTGGGTAGCCATTCCCTTCTCCAGGGAATCTTCCCAACCCAGCAATCGAACCTAAGTCTCCTGCACTGCAGGCAGATTCTTTACCACTGAACCACCAGGGAAGCCCAGGGTGCAAAAGGATGTGGGAATTTATTAAAAGCTGCCCAGGTAATTCTAATGTACAATGAGATTGAGAGTATAATCTTGAGCAGGTTGCTTAACATCAGTAACTCTTCATTCTTTTTATTAGATAAGAAATGTGGATAACATAGCTTTTATAACTATCTTTTTCTTGGAAGAGTAAAGAGTTCATGTATGTAAAAGCCTTAAGCCCAATGCTGGGACCAGAGTCTATTATCAGTAAATGTTAGCGTTAAAGTTAAGGCTATTATTTGGTCTAAAGTGCCTAATATGTTATTGGAAACATAATAGGTGCTTGATAAATGTGTATTAACTAATAGCTCAGGTTGTTTAGCTAAGTAATCCACATCTACATGAGAAAAGTTTAAACAAGGTAAATATCAAAGTCCCGGAATTCACTCAGACTCACGTCCATCGAGTCAGTGATGCCATCTAGCCATCTCAAGCCAAAAATATAGTTTCAACTCATGTAGCAAAATGCTTGAGAAATATGTGTTTTGGCACATGACCTGAATGACTGTACTTGTTCACAATTTTCTCATGTGTAGAGAATACATGGATTGAATGTGGACTTGGAGGTTTATAGTGGACAAAGAAAAGGGTCATAATACTTAAAGAACATAGTCAAAATATAAAGGATTACAGAAGTCTGGCAACCAGATGCTGCCAATTAAGGATATTACCAGTTATCATCAAGAGTGACAATAATAATTTTTCACATCCATTATATATCATTATAATAGACTAATCCAATAGACAAGTTATCTGAGAAATCTAGCCACTTTTATTTTAAAGACGAGTGAGCTAAGTCTAAGAAAGACAAAATGATTGAACAATAAGTCAGTCCATCCTAAAGGAGATCAGTCCTGAGTGTTCATTGGAAGGACTGACATTGAAGCTGAAACTCCAATACTTTGGCCACCTGATGCAAACAGCTGACTCATTTGAAAAGACCCTGATGCTGGGAAAGATTGAAGGCAGGAGAAGAAGGAGATGACAGAGGATGAGATGGTTTGATGGCATCACTGACTCAATGGACATGAGTTTGGATAAATTCTGGGAGTTGGTGATGGACAGGGAGGCCTGGAGTGCTGCAGTCTATGGGGTCGCAAAGAGTCGGACACAACTGAGCAACTGAACTTAACTGAATAGTGTAAAACATATATATTATACACATTCTCACCCTGCTTATTTAACTTATATGCATAGTATATCATGCAAAACGCCAGGCTGGATGAAGCACAAGCTGGAATCAAGATTTCCAGGAGAAATATCTATAACCTCAGATACGCAGATGACACCACCCTTATGGCAGAAAGCGAAGAAGAACTAAAGAGCCTCTTGATGAAAGTGAAAAACAAGAGTGAAATAGTTGGCTTAAAACTCAACATTCAGAAAACCAAGATCATGGCATCCGGTCCCATCACTTCATGGCAAATAGATGGCAAAACAATGGAAACAGTGACAGACTTTATTTTATTGGGCTCCAAAATCACTGCAGATGGTGACTGCAGCCATGAAATTAAAAGATGCTTGCTCCTTGGAAGAAAAGCTATGACCAACCTAGACATAATATTAAAAAGCAGAAACTACTTTGCTGACAAAGGTCTGTCTATTCAAAGCTATGGTTTTACCAGTAGTCATGTATGGATGTGAGAGTTGGACTGTAAAGAAAGCTGAGTGCCAAAGAATTGATGCTTTTGGACTGTGGTGTTGGAGAAGACTCTTGAGAGTCCCTTGGACTGCACAGAGATAAAACCAGTCAATCTTAAAGGAAATTAGTCCTGAATATTCATTGGAAGGACTGATGCTGTAGCTGAAACTCCAAAACTTTGTCCACCTGATGCGAAGAACTGACTTATTGGAAAAGACCCTGATGCTGGGAAAGATTGAAGGCAGGAGGTGAAAGAGATGACAGAGGACGAGATGGTTGGATGGCATCACTGACTTGATGGACATGAGTTTGAGCAAGCTTAGTGAGTTGGTGATGGATAGGGAAGCCTGGCGTGCTGCAGTCCATGGGGTCGCAAAGAGTCAGACATGAATAAGCGACTGAACTGAATATAAAATATGATAAATTAAGATAGAATCAAACCAAAAAGCTTAGAAGCAGAGAAGGAAAGAGTTACTTCTGATGTAGATTATCAACAAAAAATTCATATATATATATGGGAAGAATGATACAGTTTTAAAAAGGCAGAGAAAAAACTTGAGCATTTTAGACAAAGGGGATAAATGGAATAAGACAAACAAGGAACTTTGTTGATTGGAGCACAGTGTGCATCCAAAAGGACAACGGATGATAATATTGGAAGAAGTCTTGGGTCAAAAGGTGAAAGGTACTGAAATAAGCATAGCAGAGATGTCAGAGAAGGTAGCCCATAAGCTGACACCATGCTAAACATTTCTTTAGATCTTTCATAAGACAGCTCCAAGTCAAACTTTACCTTAAATTTTTATGTTGTTCAGTCACTAAGTTGTGTCCAACTCTTTGTGACCCCATGGACTGTAGCCCACCAGGCTCCCCTGTCTGTGTGGTTCTCTTTCTCTCAAGGAATATCAGTCTTGAATTGCCTATTATGCAATGTCTGAAAAGAGTTATTTTGTGTACTTTGTTCAGTGTTTTAGTTGTTTACAGCGGGCGTATTGGTTGAGCATCAGTTTCTGTCATAAATCCTTGAATTTCCTTCTCTAGGGGATCTTCCCAGACCAGGAATCAAACCCGCATCCGCTGCATTGGCAGGCAGGTTGTTTACCCTGAGCTACCAGGGAAGCCCCTACCTTAAATTAGCACCCTCCCAAAATGAAACAATATTTTTAGAGAAGATAACAATACAATCTATACACTAAAATCATAAAAATAGCAATCTTCAGCATTCAATTAAAACTCACTAAACGTGGTAGCAGGAAAATAGGACCCAGAATCAAGAGAAAAATCAAGTAATATAAAAGGTCCAGTATTTATAAAATGAGGAATTATCAGATAATAATTTAAAACAGTTTTTAAAATATAATTGAATATTAAAGGAAAATCATAATGAAAAAATGTGGAAGATATAAGAAGAACCAAATAAAAGAGCTGTAATGTATATAGAGAAGTGGTGAGCTTCCCTGGTGGCTCAGAAGGTAAAGCATCTGTCTGCAATTTGGGAGACCTGGGTTTGATCCCTGGGTCAGGAAGATCCCCTGGAGAAGGAAGTAGCAACACACTCTGGTATGCTTGCCTGGAAAATCCAAGTTTAAAAGCACACATATCACTGAAGAAGGAAACAATAGTGAATTTGATGACACAACAATAGGAAAACTAAACATAGAAGGAAACATAGTTAAAGAAAACACGCAAGAAGGAATGAGTGATCTGTGGGTCATTTGACAGTGTTCTATTATAAGTAGTATTATAGTCACAAAAAGGAGAAGGCAATGGCAACCCATTCCAATACTCTTGCCTGGAAAATCCCATGGATGGAGGAGACTGGTAGGCTGCAGTCCATGGGGTCGCAGAGAGTCAGACATGACTGAGTGACTTCACTTTTCGCCTTTCACTTTCATACATTGGAGAAGGAAATGGCAATCCACTGCAGTGTTCTTGTCTGGAAAATCCCAGGGGCGGCGGAGCCTGGTGGGCTGCCGTCTATGGGGTTGCATAGAGTCGGACACGACTGAAGCGACTTAGCAGCAGCAGCAGCATAGTCACAAAATGAGGATTAAAAGCTATTGATGAAATGACAGGAAATTGTTCAGAATTGATGTAAATAATATCAACTCAAAGATTTAAGTAGCTCAATGAATCCCAGGAAAAACAAAAAATCATATCTAGACACATCATAATCAAATAAAATTTAAATTTGAAAGTAGCTAGAATATAAAACACTCAATAAATACTGGCAACAAAGATAAACATAAGGGCTAAATTTTCCTTAGAAGAAATAAAAGAATAGAACAATATTTTAAATGAAAAACAGAAAAAATATCAATGTAAATTCTAAACCTAACAAAGATTAAAAGAGGTTAAATACACCGGGTTATTGTTACCATCTTTCTAAATTCCATATATATGCGTTAGTATACTGTATTTATGTTTTTCCTTCTGGCTTACTTCACTCTGTATAGACAGCAAAAGAGACACTGATGTATAGAACAGTCTTATGGACTCTGTGGGAGAGGGAGAGGGTGGGAAGATTTGGGAGAATGACATTGAAACATGTAAAATATCATGTAAGAAACGAGATGCCAGTCCAGGTTCAATGCACGATACTGGATGCTTGGGGCTAGAGCACTGGGATGACCCAGAGGGATGTATGGGGAGGGAGGAGGGAGGAGGGTTCAGGATGGGGAACACATGTATACCCGTGGCGGATTCATTCTGATATTTGGCAGAACTAATACAATTATGTAAAGTTTAAAAATAAAATAAAATTTAAAAAAAATAAATAAAAATAAAAAATTAAGAAAACAACACAGTAATCAAGATGAATAAGATTTTAATGCAGTGTTTTAAAAAATGAATGCAAAAATCCATAATGAATGAAATATTAAAATCTGAAATAAACACAGGAAAAAAAAAGAGGTTAAATAAAGATTTTTCAGTCAAAAGGAAAAGAATTCATTACCATGTAACTTGTAGCAAAGGTATTTTGAAGGAAGTACTTCAAACAAAAGAAAAAGTAGTGCCAGAAAAAAAATCCTTAAAAATGAATTAGGAAGACTGGGAATTAAAATATTAGAGTAACTATTGAAGACTTTTTCTTTTATTTATTTAAGCCATAATTTTTAATGCAAAAATAATAGAGTAATTGGGAATTATAAATGTGTAGAAATTAACTATATGACAAGACAAAAAATAGGACAAGGAGGATAGAAAAATATTGTAAATTTTTATACTGAACTTAAATGGTTATAATATTTGAATGTACATGGTGGAAAATTAAAAGTATATCAGTTCAGTTCAGTCACTCAGTCGTGTCCAACTCTTTGAGACCCCATGAATCACAGCACCCCAGGCCTCCCTGTCCATCACCAACTCCTAGAGTTCACTCAAACTCATGTCCATCGAGTTGGTGATGCCATCCAGCCATCTCATCCTCTGTCATCCCCATCTCCTCCTGCCCCCAATCTCTCCCAGCATCAGGGTCCTTTCCAATGAGTCAACTTTTCACATGAGGTGGCCAAAATATTGGAGTTTCAGCTTCAGCATCAGTCCTTCCAATGAACACCCAGGACTGATTTCCTTTAGGATGGACTGGTTGGATCTCCCTGCAGTCCAAGGGACTCTCAAGAGTCTTCTCCAACATCACAGTTCAAAAGCATCAATTCTTCGGTTCTCAGCTTTCTTCACAGTTCAACTCTCACATCCATACATGACCACTGGAAAAACCATAGCCTTGACTAGATGGACCTCTGTTGGCAAAGTAATATCTCTGCTTTTGAATATGCTATCTAGGTTGGTCATAACTTTTCTTCCAAGGAGTAAGTGTCTTTTAATTTCATGGCTGCAATCACCATCTGCAGTGATTTTGGAGCCCCAAAAAATAAAGTCTGACACTGTTTCCACTGTTTCTCCATCTATTTGCCATGAAGTGATGGGACCAGATGCCATGATCTTCGTTTTCTGAATGTTGAGCTTTAAGTCAACTTTTTCACTCTCCTCTTTGACTTTCATCAAAAGGCTCTTTAGTTCCTCTTCACTTTCTGCCATAAGGGTAGTGTCATATGCATATCTGAGGTTATTGATATTTCTCCCAGCAATCTTGATTCCAGCTTGTGCTTCTTCCTGCCCAGTGTTTCTCATGATGTACTCTGCATAGAAGTTAAATAAGCAGGGTAACAATACACAGCCTTGACATACTGCTTTTCGTATTTGTAACCTGTCTGTTGTTCCATGTCCAGTTCTAACTGTTGCTTCCTGACCTGCATATAGATTTCTCAAGAGGCAGGTCAGGTGGTCTGGTATTCCTATCCCTTTCAGAATTTTCCACAGTTAATTGTGATTCACACAGTCAGAGGCTTTGGCATAGTCAATAAAGCAGAAATAGATGTTTTCCTGGAACTCTCTTGCTTTTTCGATGATCCAGCAGATGTTGGCAATTTGATCTCTGCCTTTTCAAAAACCAGCTTGAACATCTGGAAGTTCATGGTTTATGTATTGCTGAAGCCTGGCTTGGATAATTTTGAGCATTACTTACTAGCATGTGAGAAGAGTGCAATTGTGCAGTAGTTTGAGCATTCTTTGGCATTGCCTTTCTTTGGGATTGGATATCAAATCACACCCAATAATTAAGTAAAATGGAACAAGAAGAATACTTAAAAAGCCAAAGAGAGACAAAATGGAGCACTAAAAAAATGTATTTATGTAAGCCAAAAGAAGGCAAGAGAAAAAGGTAATAAACAGATAGGACAACGCGTTAAAAAAAAATAGCAAAATGGTTTTGGTTGTTGTTCAGCCACTAAGTCTTGTCCAACTCTTTGTGATCCCATGAACTGCAGCACACCAGGCCTCCTAGTCCTTCACTGTCTCCTGGAGTTTGCTCAGAGTCAAATTCTTTGAGTCGGTGATGTCATCTAACCATCATCCCCTGTCACGCCCTTCGCCTACCCTCAATTTTCCCCAGCATCAGGGTCTTTTCCAATGAGTCAATTCTTTGCATCAGGTGGCCAGAGTATCAGAGCTTCAGTATCAGTCCTTCCAATGAATATTCAGGGTTGATTTCCTTTAGTATTGACTAGTTTGATCTCCTTGCAGTCCAAGGGACTCTCAAGAGTCCTCTCTAGCACCACAGTTTGAAAACATCGATTCTTCGAAGCTCAGCCTTATTTATGTTCCAACTCTTATATCCATACATGACTGCTGGAAAAACCATAGCTTTGAATAGACAGACCTTTGTCAGCAAAGTAATATATCTTCTTTTTAATATGCTGTCTAGGTTGGTCATAGCTTTTCTGCCAAGGAGCAAGTGTCTTTTAATTTCATGGCTGCAGTCACCATCTGCAGTGATTTTGGAGCCCCCAAAATAAAGTCTGTCACTGTTCCATTGTTTTGCCATTCATTTGCCACAAAGTGATGGGACTGGATGCTATGATCTTGGTTTTCTGAATGTTGAGTTTTAAGCCAACATTTTCACTCTCTTCTTTCACTTTCATCAAGAGGCTCTTTAGTTCCTCTTCAGTTTCTGCTATAAGGATGATGTCATATGTATATATGAGGTTATTGATATTTCTCTTGGCAATCTTGTTTACATCTTGTGCTTCATCCAGCCAGGCATTTCACATGATGTACTCTACATATAAGTTAAATAAGCAGGGTGACAATATACAGCCTTGACGTACTCCTTTCCCAATTTGGACCCAGTCCTTTTTTCCACATCCTGTTCTGTTGCTTCTTAACCTACATACAGATTTCTCAGGAGACAGGTAAGGTGGTCTGGTATTCGCATCTCTTGAAGAATTTTCCACAGTTTATTATGATCTACACAGCCAAAGACTTTGGCATAATCAATAAAGCTGAAGTAGGTGTTTTGCTTGAATTCTCTATAATCCAACGGATGTTGGCAATTTGATCTCTGGTTGCTCTGCCTTTTCTAAAACCAGTTTGAACATCTGGAAGTTCACACTTCATATCCTGTTGAAGCCTGGCTTGGAGAATTTTGAGCATTACTTTGCTAGTGTGTGAGTTGAGTGCAATTGTGTGGTAGTTTGAGCATTCTTTGGCATTGCCCTTCTTTGGGATTGGAATGCAAACTGACCTTTTCCAGTCCTGTGGCCACTGCTGAGTTTTCCAAATTTACTGGCATATTGAGTGCAGCACTTTAGCAGCATCATCTTTTAGGATTTGATCGTCTTCACTGGCTTTGTTTGTAGTGATGCTTCCTATGGCCCACTTGACTTCACATTCCAGGATGTCTGGCTCTAGGAGAGTGATCCCACCATCATGGTTATCTGGATCATGAAGATTTTTTTTATATAGTTCTTCTGTGTACTCCTGCCACCTCTTCTTAATATCCTCTGCTTCTGTTAGGTCCATAGCTTTTCTGTCCTTTATTGTGCCCATCTTTGCATGAAATCTTCCCTTGGTATCTCTAATTTTCTTGAAGAGATCTCTAGTCTTTCCCATTCTATGTTATACATGCTATTGTATATTGGAAACAGTATAGTACTGGGGGAAAAAAAACAGACATAGAGATCAATGGAGCAAAATAGGTATGCCAGAAATAAACACACGTTTATATGGTCAATTAGTCTATGACAAAGGAGGCAAGAATGTACAATGGGATAAAGACAGTCTCTTCAGTAAATGGTGTTGGAAAAACTTGACAGCTGCATGCATAAGCATGAAACTGGACTCAAACTATGTATAAAATTAAGTCAAATGTATTAAAGACTTAAATGTAAGATTGCAGCCATAAAATTCTCAGAAGAAACTTTGTAAGCATGCACTCTGGTATTGGTGTTAGTAATAGTATTTTGGATATGTGTCTTCAGGCAAGGAAGCAAAAGCAAAGTTAAATATGAGATTATATAAAACAAACAAGCAAGAAGCCTTTGCACAGCTTAGGAAACTATTAACAAAACTAAATGCTGCCTATTTAGTGGGAGAAGATATTTTCAAATGATAAGAGGTTAATATCCAAACTATGCAACTCAGCATCAAAAAACAAACAACCTAATTTAAAAATGGGCAGAGGACCTGAATAGACAGCTGTCCAAAGTAGACTCCCAGATGGCCAACAGGCACCTGAAAAGTTGCTCAACATCATTAATCATGGAAATGTAAATCTAATTACTATGAGATATCCCCTTACATGTACTAAATGACTATTATCAAAAAGGAAAAAAATAGCAAGTGTTGGTAAGGATATGGAGAAAAAAGAACTCTGTGTACGGCTGGTAGGAGCAACCATTATGGAAAAAAAGTGTGAAGTTTCCTCAAAACAATTAAAAATAGAACTGATACATCATCTAGCAATTGCAATTATGGGCATTAATCCAAAGAAACAAAAGCAGTAATTTGAAAATATATATGCACTTCAATGTTCATTGCAGCATCATTTATAGCAGCCAAGATATGTAAGCAACCTTAGTGTTCATAGACGGATAAATGGAAAAAGAAGGTGTAACACATATAAATGGACTATTACCCAGCCATAAAAAATGAAATCTTGCCATTTGTAGTAACAACATGGATGAATCTTGCGGGTATTATCCTAAGTGAAATAAGTCAGACAGTGAAAGACAAATACATGCTCTTGATTATGTGTAGAATCTAAAACAAACAAAACAAACCAACAAACAAAATGAAAACAGACTCTTAGATACATAGAATAAATGGGTTGTGCCAGAAGGAGTGGTTGGGGGTGGGTGAAATAGTTGAATAGGACTGAGAGGTACAAGTTTCCAGTTATACAATAAATAAGTAACAGGGAAATAATAAGGAATATGACCTTATTCCATTATATGACCATAAGGAATATGGTCAGTAATATCATACTAATTTGTATGGGGACAGCTGGTTATTAGACTTATTGTGGTGATCATTTCATAACATATGCACATGTCAAATCATTATGTAGTATACCTGAAACTAATATAACATTGTACATCAATTATATTTCAATAAAAAAGACTTCCTCAGTAGAAGGGACACATACACACATAAACACACATACACAAACATACAAAATAACCAAAAAATAAACCCAAATCAATTGGACTTCATAATAATTTAAACTTTGTCATTTGAAAAGCACCATTAAGAACATAAGCCAGCAAACAGACTGAAAAATATTTGTAATACATATATCTGAAAAATTAATTTGTATCAAGAAAGTATAAAGTGATCTTCCAACTCAGTTATAATAAGACAAACAAGCCAATGTAAAAAATGGACAAAATATTTGATCAAACACTTAGCAAAAGAAAATGGGCAGGACTTTCTGGTGGTCCAGTGGTTAAGACTTCACCTTCCAGTGCAGGGGTGCTCATTTGATCCCTGGTCAAAGAGTTAAGATACCACATGCCCACATCCAAAAAAAACCACAAAACAGAAAACAGAAACAATATTGTAACAAATTCAATATTGTTGTTCAGTTGCGAAGCCCTACTGGACTCTGCAACCACATGGACTGCAGCATGCCAGGCTTCCCTGTCCTTCAGTATCTCCTGGAGCTTGCTCAAACTCATGTCCATTGAGTCAATGATGCCATCCAACAATCTCATCCTCTGTTGCCCCCTTCACCTCCTGCCCTCAATCTTTCCCAGCATCGGGGTCTTTTTCAATGAGTCAATTCTTCCTATCAGGTAGCCAAAGTGTTGGAGCTTCAGCATAAGTCCTTCCAGTGAAGATTCAGGGTTGATTTTCTTTAGGATTGACTGGTTGGATCTCCTTGCTGTCCACAGGTCTCTCAAAGAGTCTTCTTCAGCACCACAATTCAAAAACATCAATTCTTCAGTGCTCAGCATTCTTTATGGTCCAACTCTCACATCTGTGCATGACTACTGGAAAAACCATTGACTATATAGACCTTTGTCACAAAGTGATGTCTCTGCCTTTGAATACACTGTCTAGGTTTGTCATGGCTTTCCTTCCAAGGAGCAAACATCTACTTTCATGGCTGCAGTCACCATCCACAATGATTTTGGAGCCCAAGAAAATAAAGTCTGTCACTGTTTCCATTGTTTCCCCATCTATTTTCCATGAACTGGTGGGGCCAGATGCCATGATGTTAGTTTTTTGAATGTTGAGTTTTAAGCCAGCTTTTTCACCCTTCTCTTTCACCTTCATCAAGAGGCTGTTTAGTTTCTCTTTGCTTCTTGCCTTTAGAGTGGTGTCATCCGTATATCTGAAGCTGTTGATATTTCTCCCGGCAATCTTGTTTCCAGCTTATGAGTAATCCAGCCTGGCATTTTGCATGATGTACTCTGCATATAAGTTAAATGAGACGAGTGACAATATACAGCTCCTTTCCCAGTTTTGAACCATGTCTTCTTCTAATTGTTGCTTCTTGTCCCGCATACACATTTCTCAGGACACAGGTAAGGTGGTCTGGTATTCCCATCTCTTTAAGAATTTTCCATAGTTTGTTGTTGTCCATACAGTCAAAGGCTTTATAGTCAGTGAAGAAGAAGTAGATATTTTTCTGGAATTATCTTGCTTTTTCTGTGATCCAATGGATGTTGGCAATTTGACCTCTAGTTCTTCTGCCTTTTCTAAATCCAGCTTGTACATCTGGAAGTTCTTGGTTCAAGTACTTTTGAAGCCACCTTGAAGGATTTTGAGTACTACGTTGCTAGCATGTGAAATGAGGGCAAAACAGATTCAATGAAGACTTTAGTAATGACACACATTTAAAAATCTTTAAAAATGTGCAAATGGCCAATAAGCACATGCAAAATGGTCAGTATCATTGGTTATCAAAGAAACATAAAACCACAGCTGATTACCTGTATACATCTGTTCCAATGGCTAAAATTTAAAAGGTTGACAATACCAATTGATGAGGGTATGGAATACTAGACTGAAACTCTGTTATTGCTAATGGTGAAATAAAATTGTGCGACCATTTTGGAAAGTAGCTCAATTGTTTATTATAAAATTAAACATACACTTAATTCTGTGATCAACTGATTCTTTTGAAATTGTTTACCTAAGAGAAATGAAATATATTTCTACAAAAAGACTTGTAATTGAATAGTCATAGCAAATTTCTTCATAATACCTTAAAACTGGAAATAGTCAAATGTCAATTCACAGTTGAATGTATAAACCGTTGTGCACTTTCCATTCAAGGGAGTACTATTCAGCAATAAAAAGAAAGGTTACTGATATACTCAACACAAATATTATGCTGCGTGATAGAAGCAAAGGGTTATATGTTGTAGAATTTATTTTATATGAAATTCTGGGACAGGAAAAAATAATCTATAGTAACTGAAAGCAGATTAGTGGTTGCATGGAAACTGGGCCAGTTGAGTGGAGTGAGGACAGATATTGACTGCAAATAGGCATAAGGGATCTTACTTAAGTGACAGAAGTTTTCTATATTTTGACTGTGATAAATGTACACATATAGCAAAACTCTTCAAACTGTTCACATTAAATGGGTGCATTTTATTTTATGTAAATTATACATAGATTGAATAGGCCCTGCTAATTTTAAAGACTCATAAACATCTAGTAATCAGTTAGGTTTAGAAAGATATTTTTGACCATAAGAAGCAAACAGTTTCTGGACTGATAGACTTTAGGAAGCTTCTTCAAATTCCCCCAATAACTAAATAAATGAGTGTGACAGAATGGTATTCTTACTCGAGTAGTTTTTCAAAATAACTGATCTATGTTCTTTATGTTAGAATTTTGTTTAGAAAATTAGGGCTTCCCAGGTGGCTCAGTGATAAAGAATCCATGTGCAATGCAGGAAGTGGATGTTCAGTCGCTAGGTAGGGAAGATCCCTTGAAGGAGGGCATGGCAGCCCACTCCAGTATCCGTGCCTGGGGAAAATCCCATGGACAGAGGGGCCTAGTTGGCCCTAGACCATGGGGTTGCACAGAGTCAGACATGACTGACTGACTGAGCACACACACACACGCTTTTGTGTATGTTTATGTAAACAAAAATAATAAGAAAAAAAGACCAAACCTGGAAAAGAAGGGAGAGGCGTATCCTGCAGATTCTAGAGAAACCAAGAAGTAAGAAATAAAGAGCCCCATGATGCTTGGTGACTATTAAGTCTCAGTGGTGCCTGAAAGGAATATACGTTTAGATGTCAATGAGAGGCTTTGCATGAAGTACATAATAAGTCTAGCTTAGTGCTTTATACACAATAGTTATTATTTTTAAAAACCTAGGACTTCTTTTGGAAAGGAGATGGAAACAGGAGGGAAGAGAAGGAAAGATGAAGATATCAGAGAAAGTTTCAGAGAATGAAGCATGGTGACAGATGGAGAGGAGGAAAGATTATGGAGGTTGTACCAGATGGCCTCTGCTTTTTCAGTAAAGTAGGAAGGAAGGTCATCTGTTCAGAGTGAGGACGGCATGGTTGAGAATGAGGCATAAAAAAAAAAATGTAGAAAAATGTTAGAATATTTTTTTTCCCCTGAGAGGAACAGGATATATAGTTCAGAGAGGCATAAGATAATGAGATCATGAGGAATAAATGCTTAAAAGTGAAGCTAAGAAACAGAGTTTAGCAGACCCAATGGCAACTTTCTCATAAGCTTATCTGGCAAAGCTTGGCAGCTTGGGAATGAGTGAATAGCCTACAAATGGTAAAGTAACTTGTGTTGGGGATATGACATAATTTAGGGTGCTACAAGGAGTGTTACTGGTGTGTTAGAAAGGATCACATGGAAATAACTAACTTAGAGTCTTGAGGCCTGGGGAAGGCCCCTGAAGCTGAAGGTAGGGTGAAGAACTGAGGTAATCGAGACTGAGTATACAGTGGCCATTATAAATGAAAAATAGATGCAGGAAATCTAAAGAATGGATTAGCTAGAAGGTAAAGTGGTTGTAGTGAGCAAGGGGAGCTCTGAAATATGGATTATTAAAGTTGAGTCAGTCTTAAGAGAAGGTGGATCAAAACTGGTATAAGCAGAAAGTGCAAGAAGTACATTAATATCAAGACTATAAGAGTTGAGAGTGTTAAGAAAATTGTACAAAAGTGGCAAGATATACTCAGTCTCTGCTTCAAACAACCATATCCACTTACCTGCTAGGTTATTTTTTCTACTTCAACAATGCTATTATAATATTTCAGGTAATTCATTATATTTTTTAGCTTTATGGAGGTATAATTGATATTCAAAAACGTACACATTTAATGTATACATGGGTTTCCCAGGTGACTCAGTGGGTAAAGAATCTGTCTGCGATGCATGAGTCTCAGGAGACATGGGTCAATCCCCAGGTTGGGAAGATCCCCTGGAGAGGAAATGGTAACTCACTCCAGTATTCTTGCCTGGAGAATCCAATGGACAGAAGAGCCTGGTGGGCTACAGTCCAGGGGGTCACAGAGTCAGACACAACTGAAGGGACTGAGCACACAATGTCTACATCCTGATGAGTTTAAATTCATTACTTTCTGAACAGGTCCAAAGCCAAGCCAGAGGGAACCTGAGTCCTGCTGAGTGCAGCATTTATTAATAGAATTCTTATGACCTACAGGGTGACCATACCTAGGACAGACCCATTTCACTTCTGAAATCTTAAACAGAGCTGAGTTCTCTGTCAGGCACAGTGCTAGGTTTGATCATAATATTAGGGATCCATGAAAGTGTTTTAACTTCTTTTAAAATAAATGACTATGATAATAATGAAAGTAATATATTATGATGAATCCAGCCTGCATTTTATTTATCTTCATACTATCAGAGTTGTAAAATACAGACTTTAGTGGGGCTTTGTTTGTTCATTAGTTTCCTGGGAGAAAGGACCCACAGAAGCAAAATTGCCCAAAGATCACAAAAGTCATAATACAGCCCTGGATGTCATCGTGGACAGCTTTCATTCTCCCTCTCAAAATTGTCTTAGTTTCATTGATAAAATTATATGGTGACCCTCCAAATAAGAAAGAGGAAAGGAAAACTGAGGAGGTGCTGGGAGACAAAAACTCTCAAATCTAAAATGAAATACAGGTGAAAGTCAGTTTCAGACCGATAGCCATGATAATAACTACAGTCATTTGTAAACTCTCTGTGAGCTTGTTTGACTCTGAGGTCTTGCTTCCATTCTTATAATTATTCTAAGCCAGTTCACCCTCCAGAACACTGAAAAGTAGAAATGAAAGAAGAGGCATGGAGGTACTGACTCTATCCACCAGTTTGCAAAAATGCTTCCTTTGCCGTAATCTGTGCCCACCTACCACCTTTCTCATTGTCTCTGTGTCCCAGGCTGCCAAGTTTTGTTAGTGTTATTTTTGAAAATGTGCTGATCGCCTCTGCCACAAATCTGTGCTCTCCCACCACTCACTGTGGCTCAGCAATCCTTTCCATCTCTTGTTAACTCTGTTTACTCCCCACCTCCGCCAAGTGAATGGCTTGGCATGGAACAGAATGAGAAACAAGTCAGCCTTTCACTCACTCAGCAAGTCTCAGTTGAGGACCTGCAGCAGTGCCCAGGACCACACCAGTCCTGTCACAGACCTGCCCTCAAGTTGCTTATGATATAGAGGGGAAAACAATGTGATTCACCAATTCTTGTTTCATGCCTACTATGTGCCAAGCAAGATAATGAACACCTAAGTATCAAAACGATGGATGTGATGAAAAGCTCACTTTTCAAATATATGTAAATGGATCACTACCAAGCCAAATGCTGCCTTGCTTTAATTGGAGGGTGGGGAGCTGATGACGCTGAGTTCACCTCAGGGCAACCTACAGCTCTGCCAATGTAGCCCACTCTCCACCAGGACATCTCTTTGCTCTTCATTTGGACCTCTTCCCATCTGCAGACATTTCTACGTTAAAACCAAAGTGAATACAAGCTTATTTTTAAAACATTAAAACTCTTGGCTGAAACAACTAGCCAGAGCGTGTTGTTCCTTAGTTAGGAGCTGTCAGAATCACTTAAAAACAAAGCTGAGCAAAGTGTTAAATAAACGTACAAGAAGAGCAGAAGGGCCAGTTCAGATATCGCCAGGTAATCTGAATACACTGTGGATTTGGGGAGAGCGCATCTTTAGACTCTTGAGAGACCGCAGTGCTGATTAGCTTTTTAATCTTACCCCAGTAAGGATGGAAATTTTTCCTGTTACTGAGAGACACAAGGAAACCATTATTTCTTTGTAAAGACAAATATCTATTTCAGTAAGTAATTTAAAGCACACATACTGTAGAGAACATGTGTGGATACTTGGCATAGAGCTGGAAGTACCAATAAAATAACTTCCTTAGGTGGTCTCTTTTAGACTAAAAGACAGAAGTAACGGTGTCTCCTTTCTGATATTTACCATATTATGAATGTTTACAGTTGATCAACTGTTGGAAATAAAGCAGGCTTATGGACATAAAATAAGGGAAGGAGGACAAGAGAAATTGATCACCTTTTGTTGCAACTCTTGCTTAGAAAGTCATCAGTATTTATCTACTGCTCTTGATGTCAGCCTGGCTAATGACTCTGTCCTTCATTATTTAGACATGACTATATCTGAATAACCCTGGGATTGTCTCAGTTGTATATTTGGCTTTGAAACTGATGATGTATCCTATAAAAAATGCATTTATATCTTTAAATGGATATTATGTTGTGACTTGTTTGTGAGGTTAAAAGAAGATTAGAGTTGGTCATTTTGAGGTACAAAGAATAATTTCATTCCAGAAACCAGACCTCTTGGCACCTGTCCGTCATACTGGCATCATGCTGGCCAAAGAGTAGATGCATTCAGTATTCATATGTATAGTCAGAGCAGGGGGCTGGCTGCTATGATGGAAGAATCCTTATCTGTCCTTGTCATTACCTTCATGGAGCTCACTATAACTTTTGGGTAGTAGATACAACATGAAAAAAAAAAAAAAAAGCAAATGTAATATCAATTAGTGGAACCAGATCTGGGAGAAGAAAACATGGAGTGTTGGATCTCATGTGTGTGCCTAGCACTCTACCTGGTTCCTGGTAGGTATTCAGGAAATATTTGTTAAACGAATGAATAAATATCTTCTATATCCCAGATGATAGCTCTGAGCTATCATATATTTGAATCTCCATTGGTAAGAGTGAGGCTTCAGATTCTCAACCATTTTTATTCCTGGAAAATTGTCTTTTAAATACATAGAGTTTAACAAATGAGTATCGGAATAATCAAATCTGCTGCCTCTATGTCCAAGGAGGTTTCTGAGACACAATATTCTCCCATGTGTTAGAGGTAGGGATTTCCAGTGAAGACTTTTTAATAGATTTTTGTATGTCACTACTATGCATAGACCTTGCCCATCTTTAAATATATGGTATCCTTCAGGTACTCTTCATATTAGCTTCCAAATCATCAAATATAATTTCACAAAAATTCCTTTTCCATCGTTTGTGACTATTTCAGTGTATTGCCTTCTGATCAAGTTAAATAGTTCCTCTCTTCCCTTGGCTTTTCTACCTTTGAAATTTTTGTAGACTATAATTATTCCTCATCTTGGCAATGGCTTCAATGAATTATCAATTTTCTTTAATCCGCCCAGATAACTGGATTCTTCTATGGGTTTAATCATCTTGCTGCTCTTGTCTGGAGTTCTTTTCATTGCTGTTCATTTGTTATGAAAGGAGATGCCTCAAACTGAACCCTGCACTCTGGTGAGATTTTTAAGGAGCAGATGTTCTTTTGGTATCCCTATGATGCAGTTTTATCGCTATGTGGCTTTTATGACATGATCAACACAAGAAAACTTGTGTTTTCTCCAAAACTGTGCCTAAAGCTTTGCAAACCTTTACTTTCACTTTTGGACTTCACTTTATTTGCCTTTTCTGAAGAGAGAAAGAGAGAGAGAGATTTGAGAGAAAGGAGGAGAGAGATCGCCCATGTGTGTTTATGAGATATAAGACAGAAATGTCAAACATATTTGCATTTCCAGGGGGGTGATGAAGGGAAGGGCAAGATATATAAAATAAATAAGCTAAAAGTATATCTTGTACAACATAAGCAAATATAGCCAATATCTTATAATAAATAGAATGCAATATAAATAGAATACAGTCTTTAAAAATTGTGAATTACTATGTTGTACATTTGAAACATATACTATTGTACATCAACTGTATCTTAATTAAAAAATTAAATTAGAAAAAGAAGAGTAGATAAGCTCCCCATTGTTGTTGTTTAGTCACTAACTCGTGTCTGGCTCTTTAGATGCCATGAACTGTAGCCCACCAGGCTTCTCTGTCCATGAGATTTCCCAGGCAAGAGTACTGGAGTGGGTTGAAAAAGAAAAGCAGAAAATAGTTTCTTTGGATCCAATTCACTGGAGTTTACACTTATCCAACTTCACAATAGTAAGAGCTCTTATTCACTTAGTAGTCTATATAAATGTTTAATAGATAATGCATAATCTTTGCAACCCCAAGGACTATACAGTCTTGGAATTCTCCAAGCCAGAATACTGGAGTGGGTAACTGTTCCCTTCTCCAGGGAATCGTCCCAACCCAGGGATTGAACCCAGGTCTCCTACATTGTAGGAGGCTTGTTTATCAGCCGAACAACCAGGGAAGCCCAAGAATATTGGAGTGGATAGCCTATCCTTTCTCCAGCAGATGTTCCTGGCCCAGGAATCAAACCTGGGTACAGGGGTCTCCTGCATTGCAAGCAGATTCTTTACCAGCTGAGCTACCAGAGAAGTCCAGTTAGATAGATAGAGATATATAATATTTAATCCTATGGGACAGAATTATTCCCATTTTACAGATGATGAAACCAATCACCAGGAGAGCCCAATAGCTGGCCTAATGAGGCAAGGGGCAGATCTGGGACAACCCTGGATTCTCTGACTCCTAGGCCAGAGCCATTTCTGCTCCAAAACAGCTGCTTCCTCCATCATAGCTGTTGCTTAGAGAAGCCAATTCCAGTTTCAGGTACTGCATATATAATAAAACATTATAATAAACTTTATGCTCAGCCTCAAATGCTAGTTGTATATTTTGTATACCTAATGCTGATTCATGTTGATGTATGGCAAAAAAAAAAATCACACTGTAATTATTGTAATCACACTGTAATCATTGTCTAATTAAAAAAAAATACTATATATTTTCATATCCAGAAAAAGAAGAGGCAAAAAAACCTAGGAAGCTGGAGTGCAGCTTATATTTTTCTTTGCAGAGACCCCTGTGAAAGACCCATGTCAGGAGCCAAGATAAGCTCAGTACTCCAAGATCTCTGGTAGAGTGAGAGAGACCAACATTACCACACTCTGGTGATAATAAGACAGAACACAGCATGAAGAATACAATGATGATTTACTGGGCTGAGAGTCCCCAAATTATGAACAGGTTGTCTTCCAAATGTTCTCTTGAAGGAAGTTGTTTAGAAAAAAGAATGCATGTTCTCATGGGGGAAAAAAGGGCTTATAAATGAGGTTAAGAGTTTAGGTCTTTAGCCACAAAAGCCTGGCTAGATGCATGGAGTTCAGTACTAGATGTACCAGTGTCTCTATAGTAAAAATAAATGTGTTCTGGGATGTTGAGGACACAAATCTAAACCACAGCTCCCAAGCACACAGTGAATCAGGAGCTCTCCAGGCTCCCACTCACCAGCATTCAGAGTGAGAAGGTGCCTGAGAAGGTTCTCCAGGGGGATAGGACACTGAGGGCCAGAAGAAGGCCCTTACAGAAAGGAGGAATATGACAGTTGACATTAGAAGCTATTGTGAGGGCCAGAATCTCCTTTCAGGTCAACCTGAGTAGAGGTTCTTCCTTTCTTTGCTCTTGCCAGCTGTAAAAGCTGAACCATCACCCCTGCTTTGTGCCATTAATATTTGCCACTTGTTGCTTCAAGATACCTTTGAACAGAAACAGTTTGGGTTGGAATAGAGGCCCCGGGTTTTCTCCTTACATTCCATTCCTATAGCCAGCACACAGTGATGCAAAAGGTTGGCTGCACTGATACCTTTTCAGGGCCCTGTACATAAAGATCCTATCAGAGGAAGCAGTCTTTGCCATGCTCTACTCCCCTGCTGCTCTGCCAACATGTGTGTGTGTGTGTGCACGCACGTGCTCAATCAGTTGTATCTGACTCTTCGCAATCTTATGGACTGTAGCCTGCCAGGATCCTCTGTTTATGGGATTTTCCCAGCAAGAATATTGGGGTGGGTTGCCATTTCCTACTCCAGCTCTACCAATATCATTCTGCACTTTAACAAAAACTTATTTAATACAGAAATTTGCAAGATATAATTGGCTAAAATATCAGTGACTTAGGTTGTGATTATTTGGAGAACTATATCTGGTGTCATCTTGTACAAATTACCCAGATTTACATCCTTATTCTTGAGGTTATCTATTTATATCTAAATTTCTAGTGCACAGTACCAAAGATTTCCCGCATATTCTTGTAACAATGATAGACACTGGAGAAGGACTGTCTGGTTTACAAGCTTTTTGCCATTTATTTGATAACTTAAACAATGAGAGTAAAAGTAATATCTACCTTAAAAGGTTATTGAGAGGATTAATTGATTAGTTTTTGTAATGGACTTATCTTCATAATTACCAGGGTAAGCACTCAGTATTTTCTTTTGATTCTATCATTATAATCTATGAGTGCTCTGGCACCTGTTGATTCATAATGACCTTCCAAGCTCTTCCAGTGGAAGACAGAGAGTGGAAAGAAATGATTCCTCTTCTTTGTTCTAATACAGAGAGTGGCCTATCCAAGCCCAACCCCAGAATGAATAAGTGGAGATAGTCCAAGGGCAGCAAATGGAGAAGGATGCAGCAGAGAATAATAGTGATGAACATGTATTGGGGTGGCATTGTCTGGGCTTGAACCCCCTTTCTGCCCTTAATACCTATAATGACCTTGAGCAAGTTATATAAACTCTCAGTACCTCAAATTTCTTCTTTGTAAAAAGGAGACAATCATAGGATTTACTCACAAGTTTGTTGGGAATATTAAGTGACTTAATGTATGTAAATAAAATAGAACATTTTTACCTGATATGCTATAAGTGCTATAGAAGGAAGTAAAAAAGGGGGTGATGTCCCAGATTCAGTTAATACACAGTCCTCTTCAATGGCTTTTCTTGAATCCCTTATTATCCAAGATGTGTTAATGTTAAGTGTCTTTAACTTTTTTTGTTGTTCCAATAATTGTCCAACTATCTTCTCATTTTTGGGTATATGTTTGAATTTTTTTTTCTACCATGGTTGCTCAGTGCCATCCTAACTTTATTATCAACTTTAGAAAAGAAACAGATAAACAAATTTAAGCCCTCCCTTACATGAATACACTCTCAGTCTGCATCTGGACTGTATCCAGACTTGTCCCCTTTGGTCTCTAGAATGACAGGTAAGAAGCAGTCAGGTCCATTTCCGTCTCTGCAGGAGGGATGGCACAGCCTTCTTCTGGTATGATTCGTATTCTAAAGCAACACTGGGGTCTTCTTTGATTACTCCGCTTATGTCAGGCTATGTAATTTTTCCCTAAAATAGCCTGAAATGATGAGAGACAATAGACATAATAAGAAAGCTTGCTGGACTAAAGCAGGCATTTGCCCCTGTAACTATTACTGAGCTCCTCTGAGCTTCAGTTTCTTCCTATGTAAAATGGACAAAATTCCATGTACTATTTGGTGCACCATTTACAGTCACTGAGATCATAAATTATTATTGCAATTCTTTGTTTTACTAGAGTAGTTGTGTTTTCTTTCTTGATTTTATAAAAAATCTGCTTTTACCCATGGAAGTGTGCTCTGTAGATGAGTTTCATCTTTCATGGGTGGTGAAGCAGGAAACGGTTGAGGACATCTTCATAGATATTGTCTTCCTCACCTGAACTTATGATGTGTCCCCAGAGGCAGAGAGCTCACAGTTGTGTTCCCTGACAAATATGCAGTGTGCTGTTCTAGGCTTCACCTTTGTGCAGAAAATGTGCTGGTCTACCAGCAAACCATGGTGACACAGAGAGTTCGACTTTCTCTTATGAATAATAAACATCCTGACAAGGACACTTGGCTGAATTGAAGGCCACCTTTTCTCCCCATGGAAGCAGTTCACAGATGTCTCTGTAGTCATGACCAAACAACTCTTTAAGTGGTTTTGGGTCAACATTGGCACATAAACAGAAGTCCAACCAAAACCCAGGTAATCTAGATCATAAAGCATGACTCTAATAATCTTAGTCTAGAAAAATTTTAAAGCAGATGTAACCAAATGGCTGCTTAGTCATAACAAAAGAAAGATCACAAAAGGGAAAGCAGTCACAGGTGAGTCTCAACATTCAAATTTATTGTGTACCCTCCAGTGAAGATCTCTTAGTATTGAACATGTTAATATGCTGTATATTTGAGTATCTGTGGCATCATTATGAAAAGTCAGTGAGGTCTACAGTGGTGAGTTTTCTGCTTTTGTTTCCACGTTGATATAATTTCTAAAATATGAAAAGACAAAACATACTCTGAGTCATCTAGCAGACTACCTTATAACTTGTAAAGTGCCACATGATTTCAGTGCTCTGCCTTATCTGTGAGTTTATTGTCATACTGGTCCCCAATGATAACATACAGATAGAACATTTCTGGCTCACTTTAGGTGATCATGTCCCAGTGTTAATGAGACAGCATTCATCATGTGTCTGCTATTGTACTCTTGTTGGATTCTTTTACTAATTATAAAGACAAAACTCTTTTATAGTGATCAGCTACAGTTGAAAGATATTTTCACAGACTAGGATTTTAGCTCCATAATTTATTTAATAAATCTAGAATGTTTTGACATCATGAAAATGACAATGTGGTGGAATAATGTTCTACATTAATTGTCACAGGCTAATGAAAAAAGAACAGAGGCAGACATAACACATAAATGGGATTTTTGTATCAAATGAAGGGTAAATGATCTCACAGCACCTAGTGAAAAATGTCAGAAGTTTGATAGCTGGTCAAATAGAGAATTCCAGTTGAACAGTTGTCATCACAGGGCATATAGCAGTATAAGCATACTGAACTCACAGAAATCCATGCAGGGCAATAGGTGTCATCCACATTGCTCATAGATGTTCTCTGCAGACCCATCTTTGTACATCACAACTTGCAGGAGTTCGTGAGTAAGTGGTAATGAACAATGAGGAATTTTCTATTACATTATATTTTAAAATTATTTTTTAGTATTTTAGTATTAATTTTGGGATGGATAGCTAAATGGATGGGTCCATTAAACCAGTGGATTATAGCTTAACTATTCTTTAAAGAGGAAAAATGACTGATGATTGTGATTTTTTGTTGCTGTTGTTTTAATTTATTTGGCTTCATCAGGTATTAGTCGTGGCATGTGGGATCTAGTTTCCTGACCAGAGATCAAACCCCTGCATTGGAAGTAAGAAATCTTAGCCACTGGACCACCAGGGATGTCCCCAGTGATAACTGTGATCAAGGGAATTGTCATGAGGCTCAATATTAAAATAAGTTTAAAGAAAATAAATCAAATGCCATATATATATATATATATATATATATATTAATATGTATGTTACAATCAAATCCCCATAGATCATTTAGTTCAGCAAAACAACATAACATCATCTGCCACATCAAATCATTTGAATAGTTTCAGCTACATAGTTTTATTTGTATGTATTAAAACATAAACGGAGGTATATTTAAAATTTTAAGAGTTTACTGAGCATTTATTAATTGGAATCAGGTAGTGTGAAGAGAAGGGCTTCCCAGATGGTGCTAGTGGTAAAGAACCTACCTGCCAATGTGGCAGATATAAGAGACAAGTTCAATCCCTGGGTCGGGAAGATCCCCTGGAGGAGGAAGTGGCATCCAATTCCAGTATTCTTGCCTGGAGACTCCAACGGACAGAGAAGCCAGGTGGGCTGCAGTCCACAGGGTCGCAAAAAGTTGGACACGACTGAAGCAACTTAGCACACATGCATGAAGGCATACACAGTGTCAAAGGAAGTCCTTGGGAATCTCCCACTAACAAGAGTCAGGGGAAAGACATATGAGAAAGTGTGGACACAAAGAAAGGAAGTTATTTGGCTGACTATTGCTTAAAGCCTGGTTGGTTGTTTTTGATTGGTTTCCTTAGTGTTTTGACTTGGTAACTTGGAGACATTTACAAATTGAGATTTTGTTTGTTTACGGAGGTCACCATGATATTGGAGTTTGATGGCCTCTTTATTTAATTAATTTAACATATATAATGTGAGGCTTTGTCTAGATTTTTACAAGGTATGAATTATAAGCATATTTGCACATACTTAGTAAAATATAATAAAAATAATTTATGACGATGAAAGATTTTACCAATTTTTCCCCCTAAAGTTTACTTTATTCAAGTACTAGAGAAATGGATAATGGTTTTGTAAAGGATGAGGGTTTTAGTAGTAAAATTTTAAATTGATAGAATGCCTATATATATATATATAAATAATAAGGTCTTACTCTTCTCAGTTTAAAAATAAAATATATTCCAAAAGAATAAATGACTTGTTCAAAGTCATACAATTACTAAGTAGCAGAATAAAGAGTTAAAGTAAAACGAGGATGGTTGGAATTTATACTCTTTTCTCAAAACAATAAATGCCTCACAGTATTAGCCAGATAAATACAGAGGACAGTTAACAAAAATAATGAATTTGGTTTTGGGAAAGTTGAACAGTAGTTCCCATTCTTGATGATAATTGTGCTCTCGGTTCAGGAATTTGATGAAGCTGCTAAGTCACTTCAGTCGTGTCCAACTATGTGTGACCCCATAGACAGCAGCCCACCGGGCTCCCCTGTCCCTGGGATTCTCCAGGCAAAAACACCGGAGTGGGTTGCCATTTTGGTAATAATTAGGATAAAAGATTAATTACATAAGAATAAAAAGCATTCTACACTAGCTCAGAAGTACTCAAAAGTATTTTCCATCAAAAGTGGAAAATGTTTAGCCCTGTTACACGAATATCACTCATCTTCCAATTTTTAGTTCAGTTCAGTTCAGTCACTCAGTCGTGTCCAACTCTTTGCGACCCCATGAATCGCAGCACGCCAGGCCTCCCTGTCCATCACCAACTCCCGGAGTTCACCCAGACTCACGTCCATCGAGTCAGTGATGCCATCCAGCCATCTCATCCTCTGTCGTCCCCTTCTCCTCCTGCCCCCAATCCCTCCCAGCATCAGAGTCTTTTCCAATGAGTCAACTCTTCGCATGAGGTGGCCAAAGTACTGGAGTTTCAGCTTTAGCATCATTCCTTCCAAAGAAATCCCAGGGCTGATCTCCTTCAGAATGGACTGGCTGGATCTCCTTTCAGTCCAAGGGACTCTCGTGGTGTTGGAGAAGACTCTTCCACTTTTAACATGATATAAATATTCACTTGGCTTCCCAAGGGGCACTAGTGGTAAAGAACGTGCCTGCCAACGCTGGAGATGTAAGAGACATGGATCCACTATTAACAAATGTGATTTATAGGGACAGCGATCACTTTTCTACTCCTCCCTTTCTCTTCTTCCTTCTCCTGCAGCTGTTTCCCCTCCTTTCCTTGCTCCTCTTCTGCCTCCTCAACCTTCTTCTTGTTCAGTTTTTTGTTCTGTTCCTTTCTCCCAGCTCTTGTCTCCTGATGCCATTGTCTACCTCTAGAGGTATTTCCATCATGTTGATCTTCTAAGTAGCAAGCTTTGCCTTCACAGAGTGACTTAAAGTGAGACCAGCTCCACCGCCTAGGGCAAGAGAAAGAGTTATCTTATAGGTGGATTATAATGTACCAATATCTGAGAATCCAAAATTATTTGACACTAAGAGACATGCTGGAGGGAATGAATATATCAGAAAGGCATGAGATCTTTTCAAATAGAACCAAATTAAATATATATTGAGCACCTACCATGTACCAAGACGAGAGTAGTAAGTAAAAACTGAAAACAAGGATAGGGCAAGCCTTGTTTTCAGATTGGGCATACAAAAATTTAAATTACAATGCAAATTAAATAGTTGCTTGAGACAGCTATAAAATAAAAAGTTATAAGCAGATATAAAAGTAATTTATAAATAGTGAAGGCTAATTCTATAAAGTTGAAAGAAGACAGAGATAGAATTTGAATTGTATCTGGAAGTTGTATAAGAATTTGCATAGTTGGAAAAATAAAAATGTAGTAGGACTGTTATTGGAAAGAAGTGGTGAATTATTCTAATAAATTCTTTGTATAATTAGATAAGTCAATAACAAAATGTTTCAAAAAAACACCAGATCACTAGTGAATATCTCCATTTGAATAGATTTGTATATTATTATCAGGAAAAGTAGGGATAGTAATATCAGAAATAGTAGAAAGAATAGCAGTTATGGTGGTAGTTACCATACCTACCTACTGTAGTAGGGTTATGGAAACCCTACTACATCTATTGCTAATACATGCCAAGAACTATAAACAGTACTGCAGATTCATCATGAATCTAAATGATTAAATGTGGCAGATCATGAATGGTAATTTAAAATTGTTTATTTTTTCCTTAACTATTGGAGTCCATACTTTACCTTTAAGCATATATTACATTTAAGTCTTAGAAATTGTCAGAAATGCAATTTGTATAGGGAGAGAAGGTATTATTTTGGCACCAGGCAAAATTTAAAAAAAAAAAAGTTATTTTTTTCCACACATGTTTCCAGTTTTGCTGCTTAATTTTGGAAAGAGGTAATTCTATGTCAAAATTAGGCCGAGTGAAAAATGCACACACAGTAATCTTCATTTTCATTATCTGGAGCAGTTCAAAAGGCTCAAAAAATGGAACTATTCTCAAAGAAAGGAATGCATATTCAGGTAATTACAAATAACAGACGCATCTGGTTATCTTAATTGTTTGGGAATGTCTCAATTAGCTGAGAATGTTTTCATGATGACTTGGAGACAGTGAAAAATTTTCACAGCAGATGGATTCAACGGTGAGAGGATATATAGGCAGCTCACCCTGAAGTCTATCTATGATGACAGAATCCATTCAAATATCATATCTTTTGGATTTTATTTGCCTGTAATGGGAATTTGTTGTTGTTCAACTGCCAAGCCGTGTCTGACTCTTTGCAACCCAGCAGACTGTAGCACACCAGTCTCCTCTGTCCTCCACTATCACCCAGAGCTTGCTCAAATTCATGTCCATTGAGTCAGTGATGCCATCCAACCATCTCATCCTCTCTTGCCCCGTTCTCTTTTGTCTTCAGTCTTTCCCAGTATCAGGGTCTTTTCCATATGAGATGGTTCTTTGCTTCAGGTGGCCGATGTCTTGGAGCTTCAGCTTCAGTCCTTTCAATTAATTTTAAGGATTGATTTCCTTTAGGATTGATTAGTTTGATCTCCTTGTAGTCCAAGGGGCTCTCAAGAGTCTTCTCCAGCACCACAAAGAAATGTTATTTTGTTTTGATCTCTTCAGTTTCAATGGTCGGTCTGAAGAGGAGGCAGGAATGTTGATGTTACGGTCATCCAGGCTAAGACGTGCCAGCTTCCTATTCTCCATCCTGACCACAGTTCCATTTCTTACCAGAGGTTGCCTTCTCATTGAAATTTGATTTTTAGGCTTACTCTGTGATTTGACCTTTCTCATTGAGAAACTTAGAATGACCTCAAATTCTAGGCACATCCTCAATCTAGTTTAGGACTGATGGTCTTTGGATACTTTGAAATAATTCACATTGGTGTACTTTGGTCACTTACTCAGCAACATTGCTTGCTTTAGACTTGCCACCTTACAATGGCTGCCATAACCTGTCATACCTCTAGGACATCAGAGTCAATCCAGATCCTGCCATTTTCTGAGTTTTTCTTCTTTAAATACTTTTTTTTTTTTTTTTTAAAGAAATAGACTTGTCAACTGCAGGATGGTACATAAACAGTTACCATGATGTCCAACAAATCGATACCTTATACTCCCAAGTTTCCTCCTGGATTAAAATATGGCCCTCTACCCAACTTCCTTGCTTTATGGTTTAGAAACACAAGCTGGAATCAAGATTGCCGGTAGAACTATCAATAACCTCAGATATGCAAATGACACCACCCTTATGGCAGAAAGTGAAGAGGAACTCAAAAGCCTCTTGATGAAAGTGAAAGTGGAGAGTGAAAAAGTTGGCTTAAAGCTCAACATTCAGAAAACAAAGATCATGGCATCTGGTCCCATCACTTCATGGGAAATAGATGGGGAAACAGTGGAAACAGTGTCAACTTTATTATTTTGGGGCTCCAAAATTATTGCAGATGGTGACTGCAGCCATGAAATTAAAAGATGCTTACTCCTTGGAAGGAAAGTTATGACCAACCTAGATAGCATATTCAAAAGCAGAGACATTACTTTGCCAACAAAGGTTGGTCTAGTCAAGGCTATGGTTTTTCCTGTGGTCATGTATGGATGTGAGAGTTGGACTGTGAAGAAGGCTGAGCGCCAAAGAATTGATGCCTTTGAACTGTGGTGTTGGAGAAGACTCTTGAGAGTCCCTTGGACTGCAAGGAGATCCAACCAGTCCATTCTGAAGGAGATCAGCCCTGGGATTTCTTTGGAAGGAATGATGCTAAAGCTGAA